>NW_028263372.1:7672039-7979539 GCF_051168715.1 Poecilia mexicana | reverse complement strand
CAGAAATTACACTAATCCAGGATATATGCTAAAATAGAAGTCATACAAAATCTTAACATAAGCTAAAAACAGGAGCTATGCTAAAACAGAAGCTATAAACTTGCTAAAACAAAAATTTTAGCATAACTTTCATGCTAGCCTAAATTCTGTTTTCGCGAAACGTCTGCTAAGGTGTAAATTATGTTGTGGCTTTTGTTGTGTTACAACTTTAACTTTTTGTTGACCCTTCTGGGCCACCATACAGTGTACAAAATGTTCACCTATAACACTTTCATTCATTTTTTTTTTTACAGAGTTTTTCATCAGACAGCATTCAGGTGGTTTGTGACATAGAGACTAAAAAACACAGATATCTTCACAAAAAAAATGCTTGTTGCAGGTACAAAATAAATAAAATTAGAAATATCAGTAAACATAAGGATACAATATGTGTGATATCTTTTTTTTTTTTTTTGAAAGTTAATTACTTGGCTTTTATGACCTTGTGATTTTGTGTGGCTCAAAGCAGATGGATTTTTTATTTTTTCTACATTATAAGGCGCTCGGGGGATTTTCAGAGTTCCAGTTCTTGTTACTGAGAAAAAACAATTGACAAGGCAATTCAAAGTTCATAGTGCTTACTTGATCAAAACATAACACATGAAACAAGCAACAAACATTACATTTTGTCAATTGTCATCATCAAAATCATGAAGATTTTTAATCAAAGGCAGCTCTAAACAGGCGGGCTTTTAGACTTAATTTAGCCTAAAAGCCAGTGTTTCAGCAGTTTTGCAGTTTTCTGGAAGTTTCTTCCAGATTTGTGGTGCTTAAAAACTGAATGCTGCCCAATGTTCGGTCTTGTTGATTGGTTTTTATTGAATCTGGATAGTGATATTGTCTTGCGTCTTATGCTTGTCTGACCACTTAGTGGGGAAAACTGCCTGCCAACCCGACCAACGCATTAGATAAAGTTTTAACTCGAGAAGCCAGTCAAGATTTATGCCAACCAAACACTGTTTCATGGTGATTATGTCAGCCTTTCTTGCTCTATGGGAGTCGCGATTCCTCTTTAATCAGAAGTGTCATTGAGCTCGGGATCCTTGCGGCCCCCATGGTGTGACCCAGACAAAACAAGCTGCGGCTCACACAACAATCCGAAAGCGTCACAAATATCCATACAATTCAACATGATTGCTCTGCATCTCGCTGATTTTTTTTGAAGGTGTGCTATTAAAAGAGAGCTGTTGCAACATTGGTGTGACTGCATATTTGAACTGCTTTCCCCAATGCTGGCATTTACAAGAGTCTGTTTTAAAGGCGCTGAGGGGAAGTTTGTGCAGTGTGCACTGCAAAAACACCAAATCTTACCAAGTATTTTCTGTCTTATATAACATGGAAAAAAATGTTTTGTTACATGTGAAATAGTCTGCCATTCCTTGATATTCCTAATCAATATCAAGGAATGAATTACTTGGAAGTCAGTTTTGTCTTATTTCAACTATACTAACATATTTGCACTAAAAACTAAACCAAAAATACAAAGATTTTGTGTGTTTTTCAGTGTGTGCAGCATTTTTAACAGCTCACCTGATGGGAGAGTTTCTCTTATTTTACATCTTGTTGCATATGTTTGTCAATTTCTTTCATCCATATTGGTTCATAATGACATTTTTAATTATCCTAATGTAGGAGCCCACATCAAAGCTTCATAAGTTAAATGTTGATTCAGAATGCTTATTAGAACAATTACATGTTAGCAGGGAAATGTTTCTGCAGCCAAACATATTAAAAGGGCCAATCTGCTGTAAAAACCCTATAGGGTTAATCCTAACCCTGGAGAATGCATAATACTACCCCATTGATATGTGTTTACTAGAAATTTCACCAAAATCTAAAAAGGCTCACAGTTGCTCACATTTTTTTTTGTTTAGGAGAAACTGGGACACACCACACCAAGCCAAAGTAGATGCCTTGGTCTGTCAACTTCAAAATAGGGCTGTCTCCCTTAATCCCTTCTGTAGCCCTCTAGCCAGGCTGATCGATGCAGGTATTTCTTTCCTGTTTTCAGCACGCTCTCAAGCTCCGTCCTTTTTTTTTTTTTTTTTTTTTCCCCCAGCTGGCAAGGCCCCATTCGTTGACGGTCCGGTTGTAAGTCAGGGCTGGTTGTTATTTCCAGCCCTGACATCTCTCCACTAGCGGTCTGTCAAGCTGGCTGGATGGGAACGTGGTTTGTGTGCTCTTGGCGAGCAGTGAACCTTGATAGGACCCTTCACTACTGACAGTCAGCCTAATCACATCTTAACAGAGTACCATCTTAGTGTCTCTGCTTCCATGTGCCTGTGTGTGCGTGTGTGTGTGTGCAGAGAGAGAAAGTGAAAGTGATCTCTTCATTTCTTGCAGGGCTTACTCCAAGGACAGACATCACAAGTGAGAGCTGTCATATCTCAGTGCCACCTCTCCCATCAGCACTTGTGTATCAGACAGAGTTCACCAGACATGTGTCCACACCCACCAACCTTCCTTTCTTTTGACACACACACTCATGCGGTTGCAGGCTGCACAGAGGATCATGGAGGAATTGGCGAGGGGTTAGAGGTGTGCTGTGTGGGTGGGAGGATCGTTCCTTGCTGCCAGGCGTCTCAGCCGACACTAAGAGATCTGCACCTCACAGATCTCCCCGATTAAGAGATCAAAAGACGACTGGCAGCTCTGCGTCAAGGCAAGGCCACTCTTTTTGTGTCTGTCACACTGGATGATTTAGGAGTGGAACAAAGACTCACGGATCGCTCTCTCCCACCTCGATAAACCTCCTCAGCGCTGCTGAACGCTCACCTGCGAGCTTTCCCCATCCTCACCTGGCTTCTTGTTAGCTGTTGCTGCTATCCATCTCATTTCCGTTTCTACATCCACCGGCTCCTATCACGCATTCTTCCCATCACATGAGTCTGAAACTTGGTTAGCATGTCTTACATCTGTTTACTTTGCTTCTATATGTAAACTCCAAAGAAAATATAGTACAGTTTGGCTTTATGATGCTCTTCTCCAACATGGTTCCTGTCTGCAGTGGGTTTTAGCCACTGCTGTGGTCTAGCCTGGTTTAAAGGAAGCTTTTTTTTTATTTTTTAATTTGTTTAATACTTAACTGTTGTACAAACTGAAGCTTCGCTGACCTTTCTAATTCTTCTAAACATCAGACGGTAGATTTTTAAGAGACTTCCAAAGGTCTGTAGGGCTAATTGACTTTCTACCTGTTGCCACAGCTAGCATAACAGCTCATGACAAAGTACGACATTTGGTTGGTAATTATACAACCTGGTGAGACTGTGTAGAGCATCGAGTGATCATCTCATTATTATTAAAGCTGCAGTATGTATTTTTTATATTAAAAAAAGAAACAACAAAAAACATTTTTTAGTTGTTTAAACTGTCAACATGTCGTGTCAGTGTAGTACGACACAAATAAAATATGAGCTCCTCTGACTTTTTCCAATTTTTGCAACAACCAATCAAAGCCAGGAGGAGGGTCTTATCGCTGTCAATCATGCCCATGTGTGCGCAAGATGACATTTTTAACAAATATGTAAAGATTTTTCTTTTTTTCTTTTTACAAAAGTTACATACTATGACTTTATGTATGGATAAAAGACAAGACGGTAATGCAGAACGTCGCTGAGTTTCACACCCTTCAAAACACACACTCCATCATTTGTATCCAGGAACACACTCACTGTATGGACATGAAAGGACTCGACGTTCGTCTCTTCAGCTCTAGACCCACACCATATGTATTTTTAGATGCAGCAGTATACACACCGGTGCTCTGCCTCACCACTCCGGTGAAATATAGTCCACCTGCCATTTTTCGCCCATCTCCTCAGAGAGTATCTGCTTCTCTTCTTCTTCTCTCTTTCTGCTAATGAAAGTACGCGTCATCTCTCGCTCCCTCTCAGGACCTATAAAGATGCTTTTTTCTTCTTCTTTCTGAGCATCCCTCAGATCTTCTAAGTAAAAAGCTTTTACTTGACGCATTTTCTCCTCAGAGCTATGAATACTATTGATCTGTGTGTTTACAGTGACTCTCTCCCATCCATCTTCCTCCGAGTGTTGGATTCTCATCATTTTTCCCCCCTCAGCCTTGAAATGGAAGAATTGATCATGGAGGGTGTGTGCAGGCAGCAGCTGCTGCCTCGTCGGCCTGCCTGTTAACCCCTGTGACCTTGGGGGGTGAAACGGCAACGATGTGACCCCAAATGCCCTGTTGTATGTTTCTCCTGCTCACGTTTGCTTCCATTGTGTCTGAATGTGAATTAATCAACTTCGTGCTCATCCATTTTGTTCAGAGCAGCTGACACCTCTCCTTCTCTTTCGGTTTCTCTTTCTCCGATCCCAAGAGATGTATTGCTTTGCATTCCATTGACTAAAAATCGCAGCCCTATGAACAGTAAATATCCACACATTTATGAATATCGGCTGCCTTTGAAATGTTTTTTTTTTTTTTTTTTTTTGCCTTTTTTTTTAAAGCACAGCATTTTTTAAACATGATCACTAGAGGGCAGTGCTCACTCATTTATGCCATCATCTTCTTTCCCTCATATTGTTGTTGGGTGGATGCAAATCTGCCTCCAGTAACGTCCTCCTGTCCTCCTGCTTCCCAACATCAATCCAGGCGTCGACCTCTTTGACCTCCATGTCGCACGGCTTCATTCGGACAAGAGTCCAGTCAACATTTCTCGATCAAGCCATCATATTTTATTCAGAATGCGAAGCAGGAAGCAATTCTACAATAGATATGTAAATTCTGCAAACCTATCAATTTTTCAGACCTCTTAGTCCAGAGCGCCGGTTGAATCTCAGAGGCCATCCTTCATTTAATTTTTTTTTTTTTTTTGCCCCTTACGCATAAAAAGATGAATAGGCAAATACACGTCAGGCCTGATTGTCAGGGCCACCGATGATTTCCTGCAGTAAATAAACTGCTCCGCAGTAATCTGAGGCGAATTTCAATTAATGGGAGGAAACGTCACCGTCAACCACCGAACAACAGAAACAAGGTCAGGACTCTACCGATTAGCAAGGACTTTTTTTTTTTTGTGTGCAAGGCAAGCAACACGGTAAAAAGAAGGTGAAATGTTCCCCTTTGGTTTGGGGGAGGAGAAAAAAACCCAAAAGAAAACGAAAGGCAGTGGGGAGGGGTTTTTTTTTTGCAGGTAATTGGCCAAGGTTACAAATCTTGATAAATCAAAGCCATGTTAGCACTTCAAACAAGGACGCAGCAGTGGTCGCATTATAACAACCACACGCATTTCAGACTCGCCTTACCCTCATACATAATCACTATACTTTCCCCCCCGGTCTTCACCTGACCTCTCGCTGTATGCTGTGTTGCATGAAGTGGCGCATGAAGAGCCTCCACGTTTATCTAAGCAGAGCCTTCATGAAACCGAACAGATTCAAGCCCGTCTGCTTGAACGGAACATCTCAGTCAGGTGAGAGTTTCGCTTTTATTTGCTTCTGTTTCAACCGAAGCGAGGGAAAACTTTCCCTCTACACGCTCTGAAACAATCTGCCATGACAAATGTGGGATAAAGTTGAACCTTTAGCTTGTTTGGCTTTAATAGTGGCTCGCAAAAGTATTCATATGCATAACATTTTGTGTGTGCAGGTGGACTCTGCTCATTAGAAGTATTCAGAGAGGCCTGAATACTTTTGCACACTGCACTTTTCAGTTTTTTTTTGTATGCAAACTGCTTTCAGTAAAAACTGTCTTGAATTTTCCTTCCACATCACAGTGTGTGTTGGTCCTTCACGTCACATTCCAATGACATACATTTGTCTGTGGTTGTAATGTGACAAAATATAGAAAAGTTCAAGAGGTGTGAATACTTTTGCCAGCCACTGTAGATCAGAATAACCTTACAGAGTGAAGACCTCAAGCAGTATTCAGCAAACAAACACAAGGATTCAACTGCTGCTGTTTGAGAACGAATCAAGAAACTGCAGTTTAAGTTATTCTAGTGTAAACTTGCATGTTTAAATCTGATAGAGATTGTTAGGATTAATAAAGAAGCATGAGTGCTTCATGTAACATCTATCTATGTGCAGCTGACGCTTAGATTTATGTTCACACTGGCAGGAATTTGAGCGAAGATGCATGGGAAAAAGTAAAACCGCTGTATATATTGTATATATATTTGGCAAAATTGCTTGCAGTTTTCAAAAGTATTTACAGTTCTTGGACTTTCTTTTTGATTTTATGTGACACACCAATGTCAAGCAGTGCATAATTGTAAAATGAAATGAAAATTATACACATTTTATAACTTCCATCAAATTAAAAAAAATTAAGAGTAGCATTCAGTTTCTTTTAATTATATATGCCTCAATAAAAATCCACTGCAAACTCCTTTCAGTTAGTCACTTGATCTTTATAAAATGATTAATAGTAACAAGTTAATATTAAATAATCAGGCTGTTCTGAAATGGATTCAGAGGCTTTTCAGAACAGTGTTTGGACCACCAGGGGGCAGCAGGGAGGCCTCAGAAAGTTAGGAGGAAGACGGCAAAAAGTAAAACATTGAATCCCATTCAATTTTGAATAATACATTTTAAATATTTTTTTTAAAAGTAAAATGTAATTGATTACTGATTTCTATTTTTCAGTCATCATTATAAAATAGAAGTTAAAATAAATTATTGAAATGTTATTTGCCATGTTCATTTGATCAAACTGCTGAGATTGATAAGCCCAGTAACCGCAAAAGAGACATATAAGTTTCTATATGTGATGAAAAATATTATTATTACATAAATATCAGATTGATAGTCATAATATATTACCTGATAATAAAATTTTCAATTCAAGTTTTTTCGTACGGCACAGTCATTTCAGCAACAAAACAAAGTGCTTTACATCATATAAACATGACATAAGCACATATCAAAGTCATCAATACAAGTCAAATAAGTTGATCAAAGTTCAACATAATGCCAATCAGAGGCAACTCTAAACAGGTGTTGTTTTTAGCCTTGATAAATTTTAAAGGAACTCAGTGTTTCAGCTTTTTTGCAGTTTTCTGCAGTGCATAGAAACTGAATGCTGCTTCTCCATGTTTGGTTGTTTCCACCACAGAACTTCTGACCAATTAAATCAGGAGGTAGGAGGCAGAATTTAGGCTAAACGAACCTAAGAATGACCAAATAGTAAAAAAAAACATTCAAAGAGTTGATGTTTGGGGGCCATGGCATGTAAAAGTTTGAGGACCAAGGAGCTCAGCAGAAAGGTCCAGGAGACAATAAATCAGTGTGTGGTTATAAAATTACATCCCAAAGCAAAAGAGTACAGTGCAACTGTAAACTCTACCAAAACATGGCTGCCCGTCTAAATGGAAAGGTCAGACAAAAGGTCATAGAAAGGTCCTCTGGGTTATCTGCAGAGATCCATAACTCTGCAGATCCCCCAGTTGTTGAAGGACGTGCCCTGAAAGACTTCCAGCTGTCATCGCAATGTTAGGGTGGCTCTAAAGGTTTTCACTTGGGGAGTGAATTCAAATGTGAGCCAAATTTTTCAGTTATTTCCCTCCCCCCCAAAAATGTCAAAAATCACGTATCAGTGTTCTTTCACCTTCACTAAGTCTCTCACATAAAATCCCTGAAAAATATTCTGACGTTTGCAGTCACAGTACGAGAAAAACGTAGAGGTGTATGGATACTTTCGTTAATCTCAACCCAAATGAAGCAAATATGGATAGTCCTTTCCCTATATGCTTATGTATACATATATAAACGTTCGCTGGGATGCGTGTGTGAGTGTTGACAGTGAAACACAGTGAGTGAGACAGACTGAGACGGAGTTTGAGAGAGGAGTCTGACAGATTTCGGTGACAATGTGCCTCAGAGACTCTTCCAGAGTGCTTTAAACCCGTTGCCTCTGGTGCAGTGCACACATAAAAGAGAAGCAGGCATCGCATGGAGCCGAAGCTGCGAACAGCCATATTACAAAAACAACTGTCATCCAAAGTCGCAGCCTGTGCTTCTGACGTCTCCCCTCACGTTACCTTCAGCGGTTTGTTTACAGTCATTTTAAACAGACAAAGTGGCAAGGAAGGCGAAGCGACCACAAAGGCCACCAGAAAGACGACCACTTATAATGTCACAACCACCTCACATATTTCATCTTTTTTTTTTTTTTTTGCTTCTCTTGTCACATTTATGTTTCAAACTCATTTCATTAACCGACAAAGATAACCAGAGTGAATTAAAAAGAAAAAAAAAACAGGCGATTTTCAGACAGTTATTTCATCTTCTAAGGGAAAAAAGCTATCCAACCCAATCTGGCCCTGTGTGAAAGTAATAGCCACTTAAAAGTAATAGCTGTTGTGCCTCCCTTGGCGCCAACAACTGCCACCAAGCTGCTGTGATAACTGGCAATGAGTCTTTTGCACCTTTGTGGGGTAATTCTGGTCCTCTTTTTGGTGTAGAGCTGTTTGCATATAGCCAAAAGTCATCCAGGTCCTGAAGCAGCATCACACTACCTCCGCCGTGTTTTAGTGTTTTCACTAAAACACGCTGATGTGTCTCATCACCTTCTGAGACACAGCTTCAGAAGGGTTTCACTTTCGACCCGTCATTCATCAGCACGTCCACCTCATACTCTTGGTGGTTATCAATTGTGAAATTAGCTTCTGAGTTCTTTTTGATTGGCTGCAGTTTATGTCTTTGAACTTTGCCACAGATGCTGTTTTGCCTAGACTTGTTGAATCTTGAACACTGACCTGAGCCAAGGCAAGTGAGGTCTACAGGACCATAGATGTTGTTTTTGGAGAAAGTTTGGTAGGCTGACCACTCCTGAGAAAGTTCACCACTGTTCCATGTTTCCTCCATTTGTAGGTAGTGTCTCTCCATGTGGTTCTCTGTAGCCCCATAGCCCTAGAAATGTTTTTAACCCTTTCCAGACTGATAATTGTGAATGACTGCTTTTTACCTTTATTTAGATTTTGCTATGCAGTGGACTCCCAGGATTCGCAGGGGTTTTGGACACCAATCATCTGCAAATGGCCAAAATGTGCAAATACTTCAGACCATCTATTTAAACCCTTATCCCTGCCTATTAAGGGTGCATTCACACCAGCCCTGTTTAGTCCACCTTAATCTAACTCTAGTCCGTTTGCCTACAAAGTCCAGTTTGTTTTGCGAGGTGCAAATGCGAAATTGAACTATGACCAAAAAACCAAACTGTGGTTCGCCTAAAAACCTAGGTCTTGATTTGATTGAAGTGACCTCTGGTTTGGTTCAAATACATATATGAAGTCAAGCAGACTGAAGACCGGTCAAAAAGTACAAAACGAACAACAGCGCAGGGCATTCTGGGTAAATATAATCCAAACAAACACAAGCGTCCAGCACTAGTGGGGGAAATGGCTTGTGGTCTTTTGCCAAAGACAAGAGAGAAATCCTACAACTGCTAAAATCTGATGCTACTCCGTTTTTGTTCACACTTTGTGAAGAAAGAAGTTTCACTCATGTCTTCTTCTGAGATTTTCCTGCCGTTTACTTTCTTGGTGCAGCACCACCACAGGCGAGGTTTTTCAAAGAGTGTTTTCAAACCTGATGGTTCAGTAAACACCAAATATGCCTTAATATACATTATCAAGCACAGACGTGCTTGATAATGTATATCAAGCACATATACATTGCTTGATATACAAGCAATGTATATTGCTTGTATATACATCATATACAAGCAATATACATGTAACAAGTACATGAATGAGCAGGAACACGCAGTGCTATGCTCATAGAATGATGTTGCATTCTTATTGCATTTATTTGCATTCTTAAGTAGTACCTTCTACTACTGCAGAAGGTAATGCAGTCTGTAGGATGGCGCTCCTGGATTGGCTGATTGCGCCAAGATATTTCAGCTTCCCAATCTGCATTTTCTTTCAAATATTGTAGATATGCTGGATGAAAATAAGCCAATTGTTCGCACATAATTTGGAGTCACATTTTATAGAAAAGTCTTTAAATAGGTGAATCTACAAATACTGAACTGGAAATTGGTGGGGTCAGCTGTTGAGTTGCTTTCTGGAGATTGTATATGGCAGCCTACTTCATGCTGCCATGAAGTAGGCTAAACCGTTATGGCACCATGAAGTTCTAGGCTGTAATTTCTTGATTCCACACATCTGGCAATATAGGTTTCCAATTTTTACATAGAGTCAGGTTCGTTTGGTCACCCTTTTCTCCTTCATGAATCATTTGAGATCTGCTTTTTGTATTTACCTGCCTTTTTATATATCGTAAGGGGAAAATCCTTTTCTTTGTACGACACTGTAGCATTGTTGTCCTATTGACAGCAAGTCAAAGGCAAGTGAAGCTAATCAGTCAACCAGCCTGGCTAACCCAGTGCAACCTGCCTCCCATTAGAGGGGGAAACTGCTCCGTTAGAGTGGATTTCCAGTTGAAAAGTTTGTTTCATTGTAGATTGGGTTTCCTTCCCGCAGCTTTGGGAGGCGAGCGAAGTAGCAGAGAGAGGTGGGCAGGTGTGTCTGGCTGTGCTGGTGAGATTCAGTTTTCTTGCAGCGTTTTCTACACCTCAGCTAATCATCTAACTCAGTGGTCGGTCCACCCGGCAGGGGACTCCTATACGTCACCCCTCCCTCTGCTTTTCCCACATTGGCCTTAATTAGTGAGGAATTAAAGTCCTGTTTCATGAATAGGATTCATGGGGGACACATCTTCTTAATTACAACAGCTCTCCATGTGCTGCCGGGGACTGATTGCGAGGCAAGACATCTTCCAACTCAGCATCCTCCGCCGCCCCCACAGCCCTGTTTGGGGGGTGTCTGGGAAACAGTGTTGTTGAAATCAGCAGGCAGATGCAGATTAGCTATTCAGATGATACAATGGTGCAGTGCTACAAGTGTCACTGTAATTTTTTCACTTTCTTATCACACTGCCTACAACAAGTCCAGGGAGAGAGAGGAGTCTTTTTCTCCCTCGTAAAACTGAAAACAAACGACAGCACAGCTGTGAAAAAGTTTTGTTTATGGAGCTCGTGTTTTGTCACAGTTTACACAATCCAAGCGGGGGGGAATAAAGGTTGAGAAATAAGGCCAAGATTCCATTCAGCTATATAGAAGATTAATTTATATTTATATTTATATATTTTCAAACTGTTTTATCAGCAAACTGTGGTATTTAGCTTAGAAACTAAATATGTGGCTCGCTCGTAACATATTTAGCTTCAAACCTAATATTTAGCTTGCTAACTAAATATTTAGTTGGAGCGAAATTAGCTCCATATGTACTTAGTAAGCAAGCTAACTATTTAGCTCCAAAATACATATTCAAATAGTCTGAGATAGCTAACTCTGAGCTAGCTAAAACTTTAGTTAGCTCAGAGATAGCTAAATCTGAGATAGCTCTTTTTTGTTAGCTCTGAGATAGCTAAAGCTTCATTTTTAGTTAGCTCTGAAATAGCTAAGTCTGGGCTAGCTCTGAGTTTTTAGTTAACTTAGAGCTAAAGGTTTAGCTAAACAAGCAGTACAATGATTCTAAATATACAAGTAAAAGCTTCAAAAAGCTTTGCTTTGCTCAAGACAAAAAGTGTTACTGAGTATCTTTAGATGTGAAAAGAGGAGGTAATGGTCCAATGCAAAGTAGAGGAACTGCAACAACTTCACTGCCCAGACCAAGTCACTGCAACACCACTCTTCTGTGTGCATGCTGTTACTGAGGGAAGAAGTATCCAAGTTGGCTCTTTTCTCGATCCACTGGGTGTTTAAATCAAGTCAGAGTAAGGAAACCAAAAAAAGCACAGAGATTTAGAAAGCTATTTCAAAGGAAGTTCAATTTTTCATATGTCTAGATATGTCTACAGTTTGTGGGAAAGGTAGAATGAGAGTCTTTGAGCTTTATAGAAACATAGAGCTGATAAAGTTAATTTTTTTTCTTCCCTTTTGATGGTAATGTTGGAACTCTAAGAGGACATATGAAAACAAACTGCTGCTTTAGAAATGGTGCTCCTGCTAGCAGTGCTAATTGTTAAAGTAAGATAATAAAGTCAGCTTATAAAATCTTTTATCTTACACATGTAAAGTCACCCCTAATTTGAAAATAATTAATGACCACTCATGGCATGAAAGGTAGAAAAACTCCAAGGACAGTTAATATGAATAACCTGGCTTTCCATTTTACAGGATCAACTGACCGCTGATAAAAGTGCAATGCTCTATAAGTGGTCTGAGAAATATTAGCTGAATAAACTAAAGTATAGCTAACAGTCAGTATGTATAGACTGAAGGAGATTTAAACCCGTAAGACGTTCACAAGAAAGAAAATTACATGTCCTGTTTCCACAGCCCACATCTCCACATGGCATTTTGTGGAAAGACTGGAATAATTGCTTTATGTCTCTGCACCTTTATTACACTGAAAAACCAAAAACCCTCCTTGAATTTTTATGAAAAAAAAAAAAAAAAAAAAGCCCGTGAGAGGTGCTTGTGCCACGGGAACATAAAGTGGTTGCAATATGCTGGAATTAGCAGTGATAGCTAAATGCTCAGGGAGGTAAGTGGGTACGCATCATCTTACCGTATTTTTAAATTTCATGTTTGAAAGAACAAACGGAGGGGAGTGAGAGGGAGGCAGTATTTTTTTTTTCTTCCTGGATGTGTTAACTACCACCTTACACCAAGTAAGTGATTAACAAAAAAGAAAAAATGCTGGACATAAAGATAAATCCCTTTCCACTCGTGTGAGTATTTAATAGCTGCATTGTTCTTTCAAACTTCTCTTTGAACCGTTGAGCCTTTGATAAATAAATGATTTCAAAAGAACAGGCTTCGTCTTAGCCTCCCAAACTGCAAAGATGATCTATTTTTCTTACTGGAAAAACCCAAATGAAGGAAGGCTACATTCACTGCAAGACAAATGTCACCAGGCTACCTTCAGCATTGGATTTAGCATTTAGTATCAATAGTTAAGGAGGTTCCATAAATCAGCTGAGACAAGTTTTTTTTCCCCAGTCTTGTCAGGAGTTAAGATTTACAGTGGTGTCACTGATGCCATGAGGGATGAGCACGATTGTCATTTTTTGCAGCAAAAGGAAGAAAGAAAGAAAAAAAAATCAAAGATAGATGGATAGATGCTGGGAAAGACAGAGGGGGCCAAACGGAGCATTTATACCAAAAAGAGAGGAGTGTCTTTGCAATATGGCATCAATTGAAATGCTGTTTTTATTTAATTTATTTTATTTTTTAGCTTTTCTTACCTCTCTGACCTCTCCAGGTGTACAATTCAGACTGAAGTAGATTAAAAGCATCTGCATTATTTATACAAGGCCTTTGATCCTGTTCCGAATGTATGCGTGTGTACATTCGAATATCAATTATGCCCTTTCCAGATTAAGGGCACATTTCAAAAAACCCCTTCAGCCCATGAACGATGCCAGCTGCTACATTAACAGGGAACTTCACCCTCATACATCAGCACTAGCTATACTAATCCATCAATTTTTTTGTTTTTTATCTTTCACTGTACCATTTTGCATGTTTGTCAATTGGCAGCACAAACAGAATGCTGTGGTAAGAACTTCTGCACCACACCAAGAAGGTCTGGGTTTCTAACACTGCCTGGAGCCCAGCGTTCTAACCCAGAATATGCCAAAGGCCACATGGGCGGTTACCCAGAGTGCCACCTGCTAAGGGGGACGCTGCTGCAAGAGATACAAAAAAAAACAAAAACAAAATACAGAAATTATGAAAAAAAAAATCAAGCAACTTTGACTGGCACCATTTAATTAACTTCTGTATTGACAGTAAAAATTCTGAATATATGAACAACATCTGTTCCCTTTTGTTTCTATCTATCTAACAGACTTTCTGCCTTAGATACTCTATATTAATTTCACAGGCTATGCTAACATTTTCCTTAAAGCTGCAGTATAAAGAATATTTTTGTAGGTATTTGTTGAAACTGTCGCTATGCCATGACAGTATGGTACCAGGCAGAATCTGTGGAGAAAAAAAAAAGGAGCTCCTCTGCCTTCTCCCTGTGCTATCTAGAAATAACCAATCAGAGCCAGGAGGAGGGTCTTAGTGCTGTCAATCACTCTCTCTGTGTTTAACAGCGCTAGCAGAGAGCAAGCTGCAGCCAGCACAGCCAGTGTTGTGTTCGCCGATGACAGTGGGTGAACAGTTTTTCCGTAGCAGTAAGTTGTTTCTCTGCTATTATCAAGTTGAGCAGCAGTACCTGAGATTGACAGACAGCGCTAAGACCCTCCTCCTGGCTCTGATTGGTTGTTTTTGGTCAGGAGCGATCCATTTCTCCAGACAGCAATGGTAACTATGGGAGGAGGTGGAGAAGGTTAGAGTTTCACAAATTATTTGTCTCATAACAAACTGTCACAATAGGGTGACCATATTTTAACATATATGTAAAAAGAATATGTTTCATAAAAGTCACATGCTGTGGTTTTATGTTACGGTTTAGCTAACCAGTGCTGGCAGCCGGGTTCTGCTTGGAGCTTTCCAATGAGCTGTTTCACTTATTTCCCTGCTGAACTGGAAACCGTGAATTCCAAGCTAACTTCAGTGTCATGTTTTCCATCTTTTCAAATTCTGATGAACCTAGTTTGATACTTGGCAATTTTACTCCATTTAATGTGCAGAAAGAAAAATGAAACTGTCTAAAGGAAACCCAGGAAATACCCTCAGCATGTTACAGTCCCCTTAATGTTAATGTTTAATTCAGCCTTCAAGTCCCTTACCGGAGGTTATTAATCCTCTAAAAACTCATTTGTGTTCCTTCAAATTTTGCATTCTAAAAACTTACCCAAGGGAGAATCTCTAATTGCCATAAAATCTCCTTTTTTCTGCTTTGCCGCTTCGTGCATGAAAACCCCATTACTGCTATTCTTACTATGTAAAAATTTGCAGTTATTATAATCATAGTATTAGAGTTTGATCCTTACAACATAAGGGCAGCAGCCAGTTTCAGTCAACCACATTCTCAGGTTTTAATTGTGCACAGCTAACGGCTAACTCACAGCTGGTATACGTTAAGGAGAAGTGGGAAGAGGGAAAACAAAAGAATAAAAACCCGAAAGAATGCACTTAGAGTTGACTAACTTGTTGACCATAGACACATTGCAATATGACGTCACATGCGCAAGATACCGGACCCCAGGTTCCAGCTGGAGTGCAAAAAACTGTTCGCTGACAACTACCCTTGGTTTTAGCGTTCAAATTGTCAACATAACTCACTAAATCCTAAATGTACATGTGATATATTAAAGAAAAATAAAAAATGACAACTAGATCGCAAAGTCCAAGGGTATCACATCATTGGTCAATGAAAAATTGGTCAACTATGCTAGCTTGACATCAAGTCTGAAAGAATAATACTGTAACGGACCGAGCGTTCTGTTCTTTGTGTGGGAAATGTTTGCATGATTTTTGGTATCAAATTCTGATACTCTTAAGGCGCTGTCGTCAGCCAGTTGCTATGGCAACGGGTCTGCGTTAGACAGAGAATGTGAAAAAGGAAGAACACGAGTGGTTTTACTTGTTCATCAATGGTTTTTCTGCGTTTATTTTCCCTCCACTGTGGCGCACTGAACTAAATTAATAATACCAACGTCTCCAGGTTTCATTTAGTTAATGGATCCATCCTACCGCAGCACCACGGCTGTGGATGGCAAATAAAGGAATAGTCTGTTTGCCGTCCACTGATGTGCGCATGTGTAAAATTCCCAGATGTAAAGAGTAACATTCAACGTGTCTATATTGTTAAATAAATGCTTAAAATACCACGACTCTTTCCTGGCAGGTAAAATATGTCAGAATTCACAGGTGCTTGCACTGTGTACATTTCTGGGTTAGTCAACAACAGATTGAATGTGGTCAGTTAAAGAACACTTCAGAGAATCAGACAGGATAAAGCCTTTCTTTCCCATCATTTTAAAATGTGTGTGTATTTTTTTTAAACCCACAAATAAATCTGTCAGCACCTGCACACAACGCTGCAGCATCAGCAGATTTAACGTGGAAGTCCCTATTCCACTGATTGTATCTGACATCCACAGAGGAGAGAAGGAAGAAACAGCAGCAGTTTGAACTCAGAGCCAATTTGTTTTTTATTTTTTTGATCCAGGCAAAACAGCTTAGAAATCAGTTTTTATTTAAAGTCCTTTACCGTTATTGGTACAGTAACTGTCTGCACAACACCTCGCCACTTGTTGCAGCCCATGAAGCTCTCAAAACATGCTGACATAGCAAAATTATAAGTCCAGCAATATAGTTTAAATACACAAATAAGCTCTCAGTTAGTCCTAAAAGTGGGTCTGAGTGAGGCTTTTTAACCTGTCTGATCGATGACGCAGCGTTTTCCTGCAGGCTGCGATGAAGAACTGATTAACAGGATGTGGCTGCAGACGGGAAAAACGATAACTTGTATTTATTTGGCAACTCAAGAGCATATCAAGTTGTGAACACAGCATTAACATACTCTGAGCAAACACTTCACGAGGAACAAGCACAAATTCAGAAAATCAAGTGACAATTCCCAAAGCCAGATACATCGTTATGGAACAAAACAACTACATTATCCATCTTGAATAGTGTTTTTTTTTTTTTTGTTCAGTTTAACTGTTTTATACCTTAGCTTGCACTTGTAACACTCACTACCACTTCAATTAAGGGGAAATTGCTTTTTTTTTTTTTTTTTTTTTTTTAGTTACTGTGATTTAATGTCACTGCTGTTGGTCTCGGTTTGCAGCAGAAAACACATTTTAAGACTGATCCTTTAAAATGTCAGATCATGCCACTTGAATTCTTTTCTTGCTTCTGTGTTTTTTATTGAGGTTTCATATGTCAGACCAAGAAAAAGTACAAAAAGTGGAGGAAAAAGGAATCTTTCCTCCTTACAAATCAGTATCAAGGGACATCGGAAGCGGCCCAATTAAAGTAGTTGTTATCGCTTGTTAATATAATAGTAAGTTTTGAATTATGTGGCATTTAATTTCTGAAATCTGGTCTTTAATCACTGGTTGGAAGAAAGACTTTGTTGGATTGCAACAGAGTTCAGTTACATTTCCAGCTGGTGCAGTTTGCTATCACACTGCACTGTCAAACCTATTCACCTCCCTGCCTGTGGTGGCGCTGCGCCAAGAACTACTAAAGGAAATGACACAAAACCCTCCAAAGAACACATGAACACAATGTTCTGCTTCATGAAATGTGCCATGAGATTTTAGCGGCTGTAGGATTTTTGTTTTGTCTTAGCAAAAGATTACAAGCCATTTCTTCTCCCTCTAGAGGTAGACTCATGTTTGTTTTGGTTGTATTTACCCAGAGTGCCATGAGCTATAGTTTACTTCCTGTTTTTGAAGTGCTACTCAGTGTTCACATATGAATTCAAACTCCAATTCACTCCAACCAAACTGAGCCTGAGGTCTAGGAAGACCAGAGTTCACTGTTTTGGTCCGCATCGGCGTTTGATTGCTCATTCACAAACCAGACTTTGTAGACAAAACAAACTAGAGCCTGATTAAAGCGGCTGGTGTGAAAGCACGCTGAAACACACCACATTGGACTTTTAAGAGTCAGTCTCTTTACAGACAGATTCTTGTGATTATTTTAACATTTTGAGAACACAATGTCAGGAAACAACTAAAACAGCTGCTTTTGTTCAACGGATAAAAGATCAACTGAGAAAGAGACAAATTAAGCCCTGCTCTCCCACCATGATTAAACCCTGACAAAAATCTTCTCGAGTATCAAGACAATAAAAAGTTGGCCTTTGTCACTGTGGTGTCTGAGAATAATGCCGCTCTCTCTTCCTCCTGCTTGACACTCACTGCTTCACTCTGAAGGAAGAAACGTTGAAGGTTTGACACTTGAGACAAAAACGAGGGGAAGGGAACGCAGCTGATTTGTTAGCAGCACAAAATTAAAATGTCATTATGTACGTCTATTCTTAGCCGCGCCTGCTGCGGGGATCTCCCCACAACTCTGCCTTTTGTTCCTGGAAGTGGCGTGTGGCTGCACAAAAGTTCACAGTTTTGTCTGACTCCCCCGAGGACTAATGTGCTATTGTCTAACAGGAATTTAATAACGTGTTCACAAAATGCAGCACACATGGATGCACAGGCAGCAGCCGCTAATAATAGTTACAGCTGTGAAACGGATTATCTTCGACGAGATAACAGCAAGTTATCGAAATGTCAGCGTAAACTTTAATAACCTAAAAGTGATGTTTTTATTGAACTTCTGAAATGCTTTGGTGACAGCAGATGGGGGAGATTTTATCAACACCATAAACAAACTTGCTGATAAAGACTGCCTTGTTGTTTCTTTTTAGTTTGTCAAATATTTTTCTCGGTTGAAAAATGTATTTATTTTTTTTGTTAATAAATCTTATACTGTTTGAAAACCTATCTTTTACCCTTTAAATAAGGTTGGCACATTTCAGAAATGAAAAGAAGGGTCAAAGTAGCTGTATCATCAAGATACTTAACTTAATAGGTATATAATAAAAAGTAGTCATCCAAGAAATCACTCAAACGAGAGTAAAAAGGTATTTAGTAAAAATGCTATGCAGGTTCTGAGTAACAGATCAGAACGTCTGATTTAATATTTAAAAATGTTATGAGTGAATTCTGGTATTTTAAAGACTAAAATGATATTATTAATACAAACGTAGTAAATACGACAAAATACCAAATTCCAGCAGAAGACAAACTTGACCAAATCAAGTTTTTTTTCTTCACTACAGGACATTGTTCAGTGCCAGCATGTGTTTCGCTATGCGTCCATCACAACACAATATCGAGTAGCAGAATGAGCTAACCTGGTAAAAACCAGCTTCGTTCTTCGCTTTGCTTCGTCCGGGTCACTGAAGGGAGATGAGAATCAAGAGGAATTGCATAGGCAGGCAAAGACCAGGCTAAGAATGAGCTGACCGGGTATTGGCGGAGAGGATTTGCACGATTTAAAAAGAAGTTAACAGATGTTTACCAAAAACAGGGATAGAAATATTAGCAGGGATGACCCACTCTTAATAATTTAGCTTAGAATTATTAGACCACTCCACTTGGAGGTACACACAGAATATGTAGAGTATTGAACTTTAGGCCTAAATGTAATCATTAAGAGCCTGACCTCACCACTCATGTGCTACACTTTGTTTCTCATTACATTAACATTCATGACATTAGTATACGAACACTGTGTTTCAGTTAAGATTCAAAAATGTAAATCATCCCTCAGATCTCTCAGCCCATTTATGTGTTAATGAACCTGTTTTATGCTAGTTTCACGTGTTTGCAGTGGAGTTTTGCCTCGTAGCTTTCACTAGGGGAGCTTAACCACCATTTCAAACATTCAGTGTGTGTCGTTCACTCCCCATAATGTGCAGAGAACTCACAAAGCCTGTTCATTTTTTTTTTTTTTTTTGCTTTTTTTTTTCCTTCAGTATTACCATAAATACAGACTGTCAGCTCTGTCCTTGTATTTTCCAGCAAGAGTTGAATCCTCCTCCCTTCTTCTTTTTTGTCCCATAGGCAGTGTCGTGGGTGTAAAAAGCAACCTGTTGAGCAGCCATCAGTCTGCTGGCATTTGATCAATGCCCAGGCCCCTTTGTGCTGCTAAGCGACAGATAAAAGAGACCGTTATCAGCTCCGCGGCATCGTCTGCTGATAGCTCCGCTGCGATGGCAGAGGGTTGCCTACTGACGGAGGCGAGGAGGAGGGGTGGGGGCGTCGCTCAACACGGGGCTGAAAAGGAGAGTCGCGGGAAAAAAAAATGGATGAAGGGGAGGAGAGGTGGAGGAAAAGGGCAAGGGTTTGAGGGCCAACACCTTGATACGAGGTTTTACAGCTGTCACAAACCCTCCGGAGAGACACGCAGGTGTGGGAGGGGGTGGGGAGATTGATAGAGAATGAAAGTGAGGCAAAGATTAAGCGGAGAAACAAAATGAAAGCCACACAGGGAGTGAATTGGATATCGCAGTTTTCGCTGAGCTGCGCCGTTGGCTTAGAGCAACGGCCAAAGCAAAGGGCTGATCAGAGTCAAAGTCATACGCAACGCAGAGCAATAAAAATACGTGGACACACACACACATTTACAAAATCTCACAGTTGCAGGCTAATTGATGCCTGCCTCTGTATTGTCACCAAAAAAATACAACCAACGTTGGCTTTTTGTGATCACATCTATTTCTGCTGACATCCGCCATCTCTGGCGGCATCAAACGCTGCCCCCTTCCCTCCTTGAAGAGTCGATGAGGAGCATTAATTAGCATGTTCACACAGTTTCTCTCCACAAAGATTTCTACTTGACAATTTTGTAAACACCATCTGCTGTTTGATGGAGACAAATATATTCAATTTATGGCAGCCCCTTGACTAAAAGCAAACAGAAACTTTTGTACTCGCAAAACAGCCTAATGGATTGAAGTGTCCGATTGCGCGGGGCGATGAATGCTACAAATGAGCGACGCCAAGGAATGAAACGGATTCTGAAGCAACGCGTGACAAGCGGAGTAATGACACAGCGCTTGGAGGGCTTTCTTGTTTGAAGTGGATTACTAGGAGCGACAAAGGAAACAATGCTATGACAAAAAGCTGACAAGACGGCAGGAAGAAGCTGCTAGACCTCAGACAGAAATAGATTTTGTCTCTCATTTTGGGAACGTGGAGGAGCGGATGTTAGCTTATTTACTTACCTTAGCAAGCTGAGGTCAGAAATGGTAATAGTCTTGATTCACGGATTTTGCAGTGCGGGGAGAAAGAAAGCTGCTATGGGGCTTGACAAACATTTCCAGCTACATTTGCTTTCACTGTTAACTGTCAAAATAAAATACAATAACTCTGGAAAAAGTTAAAACTCCCAGAAGTCTTAAGTGTTAGGTTTACCTAGCAACCACTTTACTTGAAATAATTGCAGAGATTGTCCGTGTTGTTAATCCCAGGGAGTCGACTGTCAGTAAAATTTCCTCCACAAATTACATACTATGTTTTGCTGAACTCTGTTATGTGATAATACTAATCCAGTGTGAACAGGTATCTCTAGCTCCATTTGACCTGTCCAGGCTGTATGTCCTTCTTTTCACTTGTTGACCACCATAGATATACACCACCCCCCAAAAAACCCTGCAAGGATAAAAGTTATAGAAAACTGATAGTTAGTGGTAATGCTCAGATTTGTTGTTTGGTAAACTCCATTTATGGTCCAAGAAGAAGCTCATGAGCTCTTGCAGAAGAGACTGGCAGAGAATAGAGGACAGAACCTGGGCAAACAGCGGCCTCAGTGGCCGGATTCTGACTCTGAGCTCACCGTAACAGACCAGGGCGTTCTTGTTGGCAAAAATGTACGCACGGCTTGATTGTGTTCTCAGAGATATCGTTCTACTCTCTCGCAATGTATGTTTTCACTACCGAGTTCAAATCGGTCACAAATACGCATTTGATGTTTACCGCACGCTTACGACTTTTAGAACTCATTAGACGCCGTGGGTGTCTTTTGAATTCTGGAGGAAATAAGCAAGGTTCTTTGCTTCTTGCTACAAGAAAAATGCCTTGAGGCGGTGAGCTTCCACAAGATGCAGACGTAAAGCTGCTCCCATAACAAAATAACTAACTAAGGTCAAGTTTTGTAAAAGAAAGTTTTTGCTCTGCTGCTCTGTCCATATGACGACTCAACATTTCAGCCCCTATTTCCTTGTTTTAGTTCACCGCTGGATGGAAAAAAACAAACACACACCAAAGCACAGCGTTAGCAGGAGTTTTGTTAAATGTTGGAGGCAAACAGCAGCACACTGGGAGAACGTTTGCAAATGAGATGGACTGAAAGTGAGAGCACAGTTTATGTCCACACTTAGTCCTAATTCATTAAGACCGCGAATGCACTCTGAACATTCACCGCGCCATAATTGTCCGTGTAATTGGGATAAATAAAGCGGTGCCGAAATTTTCCGCTGCACATGTGCGTGTGTGGGCTTCCTGATGACAGACATTCAAAAAAAAAGGAAAACAGACGACAAGGATGACAGCTAGGGGCAATAAGAGACGGAAGGAAAGTGGGAGATGAAGATGAGGAGGAGGAGAAAAAAAAAAAGAAACAAAAGCTTCACACAGCCAGATGCTTTTAATGTTTGTTTTTGTTTTTTTTAAATGTATTTCTCTTTTATTGTGTAGTTTCTCTCTGTGACAAGTAACAAGAATTTATATTTTGTGGCTGTAGGGACTTCTGTCCCCTCCTCCCACGTATTTCAGCCTGTTTCAGGATTTCTCCAGCTCTCACGTGGGATAAGTTAAAACAAAATGGAGGTCATTTGTCTCACACTGCTGGACACCTACATCTTCACATATCTTTCTGTGGAATGTAACTTCTAATAACTAGCAAAAACCTACCTACTTGCAGATTTATTTTAAAAATGTTCAAAAGAAAATGCAGTTTGGGAAGTGGAAATACCTTGGCCCAATGCTGCTTATGATCGCAAAGAGAATTAGCTCTGCTATTAGAGAATTAGCTAAGAAATGTGCCCACTACTGGAACTTGGCATATTCTGGGGTTTCCAAAATTGTTTAAAAGTGTAATATTTTCGCATGTGGAAACTTCTGAATATGAATTAAGAGTCATCTCGAAAAATATAGCTCACTTATTATTTTAACCTTCAGCAAATAGAAACAATGGATTTAATGGCAGACGTTGAGATAAATGATTTACAGTATCTGGTTTCAGCTTTACCTGCACTGTCTCCATCTCCTTTCAGTCCAGTTTAATGTTCTGTTCCCACCTTTGGCGTAGCTGGTGATCGAATCATCTGGCAGAAAACAACAGCGTCAGCTGTGAGACTTGACGGCAACAACTTCCTCAAACCTTCAATATAAGGAAGCCAAGCTAAAGAAATAATAAAAGGTGAGACGACAGGTTTGCGTATGTGCATGTGTGTGTGTGTGTTATCCCGTCTATGATAACATGCGAGACGTGCATGAGCCACATGGAAGGGGGCGGATGGCTTCCAACATCGCCTGGGAGATGGACGTGCTCCATCGTGCACGAGAGAGCTCCCGTCCGCTCAGTGTCCACGCGCGTGACATGGCCTATCACACCACTTTGTCACAGCAGGTGAGAGGTTGTAAACGCAGGAGCGCACACACACACACACACACGCTCTCCATTTCAACTTTTAGATCAGAGTGTGCAAAGGGGAGGATGATGTCATGGAGAGAGATAAGGGAGAAAGAAGGAGCGAAATAGATTCTTATTCACCAGGGAGAGAAGTGAAGTGGTGGATTTGAGAGGCCTTTAAGAAGACAGAGCCACAAAGAAAAAAAAAGAAACAAGAAACTAGCTGCTTTCTATTCATGAACTGAACAAGAAGCACCTGTGTGAGGGCCAGAACACACGGAGCAAACGTTCTCTCTGACTTATAGAAATTCCTTATTTGGAGCCCTGCTGTTAAAGCTCCTCAAACATCTAAGCATCAAAATAAATCGGTGAGCCCCGGCAGCCTCCCTGCCATCCTCCCAGTGCGTTTTTTTTCTTCTCTTTCCTCCCTTGTATTCCTGCCAAGAGTAATTCACGGCTGCCGCTAGAGGAGCTTGTTGTACGTGTACGTCTTAATGTTTCTGACAGCGGAGCTTTTTTCATCAAACGCAGCCCACCCAAAGTCGAGTGTTAACAACACTTTTGTGCGTGTAAATTGCTCCATCTTAATGCCAGATGAATGCAGCTCAGCTCAAAAAAGAGCTCTCTTCAAAAGGCTCATAAAGCTCGTTTTATGCCAAAGAGAAAGAAAGCGGAAGTGACTGTTTCACGTGAGTCTCGTCGGTTTTAAAGCTGCATCATTTAGCCTGAAAGCTGCATTGGTTAGATGTAAACAAGTGCCATGAGTGGTTATTTTAGATGGAGAAAGCTGGTTTACATGAAGAAACAAACGGGGATAACTCTTATCTTTCTGATAGAGAGAAAAAAAAACTCTCTATTTTTCTGATAACCAACTTCTAAAGCTACTTTTAGAAGTTGGCTGTAATAAACACATGGCTGTAATAAACACATGGCTGTAATAAATACATGGCTGTAATAAAGCTGGTTTATTACAGCCATGTGGAGCATCAACATTTGAGAAAATTGCACTTTCCATTCATTTTAGTAGTTATATTTATATCAAAACCAGACATTTTCTTTACCCAAAGCATTGCTATTATAATCCTAACCTTACCCCACCTTATGACTAAACCTGACCCTAAACATGGGGGCCCACCGTATTAGGATCGGGATTTGGTCCCCTTAAGGCACACTGGCCTTCAGAAGATAAGTAAATATGTCAGAAATGGTCCTAAATAAGATCCACACACATACATAGATATGTGTATGTGTGTACATTTTTTCCTGGCCCTGTCTGGCCACTCCTCTGAAAATGTTCTGGGGCCGCCGGTGTTTGATCACAGGACGTAGTATTGCTGAATGAACACAGATTCATATGATGAACCAAATCATTCAGTCTCTGCTGTAGACTTTGTTTATGTTCAGCTATTTTTTTTATCCTCCCCCTTAAACTCCTCAGAGCTGCAAGATGGTTGAAAGCTTTCTCGCATCCACTGCCCTTTTCAGATTCCTCCAGCACAATATTTCAAATGGATTCAAATCCGAGCCCTTGACTTTTTACTTTTCACTACTCTGCTTTGGTCTTTCAGAGGCACCTTTGTCGAATTCGCTCTTCTATTGAAGGGTCCTCCACAAATCCTACAGGAAGGAAAAGCTTTGAACATCTGCCTCTTCAGAGAGAAGAATGATGAGCAGATGCAAAACGAACAGGAAGAAAAGTGTTTGAGGATTTTCTTCTGTTACCCTTTATCTTAAAATCCCCATCATCAGCGCGCGCTGAACATGAGTAGCGACTGTGGCTGAACGGCTCTACGTTTGATTTATTCTCTCAGAGAACATGTTTGGAGCAGACCTGGGTTAAATGAAAGCCCAATGTTTCAAAAACCATCACAAGTGTTGAGCTCTGTAGAAGTTGGTCTAATTATTAGAAAAAAGGATTCCCAACCAGCAGCTGTCCCAGCACAAATAATGACAAACTATTCTTTACAATTCAATAGTCTGAACAAGAATCAAAACGGATTATGCTAAACTTAAAAAATACTTTTCGGCTTACATTATGCACAATTTCTATAAACGTCATTAGTCCCTTTTATGTCTTCCCTCTTCAGTAAAACACCAAACCATAAACCTCTTCTTATGAACTATTTTGCCACAAACATCACAAAAGTCAATATAATGAGTTGAGTTAGTTTTCAACACTAACTTAGATTTGGAGATATGATCATTTTCTGTCCATATTCAGAAAATGCTTGACAGAGAAATCAACTATATTAGGTTAAGTGTCAGCTATATTGTTAAGAACCTCACGATTTGATTCAATAATGATTGAAATAGGTAATAGGTAGTGTACAAAAAAATTATTGGCATACCGCTTAATAATTCTAGGTATGACTTATGTTTTATTATTTCCTGCCCATATGGCATATATTACTTTACCAGTGTATACATTAATGTTTTTGAGCAGTGAAATATTTTCAAATAAAACAATACTAGAACTAAGTATGGAGTCCTGTATTAAAATTGAAGTTAACTGTATGTAAATGTAAACAATTCTCCTTTTCTTGTCGAAATTGAGATAATTCCTATAATTTCTTAAACATTATTTTTGAAGAATTTTGCCATTCTTGACAGACCAACAGCGTGAAACTTTAGTCTTACATCTTCCTATTTTATTCTTAGCACGAAAAGCATCCCATACAGATAAATAGCTTCTCCAAATTAATAATAAATAGACACATTCAGGCCAGTTTAATATCTGGTCATTCTTATAGAAAAGAATGTGGAGTTTTAGTTTTAAACAAACATGCTTTGTATCATTTTAGGCTGAGATTAATCTTATTATTTGGAGTGGAACTCTGCAAGATAGCCCTTGGGATAGCAAAACAAGTTTGTTAATTGCACTTGTTTGACTCAAAAAAAAAAAAAAAAAAAAAAAAAACGAATTATGTTACATGTACAATATTATGAGTGTAGGCTGTTCACCATTCATCATCTCTGGCTGTTTGTTTTTGTCAGGCTGTGACAGTTTAGGCGTGTCCCTCCCGTACTGACATCTGCCTCTACTGCACACGCTCTAACCGCCTGCAGCGGTGCTCTCCTGTCGACCAATCAGACGAGCTGCAGTCACAGACTTGCCAACGCTGGGACGGAGACAACTCCCTGACCGGATTTAGTTAGAGCGAACCAGGCAGAGGAAGACCGTCTCACCACTTGTAACATTTCTTTTCTCCGAAAGAAGAAAAGAGCACCCCAGCTGGGGACATGTTTGTCACTGAAGAAATACAAGAAATTGAATCAAACTTTTTTTTAGAAAGTCTTGCAGCTGACAGCTTCCCCTTTGGTCTGTAAAAGCAAACTTCTACACCTGTCTGCTGCTTGCAAGTTATATTTGAATGCACAAAAAATTACAAAACACAATGCAAAAAAGGGACTAGATCAAACATCTCCCACAATATTCACATACAACCACAAGCTTTAATGTTTTTGGGTTGATTTTAAGTGGCACATACAAAGTAGCCCTAAGTAGTTTGCTTTAGTCGTTTAGTTGTTCGTTTGCGGAGGTGTGAATGTGCAATCGAACTCTGGTCAGCCTAAAACCTTATTTCTCAGTTTATATGAAATAAACTTGATCAAGTGAACATCCACACATGAATTCGCTTCGAATTCATGTGTGGATGCAAAAGCAGGAAGCGGACTATAGCACAGGGCATTCTGGGTAAATCCAAACAAAACAAACGCGTTCGTCTAGCACTAGTGGGAGATATGACTTGAGAAAACAAACAAAAGAGAAATCCTGATGGCATCTAATTTGCCACTAGAAAGAATAACATATATTAGGAAATCCAAACAGCATCTTTTTGAGAGGATTTGGGGGCCTTTCATTAATTTTATTAAGAAATTAGACTTGTCAGAGGGACAGTTTGAGTTTTAACGGAACCTGCAGTGTGCCAGGCTGCATAGATGTGTACATTTACATGTAACCAGTTTGTAATCTGCTTGAATACCCCTGTTTTTGAGAAGCTGTTTCTTGTTTTGTTTTTTTGTTATTTCTCTCCCAAGTCTGTCCTTTTTTCTCTTTTTATGTTTTCATTTCTCTGATTTGAGAAAGAATAATTACAGTCATGTAATAACCACAAAGAAAACGTGTTCAGATAGTTACATGATTTGTATTTTCAAAAATTTCAATAAAAATATTTTGGGAAAAAAGAGAAATCCTACAACTGCTAAAATCTGACGCTGCTTCATTTTTGTTAATTTATGTGAAGAAGGTAGTTGTGCTCATGTCTTCAGAGGTTTTTGTGTCGTTTCCTTCAGTGGTTCTTGGTGCAACGCCACCATAGGTGAAAGGGTGAACAGATTTTACAAGTAGTTTAGATCGCTTGACACAGTACAGTGTGAAAGCGAACCACAGCAGCTGAAAATGTAACAAACGTTACAATTTTGGTCCCTCTATTGAACCGAGTCTACCGACTGTGGAAACATCGTAATACCCTTAAACACTATCTAGCACAAACAAGCTATTATTTGAAGATTTCTTAGGTTGGATAGAGAAGATTAATGATCATACAATATTATGACAACTAAGAGAAGATATCGAACAGGTTTCTAATATAGTTGAGAAAAAAGCAGTTTTTTTAAAAGCAGGTTTTACATACACTCTTCTACATCTATTATCTGTTAATGGAAAGACTAAACCACAACCATAAACCTACACACTAAACTCACAGATGTAGTAAAGGACTCAATTCAGTTGGAAAAACTTGTTGACACAACTATCCAGCTTTTATTGAGATGTGAAGGAAGTGTGTCATTCTCGAAAAAAACTCATTGGACGTCAAATTACAGTTTGCCAAACAAGAAGAGGAAGATGCTACAATCCAATGAGACCAAAATGAAATGTTTTGGTCAGTTTGCGTTACAAGTGGTCAGAAAACTAATGGCTCTCCCATATTTTATTGGAAGGCGAACAGTCGACGTGTGGTAACGTGGTTGCAGACCGTTTCATAAATGACGTAGGCCACCTGGGGGACACACCTTCACGCTTAAGAATACGTCACTCCCTGTTTTATTCCTGCCAGGGTCAAAGCGACGAGAATCCTCAGTTTTCCTCTTACGAAAGGTCACAGAGAGAAAGAGAGCGCCACACCTTTCTGGAGACAGCCTCGACGTAGCAATTTCCATCCAGGAGTTTTTAGCCACTTGAAAATCTTTGTAGCCATTTAGTAAACAACTGTACAAATGTACGCAACTCCTCGCCATGCCGGATAAAGGCTCCTCAAACGTATTCATGCAGACACAAATATCAGACAGTGGAAGTGGACCAGTTGAAACAAGTCAACAACATCGTTGTAAAACACAAATCTTCAGGCTGCTACAACACTTTGCAGTGAAGAGAAGAATGGACAAGATGTTCAAAGATAGTGGATACGCACCTAAAAATATTTGCAGCTACCACTGGAGGGAAAGGAGATTGTGAAAATTATCGACTCACAAGCACTTTGAGCTTCTGAAGTGACAAGATTTAAAAAAAAAAAAGCTCAAGGTATCTTAACACTATTCCCAACATCGCACTACTGTGAAAAGAAAAGCAGTCAGAAACCCATCAAGATATTTTGTTTTTTTATCATTTTTGTCTCATGGAAGGATTCTGGTTTTTATCTTTGCGAAAAAGAAAACAAAAAACATCTGATGTTTGTTGTTGAAACTTCTAGACTCTTTCCCCCCTGTAACGACTGAACATTTTTCCGATAATACAGAAACACTTTTCCATTTTGACAACTGAGCTGAAATTCAATTTGTTGTTGTTGTTTTTTATTCATCCTAGAAAGCAGTTTTTGTAGCAACAGCTGAAACTCTGACCATTAAAGCCTTTTCTTTTGAAGCAAGACATCACACACAATAAAGTCACAAACTATCGCACATCAAATGTTTTTTTTCCCTCAGACAGTAAACGGGCCCTGTTGTGTTTTGAAGCGTAATGATAGTAACTGGTCAATTTACTGACTCGGTCAAACCTGTTGATAACGAGTAATGATTGGGGGTGAGGGATGGCTAAAATCACAAGAGATTAATACAAATTGGATTTCGCCATACAGCCTATCTACAATAATGCTATTAAAACACAAGCTGGGCGAGGCAAGGAAACCCTCAAATCAATATCCCTTTTATTACCTAGCTTGCGTTGCCACCCTCTAACAATGACGGCTCTCAGGAACTTTATGTCTGTGCGCGGTTATCGTTGCGAGAGCATGTGTACCAGTTCATAGGCGTATGTCTCTAAACAGTCACCCCCACTACGTTTATGCCTCACCGCTATCTTCGCTTCTGCCCCTGCGCCTCATCAGTAGCAGGTCTATCCGTCACGCTGGAGAGAGCATGACGTAGCCAACATTTTCATAATCATTTCCCCACCGCGCGCATTCGGCCGCCGCCGCCTCCTTCCCCTGCTCCAGACATCCCTTCAGGCGGTGTGAAGACTCCGTATCTTTTTCACCACTACCCAGATGCTCTATCCGTGTGTGTGTGTGTCTGCGTGTGTGTGTGAGTGAGTGTGTTTGTGGTATCGCTACACCTCTAACTGCAGCTATCAACTTGTGAGGCAGATACTTGTTCAGGCTTTAAGGGATAAAAGCCTCATCCATCGACAATTACAGATAAAAAGATGAAAAAGATGAACTTTGGGAAACAGAGGCCGTCAGGGTAACTTTATAGTCTGGTCTTAATGGCCTTTGCAGTTGCTATGCTAACATGAGTTTTGCGTGTTCTCATATGATACATCTTTGTAAGGAGTAGTATTATTAAGTAAAGTGAACTTTTTTGTAGCTTCATGCTATCATGTTAGTCCCTCATCAAAAACATACCTGGAGTGTCGCCTTGATTCTTTCATGCATGTTTGAGAAATCCTTTAATCTCCTAAAGCAACCATTCAGCTGTGCAAAACGCCTGGGTGGACTTGGCCCCGCCTTTGAGTCGCAGCTCCTCCTCAGAGATGCAGTTTCCAAGCTTCTGAGGGTCTGGCTCACAGAGCAACTCTTCCCCGCGTCTCCCTCACTCAGCTCCTTTAGACTAGCCAGCAGCAATTAGCAAACACCCGGCGTAACTGCACCTCAGCTCAGTTTATTATATGAGCTACTTCTCAATGTAGCACTAGTGAAAATTTTGTTAGAGGGTTAATAGAGGAGTCATGTTGTGATGGGCCTAGCTGTGATGGCTTCCCGAAGGCGGAGTTTCTTAAAGAGACAGACGCCCAAATTCAATGCATTAAATTGCAAAGTCAAATTTCTTTTAAGTGATATTTAATATCATTTTCATAACAAATGAAGGTAACAGTTACTTGATTATACTATAAAATTATTTTATGAGCTTGGAAAACACAACTCTACCCCTTTAATAAATTAACTCATCAGTCAAAATCTGCATTTTGTGTTTTCTTAGCTTATTTTTTTTGGTGAAATAAGGAATCTGTGAAGGGTGAAATACTTAAAGGTATTTTTTAGTGGCAGATCAAACAGCAACTGGCTAAATAGAGAAGAGGGAAAAAACTCTACCTCTGCACCTCGCACTGCCCCAGGAAATACGTTTTAACTGCAACGTAGCCCACTGCTGTTTTTTTTTTATTACCTCTACGCAATTTGCTGTGGTTGAAAGACTTTTAATTTTTGATCCAATCCTCGCTCTCCGCCTCATTACATGGCAATATACGGCTGGCATAAGGAGCAGGGGATGTGACGTCGGTGTGGGTTTGGGTGTTAAATGCTACCTGTCTGTGTTGAGGCTGTCTGGCCATGTAGATAGCCTCTTCTCACAGGCATTAGCCACAACTGGAGGAGTTCTCATCTCCTCCAGGGAGCATGCAGCACATCTGATAATAAGGCGTTGATAGAGGGAATTAGGTTGACGGTTTCTGCACCCTGATATAGCAGCAGACCATGGGCAATATCAGCCTAAAGGGACAGACAGGAAGCCACAGATAGCAAACAGTAATCACACGTCAATTCACATATCGGTCAAAAGTGAATTTTGTTGCTAGGAGATTCCGATGAAGCTTTTAAGGGTGGCTGGACTATATCCTGCAGGGGATGATTTAAGTTTGTTGATTTCAGCTAAAAAAAGAAAAAAAAATGTCTGAAATTAACTCAGGGATAGTTTTCACTCAAAAATGCGGGTTCTGACTGTCGGCAGCTTTAACGGTAGACCCACAGCTTCAAAATCGAGCTCAGAGTACTCACCTGATGATTCACATGATGATTGGTGTTTTCATGACAAATGCTGAAAGGATGCTTTTAAAAAAGGCCAAAAATGGAGGCTTTTCCACCAAACCAGGTCCAGATTTTTTAAGTGTTGCTAGAGCACTGAAAACGTATTGCTGTTCCAGTTCAGCTTACTGCTAGGCAAAAGGAAAGAACTGCTCTGTCAGCAACTACAGGGGGACAGTGGCGCCCCCCAGAGGTGCCCTAGGGGGGGCATAGGCCCTCTGGACCCACCAGAGAACAAAATGTCTTTCTGTTCACATTACAAATAGGCACACTGAGTAATCTTCTTTAATGAAGGCATAAATGTAAACGTAAGTGAATAAATAAAATTATATATACAGTTTTATTTATTTATTTTTTGGTGGAGGGAAGAATATTTATGTGTGTGGATACAGACGTCCTTCTGGACTAAGAGAGGATGAGTGATCAACAACAAGAAACATTTATAAACACCATCTGGTGATAATAAAATGACAGTAGCAGCGTTTCCATTGACAATTTGATTGTGTAATTTGACATTTTGTAAAATAAATTCGCTTAACAAAAACAGCAATTTTGAAAAAACTGGTTTTTCGATGAAAGGTTTTGGTGCTGGGATGAGGTGGACTTTTTTGGGCCGTAAAATAGTTTTTTTTCCCCCCCTGCAAACCACATGAGTCACATGATCAACAACAGGATGTTGCTGCTGGCACAAACCACAAAGAAGAAGACAACAGGAAGTAGTTGGAGGATGATGGCACTGCATGTTTTTTGGTGACTTATTTGAACGAACATATTCACGTGATTTTAATTGTGCACCCTATCTAAAAAAACACCACAATTATAAAGTTTTTTTTTTTTTACATTAGCCAAATATTCTCAAAGTTTTGCACACAATTGTAATGGAAACACATCTAGTAATGTTATGTCAAAACGGTTTTAGTGCCTAGAACATAGTAACAGAGAATACACTAGCAGAAAGTACAAGGACCAAGAAGGAAAATGTTAAATCAAAAAAAAATCTAAAGAGATTTTTATTGCCTTATGCACTTACTTCATACAAAAGGCATTAAATAAGCCATAGGAAGACACTCTAGAAGAACTGCCCTGACTTCAGATACTGAGCTTAGAGACACAAGATTTCTCTGGTTTTCAACCAGCCTTTACAGCGTCTGGAAAACATAGGCGTAGCCGAGTTTATTTCAGATATGTAAATGAGTTTAACAACTCATAACAACCAGTGTTGTAGGCAATTTCATTCACACATTTTATAGTAACCAAAACTGTCATTGGATCTAAAGGATACAGTGACGCCATAGATTGCAGAAACTAAAAGAGAGCGTTGGATTTCTGGGAGGAGTATGAAAAATTCTAACACGAGTGAAGTGTTGGAATCTTTTTAAAGCTCCCGAGATCCTTGGGGACATCACAGAGCTCCTACAGGCTGCATCATAAGAGGTGTTGGATGTTACAGCAAGCTTCAGATGAGTAGTAGCAGTGACAGCTTTCCTCTGGAAGCAGGGGATTGGTTTTTTTTTCCCTTTAAGGTCACAATCAAGAGCCATACAGCGACAACAAAGGGAATTTATCGAAGCACATGCAGCTTCACGAGAAGCTTTGTCGTTTACGGCTAACGGCAGCTGTCGTCATACGGACGCTAACTCTCGCAATCGTCCCAAAAGGACAGTTACTCAAAGCAGCCCCGATGCTACGACTTCAACTGTCGTCTCTGAGATTGAGATGGCGACATGTATGCCGTGATGAGGCAAGGGATCACTCCGGAGGGCAGCGTCAGCCCACAGGGGCCTGCTTAAAGAGAAAATTCTTGGATTTTCACAGCTTGCGCCATTTGATTATAGCTCCATGCTGACACACTAAAGGAACTACTCAAGAAACATCCAAAATGCACATACACACAAAAATAAAACGTCCTCCACAGTACAACACTGCTGTGTCTCTTGTGGGGGGAGGCTTTGAGATGTTTGTAAGAAGAATCCCTAAAAGTAGAGAAGATCTATAAAAATGATCTTTTCTACTTTTAGAACCAAACGATAACTACAGTTATTGGCAGTCCGTAGAGATGTACAGGGAGAGTTCAGGGTTTGCTATGTAAGGTTCTGTTAAAAAGGTTATTAGCACTTAATGTCTTGTTGTCACACAAGCCTTAAGCGGGCTAAAAATGTTTACATTTTCACGGGAGTTTATCCAAATGCAATTTTATGAACCTTTAAATTGTCATCTTGCTGATTTGGGAGGCTATTTACATAGAAGTATATAAGTATTTACACAGGAAATGTAGCTTGGAGGCAGTGTGACACTAATTATCGAGCTGTGTGAAGCACATAAGCTAAATGGAACAAAGTCATTTTCCAGTCACAGTTACTAGCTTCTAGAAAAATATGGCAGTGTAAAAATCCATAAAACAGTGTTCACATAAACTCTAAATTATTATTCATTTTTACACCACTTCACTTGCATACCAGGAAGTTACTCTGAATCTTTCCGTTCGTGTATAACACAGGCAGATTGCTGATGGCTTACCACCTTTTACGCTGGTTCCTTGAGTGAATATTTATCATCCTCTCTGTAAATATCTTCCCAGTGCAAATATTTGGAAGGTTAAAGATATATAAGATAGGTAAATTTTCATAAACTTTGATACTTTTCCAATTGTAGTCATTCTACAAGCTGCTTTGGACCATGTTGGACTAGCCATTAGGTTTAGTCCACGTGAGAACAAGGTTTAACCTTGTTCTAAAACTCAACTCCACAAATGCTTAACCACACCCTGAACTACCTTAACTTCTTTAGTCAGGGATAAACTTTATGTAAAGTAGTAGCTGAAAAATCTTTCTGGCGAACCAAGTCAAAAAGCTTTCAAGTTTTTGACACATCAGCTGAAGCAAATTTTTAGTTATTTGCAGAAAAAAGAAAAAAAAGATATTGTAAAATATCGATATGGTGATTATATTTCCCATAAAGATGACATCTGTCTGAAACAGCGCTACAAAGTAGCTGTCAGCATGACTCAAATCCTTTTCTGTGGCTAGTAAGAATACATCAGGATTTGAGCAAAAGTAAATGTACCTATTTATGTTTTTAAGCACAACTTCCTTTTACTATCTTCAATTTAACTCGTAACATGTTTAGATTTGTCAAGCCTGAACAGCAGTTCAGTGTACTCATCGTGTATTGTAAAGCAAAGGGGGCGACTTTTGAAACATTGACTTTGCTTTATAAAACATAAAACATCTTAGTTTTCTCAGTATTATTAAATTAATGGCTACATTTGTATCAATAAGACCAAATATCATTTTAAAACTAATCAAGACATGAGAGCTTCTTCACAATGCTACGTGGGTAAAAACGTTGTTAAAGGGTTAATAAAGGAGCAATGTAGTGATGACTTCCTGACGGAGGAGTTTCAGAAAGAGGAGGATCTTTTAAAGAGACAGAAGTCCAATTTCAAAGTGGTAAATTACAAAGTCAAATTTCTTTTAAATCATATTTGATATGTAGCATTTTTATAACAACAGAAGGTAACAGTCACTTGATTGTGCTATATATTGGCACAGTGTTGCAGTGTCACTGCTACATAATACAGAGTCTGAAATTAAAGATGTAAATTGCCATTATCCAGAATAATAAATAAATGCTCCTTTCATTAGCTTATATTAGTTTAGGCTTTTAGAGTGATAACACTTTGCAGAAATATTCTTGGGTAAGAAACAAACTAAACCTTAATTTGATTCAGCATCGAGATGATTTAATGTTATCAAGATTACCCACAGGCAGGCGGTTCCTGATTACATCAGACAGAGAAATAATATTCAACATAATTGCGATCTGAGAAATAAAACAATGGGAAAGAAAAGAGTGAGAAGGGATATGCATTAGATCACGTAACAGAAACTATGGAGTATGGAGGAGGAAAAAAGACAAGAAAGGACAACCAAAATCAGAAATCTACAAAAGGAAATAATGAAAACTGTTTAACGACTCATCCAGTCTCTCCACACAGACAGACACGAGAAAAAACACGCCGCACGGTGTTTATCGCCACAGCGCCATTATTAGGAATCACACAGATTAGCAGTGACATTCTTATAGATGAGAGGGTTTTCAAAGGGAGTGAACTGTTAGCATGCTAATGCACTCCAATGGAGAGCAGAGTGGACTTTTTATCCTGCCTTAAACCCTCCGTTCCACTGGAAAGTGTATAGGTACCTTATGTCTGTCTCACTATAAAGCTGAACCACATGTTCAATTGGCCTGTGTTGATGTGACCAGACTGTGTTATATATGGATTATGCATCGAGTAAAAAAAGTGTCCAACTGAACACTATTTGCAGTCATCTGCAGGCAAGCAAATCTGTGGTGTTGCCACTTCTGCTTCTGGCTCATCTGCCCTTTTTTTTCTCACACAAGATGGCAGTCTATCGCCTCGGTTTCCTGGTTCCTGAGAGAGAGCAACCGGGCCCCCGGACGCCACCGATACGGCTTGATTGAACTTTGAAGTGAAAGCCGTATCAGTCAAAGCCCACAAAAAGCCGATAGCAGAATTTTTCAATTCTAATAATGTGTTGCAATGAGTACTGTGTGGTTTTGTTGATTAGACAACTTGGGCTGAGTGAGAAACAAAAGCTTTGGTTAAAAATAAAAGATAAAAGTCAGGGAGTACATAGTGTAAGACAGCAGGTTGAGAGTCTGCTATTGTGAGTACATGCGTGGACGACGACTAAAGTGGGTGCTGTGGGTTGCACATGTGCTTCGATTGTGTTCGGTGAGATATGCAGGCATCATTGTCTCACGTTACTTAGCATTGATAATTTCTGTTTCATCCCTTTGTGCGTGCGGTGGCGGCGGCGGCGTTCGTTGAAAACCAGGACAACACGCCTTAAATCTCCTGCTTCACTCATGTAGCTACATAGAAACAAATGCGCTTTTCAAGTAATGCACGAAACGCACGTGATTCTTCAGTTATGACTTTAATCCTCAGCCTATTTCTCATTTTCAAGGATAAGTGGGCTTTAAAAGCCTTTAGTCAAATGAGTACATTATATAGGGGCTTGAACATGTCTTCAGGGGCTTTTCATGTAGCGTTTGATCCATTTTTATTGGGTTATTCTCAACAACAACAGAGTCTCAGATCTTTGTTCTGTGATATTCACACAATCACAAAGCCCTCCATAATGGGTCACTTTAGACAAACTGGTGAGTTTGCAGAGCTATGTATACTTTTGAAACATGGAGCTACAACTGGGGAAGCGACTGGCTTTAGCCAAAAAAGGGATTCTGAGAAAATCAGCAGTTTGGATGAAACATGGTTTAAACTGTGTTACGCTTCCAGAAGACTGATCTGACCTGAGCAGCACCAAACTGGCTGGATTCTTATTAGCATAGCAAAGTGAGGGTAACATCACTTCTATCAGGGTTACAGTAGCTGCCTTACCTGTGCCTCTAAAACTATACAGTATATTGACAAAATAAGCAACATATCTCAATTCAAAAGAAGGGTTAGGGTAGAAGAACAAGCTTTTTTGGGAGGCGCGAGATCTGGCTCTCTGAAAAGAGCTGAACTTGCCATCGCTAACTTCCAGATTCAAAAATAATGATTCATTTTTGTGTTAAAAAGTCCACCCAGTGTCTATATGACAGTAGTTGAATTGTTCATAAAGCCAATGATTTTTTATTTTTATTTTTTTACAATGAAGCTACAGTGACTAATTAGCAGCTTTAAAATTCCATTTTGCAAAATAATTTTTTTAAATAACTGAACCTGTTAACTTTAACTGTATGTTTTGTAAGTTGTTTCAGAAAATAATAACCAATGACATGTCCTCCCTGTGTTTTGAAACTATAAGGATGCTGAGTGCTATGTAATGCCACCCATTTTAAAGTTATAGTTCTTTGGGAAAGCAGGTAATTTCTATTAAGGAATCAGTAGTTACATATCTATAGCAAGGTGGAAAAATAAGGAGCACAAACTTGTAGTATAATGGAAGAAAAAAAGATAAAGCAGAAACCAAGACAGAAATAGGAATTGTAAAGGTTTTATGTACCGAGTATCGTCCTCCTGAGGTTGAGAGTCTGAGCTCTTTATAAGAGCATCTTAACATCCCCGTTTTCTCTTTGTCTTTATGTCTTTTCGTTATCTCGTCTCATTCCGCTTTGCCCTGGAGGACCGCCACACAAGTGTTTGCGAGCTTCCATCAATTTGCAACTTGAGTACAAAAATATCGACTGTTCGCCGTCAGTCCCAGCAGATAGATGCCGGCTTATTGTTTCAGATCAGCCTCCAAAAATCAAGAGAAGTAGTGCAGAGTTTGATCTCTGTTAATTAATAATTACATAGCTGGGAAGCCTCTGGCTGTGTGTGCCGGGGTGTGTAAATAGAGCCGACACACACAGAGAGGTTGATGGTGGAAACTGTTTCCATCCTGCGCTCTCTGCAAGCACTTGACCTTTCCGCTGGACACAGTTTAGCTCTCCATGTGTTGAAGGAGCTCTTGAAGAGCTCTGTGGAAGCACGATGAGTGTCCCTGGTATTTATGCTCGCTCTCTTTTCATCTGAACTCAAGTGGCTGCACTTACAAAACCAATGTAACAACGTAGCAACAGACAGCCAGTCGATGCTGTACTCTTCTGTTTTATTCCGTTGCTTTAGATTCTCTTAAGTCTTTATGACTGCAAATTAGCTACTTCGCGACTGCGTCTTTTATGACTCCTACGTTATGAAAGTGCAAACCCATCAAAAACAGGACATCTCATAATCCTGATGTAGAATTTGCCCTATTTTTGTCATCCCTGTTGTTGGTGATAATGTAGAATGGAATAGAATAATCCCATTTGTTCTTCAGTAGCTGTGCTTCAATTACAAATGTGTACAAGAATCTATCAATATTCTGCCAATGTCGAAAGGAAAAACTCAGTTTCGCAATTACTGTGTTTCCATTAAATAAGAAATTAATTTAAAATCACACATAAAAATAAGCTTGTTCATGCATGGCGACGGATATAAATGGCTAGAGGAGACATCAGCGTATTATTCACTGATACGACGATGTGAAAAAAACTGTTTCCATAGCAGTTTCTTAAAAATATATCTATTTTGATACGGCAGAAAAACCACCTCATCCTAGTGCAAAAGCTTTTTAGCGAAAAGCGAGAGTTTTTTTTTTCGTAATAGTCGTGTTTCTTCTGAGCAGTCTTATTTTCAGAATTTCAATTTGCACAATTCTATGCTTTTTGGAAACAGCTGTTAAGATACTGGATATGCTGCTATTACAAATGTGTGCAAAACTTCTTAAATATTCTACTAATGTCAAAAAAAAAAACAATTTCGCAATTTTGCATTGCTTAAATAAGCAATGCGATTAAACTTGCACAAGATAAGTCATCAAAAATTATAGCGGCAACAAATGTAAACACTTACATGACATATATTAATATTTCAGCCACCAACTTTTAGAGGAGACATGGACATCCCTATGCAGGAATTGGAACGACGAGCTCTTTTTACTATAGAACAGCAGAGCGGTGTTTTGGGGAAACTGTAGTTGCCGATTCTACAGATTTTACTCAACTTTTGATAAGCCATCCGATTCAGTTGATTCCAGCCCCCTCTTATTGTGAACACATAGCTGCAGTTGGATTTCATCTTGTGAAATGTAGAGAAAAATAACCAAATCTAGATGGACAATGCAGCATATCCTCATATCATGGGACCAACTGTCACCAAGAAAGTAATCAATCAAAACAGGGAAATCTTTTCCAAATAGAATTTATTTAGAATATATGGAAGACAATTAGGGCCCCTACATTTTTCTTTCTGAGGTCAAAAAGTCAGAATTCTTGATTTTCTCAGTGGCCCGAATCGTCTTTGTCTTATCAAACTAAAACATAAGTTTTAAAGTTCTAGTCTACCAGTTTACCCTCTATTTTTAATTCTGATGCTAGCTTCATTAGCTACTGATCTGGAGCTAAGTAAAAGACGTTATCTAGGGGTGATAACTATTTGCTTTTGTCGACCAAAGCTGTTAATGAGTTACCAATAGGGAAGGAAAGGGGGTAAAAATGGAGTTCTGCCTGGACTGATAAGTATCGTCTCAGCTCTCGTCCAAACCGCAAGACTGTTGATCATTTCGCCATCACTTGTGACCCTTTCAGGCTAGAAGATAAGTTCAACTCCTGTTTAATTCCCTGGGAATGCTGTTCTTCTGTCTGAAACTTGGCAGACATGCAAATGATCCCTTCGGCAGAGCCCCATCTCCATGGCTCCCCAAACCTGCAAATAAGTCGGGCCCATTTGCTGAAATGAGAGGCTGTGACCCTGACTGGCTGTCGCAGCACATATAGCCTCAGCTCAGTCACTGTGGAGACCGCGCTGACATCTCAACTAATGGGTGGGAGCGATAGCAAGAGGGAGGGGAAGGGTTAGACATTTATATTTGGCTCTGTCTAGAGCCACTTTGGCAACATTTAGAGGAAAAAAACATTAGAAATTCTGTGCCCAGACAAATATGCATAAGGACAACAATGACAGTCACATAGCTGTTCCAGTTTCAACAGAGCCGTTTCTGTCGCTGCTCTAATTGTATGGAATACCTCGTGCCAAGAGACCATATAATTCAACTTTCACGTCCTGTGTCGATGCTTTAGCCATTCTTATTGTTTTCCAAAAATAGTTTGTGTTTTACTGATTTGAGTTACTTAACAAAATGTTTATTCACACCTTTTACTTTTACAGCCTAAAGCTGACTTCTCTTAAACGACTTCCCGTGACTTTTAGAGCCGACTCCTCATGGGTATCCATATCAGCACATGGGAATTGTAGGGATGTTTTTTTTCCCCACATCTTAAGATGCAAATGTGCTCAAGCTCGCTCAGCTTGGATAGAAAGCCTTCTGTCTTTGGGTTTTTCCCAGAGATTTACGAAGGATTTACATGAACGTTTGGGTTGGATGACTCAAAGACTTTTCATTTTTTGCTGACAGAGGTTACTCAAGTGTAGAGCTTGTATTGTAAGAGTTCTTGTGTTAGAATGTATATTTTTTTAGATCTGTATTGGTATGTGTAGAGAGTAAGAATCAAGTTTTAAATATATTGGTTTATGTTTTGATGTTTCTGTAAACTGGCTATTTTGGCTGATATTGTGGGGAAAGCTGGTCTTGAAAAGGAAAGGAGAACTTGAATTTGGATTACTGAACCAAAATGAACAAGAATTGGATTAAAACTGTTTTTTAAAATTAATCTAGCTAATCATAGAAGACAAATAACCGTAGAAGCACACACTCACCCTGAAGACAGTGGCCACCCTAACTTGCAATATGCAGACATAACTCATTTAAGCATACAGAGTACACACAAAATCCAGAACATTTTGTCTAGTATGACTTTAATTGAGAAGCAATTTAATCTGGATAACAAATACTACATGCACAAATACTAAATGACCAGCTCACTAGCACCTGGCTGATCTACGTTTGGCTTTGATGCCCTTATTCTTTGTAGCATAGCTTCATCAAGGGGTTTGACATTCCTCAAAGGTTTTGGTCCATATTGGCATGACAAGACCCCTAAATACTCGACGGGCACACTTCACTTCGCAGAGGTCTGTGCATTCTCGAGGCAGACATCCACCGAACACGTCCGCCCAAAGGTTGATTGTTAAGACCGCGTATGCGGCAGACAACAGGGTTCACCACAAACTGCTTTGTATGCGACACCAAGCTGATAAGGAGGAGAGTCGGCATTTCAGAGTCAGTTGCAAGGTCACATTGTCTGCCCTCTGTTTGGCTCCATGTGATGGACTGTTAACCTGTCTAGGGTGGACCAGAGTTACGTGAAGAGAAGCATGAAATATAGAATCACCTTGAGTGAAAATCAAGGTAATGTAAGGAAATCTTTTCCAAATCAAAATTTATTGAGATTATATGACTGGTAACTTGTCTAGGGTGGATCTTCCTAGAGTTATGTAAGAGCCCCTTGCAACATAGTAAATAAGACTTTTACTGAGAAACATTTAATTTAGATTACAAATTTAACTAAATGCAAATCCACTGACCACTCTGTGACTAATATCTGGTTGGACCTGTTTGTTTGTTTGTGAAGGACTGGTGACCTGTATAGGGTAGATCTTGCTTGAGATCCATATCTTCCCCTTGCAACCTAGCAACAGGATCAATAAAGTAAAGACAATAGATGATTCGGAAGTTAAAACAAATGTATTCCATGACAGTATTATTTTATGGATGTCAAACTTGTAGTCAATGAGTAAACGTGGTGTAATTAACATTCCACAGAACCAAGTACCTTCATTAGCTAGTGGCAGAAGTAAAGCCTGGAGACGGTGACGGCTTACTGTAGCCTCACAGGCTGACATTTTGGCTGGTTCGGAAGTGTATCTGTGTGTGGTTCAGTGATTGTGTAAAAGGTTTGTGGTGGGGGCTCCTCTGTTTACTGGGCACTCTGCCTTCACAAGCAGCCCTTGTCTTCACCTCGGAACAACAGGAGACATGACAGCCATACGGTCCCCCTGCAGCTGGCTAATTGTGTGCAGCGTGATGGTGGAGTGGCTGCTCTTGGTTCTCCTTCCGCTCCGACTTGATAATGGAAGGAGGAGATGTGGCTTTGTGTATCTCATGGGTCTGCACTGACACAGAACCAGAAGAGCTCGTCTGCACTTTGACTGATCTGAAAACTTCCACTGTTTCAGCTTTAAATATTCAGCACCTTTTAAAAGTGGAATATACAACTTGTAGATTAAACCTTCTTAGACATGACTTTTGGTCAAGTTGTGTTTTATATGATGGACTATTAGGGCCAGGCTAAGAAAAAAACAATTAAATTACAGGAATACAAAGACGTTGTATGACAGTAAGTCGAAGTAATGTGAAAATAAGGTAATAATATGACGAAAATAAAGTCGTAATGATACAAGAAAAAGGTCATAATGTTTCCAGAATAAAATCATATTAGAAGACAGAAGTGTACTTTATTGCAGTGTCATTTCTGTTAATTTATTTTCTTTTAATTACTTATTTTCTCATTTCCTCATCATAAAATCTCTTCCAAATTACATGTTTTAATGTTTTCCACTAGGTGAAGACATTTTTCTGGTCGATTTACAATCCACCGCACTGCATGCGTGGGATGAAAAATAAATAAAAAACATTTTTGATGACTTTTTAATGACTTCACTCCAAAACTAAAAACTGACAGAACTGATGTTGCTGCCAATTTTGGATATTTCCAGGCAGGACCGGAGCTCAGACAACACCAGTTGGATGAAATTAAAAAAAATAAATAAAATAAATCAAACTCACTTAGATTTAGGATATTCCATAATGCTCTACATCGCAGTTTACTTAAAATATCACGACTAAATAGAAAATTGCATTGAATGAGCAACACTGTCGAAAGTCATGAAAACTGTTCTTGTGGGAGCAATGCAGAAAACAGTAACAACAGATTTGTGCCGTTTTATTTGAGGAGCACATCTGGAATCGTTTCTTAATATTAAATTTGTTTGTTTGCTCTGATCTGTGGAAACTATTAGGATGTTTTGGAGATGCACATTAGCAGTAGAGATTTCGTGAGTCTTCTTGTTTTCATTTCCCAGAACAGTGATAACTCATGAAGCTCTGCGTTACCACTAGAGGAGGATCAGTAGTAGAGCCTAGTGGCTGTACATAGGGAGTCCAGTCCTGTTTTTTTTTTTTTTTTTTTAATCTGATAGTATTTAAAACAGGAGCTGATGGCATCAGATAACCAATTAAAACAAACTGGCATAAATATAACTGAGAAAAAAGTCAGAAAACATAAAATAATCAACATTTTGAAGACAAATGCCACGTTATTAAAGTTCAAAAATATGTCACAAGTTACTACTTTGTCTTTAATTTCATTAAACAGCTCCTGACCTCTTAGTTCATGGCTCTATTTATGTAACTTTAAACAAAGAACTGTTTGTTTAAATCTCTTATAGGAGAAATTTGTTTTGCTCTCCACCACTCTGTGGGGGTCAGGAGGTCATTTCCACATAATTTGGACTTCATCAGTTTCACAGCAAAAAAGGATAATTTTCAAGTTTGAGACGGAGTTTTCCCAACAAGTTCCTCACCCCGAGGTCCAAACAGCTCAAGGCTTGAAGGAACTTCAAAACCCAAGAGCTACGATGCAAACTCTACAGGGCTCAGCCAGCGTGGTAAAGGTCAGAGGTCACAGCACCACAATTAGAAGAAGGACTGAGCAGGTGTGGCTCTGGGATGCCAGGAGGAAACTTCTTCTCTCTGACATTCAACAAATTGCAAAGTGGTAACTGAACATGTGAAATAAGAAAACAGCAATAAGGAAAACCAAAAGGAGAATGAAAAGGCAAATACTCTTTTACATGAATACAAGATCAAATTATTTACATAATGTGAGCTGATCGCACAAAGATTATATGTAGTGTATCCCCTTATCTTATAATTATGTCTAGTTGACAGAAATATAAACTTTGTTTTTTTAAGGCATTAAAATTTTGAAAAAAGACATTTTTTAATCTTATGTCCTCATTGTTAAATTCATAACTTCAGACCACCTGAGATTATTTTCTGTCATAATTATTGAAATTATTTGTACATTTTTTCCAGTGAACCATAATCACTTTTTAAAATTTTAGTAATGTCTTGATTGTTAAATTCACTGTTAGCATAACTCTATACCACTTAAATAACGTTTTGTCATGATTATTGAAAGACATAACTATTTGTATGTTTCGCTGGTGGATCATAATCCGGTTGTAGGTAAAGTCCTAAATTAAGTACAAAGAAATATGAAAAAACAACAACAAAAAAAAACAGACTCTAAAGTATTGAAAACAGCATTTAAACTCAGTCTGTTCAGCAACTCATCTAAAGGTGAAGAGTATTAACTCTGAAAAATGTAAATGTGTGTATAAATCTACTTTTCAAATCAATTTGTCAGATATTGACACTCCCATGATGCACTTTTTATCGAGGGCCATTGTTTCCTCCTCAGAGGCAAATAAAACCTCACAGATCCAGGAGCTATAAAACGGCATCTGTGCGAGAAGCAAAAGAATGAATCCAAATTTTCTACACTAGACGATTCACGGGGAAGCGGCTCGCTTTGATCTGGCGATGGATCATGAATGGTGTCCACTCCACAGCCAAACGCCCCCAGACAGCCAGAGTGTTGGCTGAATACGGCGAACTTTGTGCTTCAGGCGTGATTTTTGTCACTTTCCATCGAAATCCAAGAGCCACGCAGTCTGAAAAAAAATGAAAATGTCCCGCTGTTAAGAGGACTCGAACATCACAAGGAAACTTGAACCATTCAAACTGTGAGCAGCGGGGTAACAGTGCGACTGTCACTGTCATGGAAAAGCAGTGAAGATGAATATTTTCTCTGTACAGCAGCAAAGAAAAACAGTCCTTTACTTTCCTCCCCTCCCATTTCTGCCAACTCTGATTTCCCTCTGCATCTGGGGCTTTTAACAAATTGCTCCCAAATGGACTTCAGCAAGAGTTCAGGACAGGTTGGATTACTCTGAGACATGTATGTCATTTATTTCAATCATTTTTGTGCAGGTGAATATTACGTGCATTACCGAGCTGCTAAGAGCAAAAACATGGCTGAGATGGCATTGGAATGGTGGACGCTAAAATCCAAACCTTGCTGTAAAAAAAAGCTGCAAGATGTAAATCCAGTGAAAAATGAGTTTGAAGTGATGCTGGTTGATCCTCTCCATCCTATGTAGTTACATTTTTTATTGTTTCAGAAAGTAAAATAGGCAGAAATTTCAGTTCTAGATGAGCAAAGTTGGGAGAGACGGGATTCACAGGACAGGATAGTAGGTGAATTGACTCAGGGCGGGTCGAATACAAATGCATTTTCACATATTCATTTATAAGAAACAATCTTAACCATTTTTCAATTTCATCACAACTATAAGCTACTGTGTGTTTGTCTGCCATGTAAAAACTCCAACACAGCTTTGATATCTCTCTTCTACAACAGAGTATTAGGGCAAACATAGATTAAAAAATAAATAAATAAATTTACACCAAAAAACTCTAAAACTCTGAGAAGTCACTGAGTTTATAAAGTCAAAAATTTCAGCGTTTTTTTTTTTCTACTTAATTTTTTTCAGCATCTCAAACTCAGCAATCTCTGTTTTTTTTTTTTTCCAGAAAAAACTTGAAAATTATTTGAAAATTTTCAAACTCAGGAATTTCCAAGTTTTTTTTCTAAAAACATTCAAAGATTAGTTTTTTGGTGGAAATGTACTCTTTTTTGTTTTTATAATGGCCCTAATAAGCCGCTGTAGAACCGTGATGTCAAACCAGTGTATTTTATTGGATTTTTTACAATACAATGCATACAATTTCTGAGTATTCTCAAATTTTCTGAGTTTTTTGGTGGAAATTTACATTTATTTTTTTCTACAGTGGTCCTACAATACAATAGTAATGCATGCCACACTTTCAGCATTTTATTTATAAAAAGTGTTTCCTTTTTCCTTCCACCTCTCTGTTAGTCTGAAATGTAAAAAAAATTCCAATAAATTCATTGATTAGATATCACGGTTTCTATTTTGTGTACGGGATATTAGAGAATGGTGTTGCTTTTCTAATGACGGAAGTCATTTTCATATTAACAGAAAATACAGAGAAAAAGCAACAAGAAGGAGAAAAACAAAAAAGTGAAACTACATATGAAGGCAAAGTGAAAAGTGCCTTCAGGATGAAGCGCTGTCGATGTGACTCGCAAGTAACTGAATGAATTTGCGTAAAATACCCAGCGGAAATGCATTTTACATAGCAAAGGAAATAGAAAACGAAATAAACAGGAAGAAAGAAAATGTCAGGTCGGCTGAAGACGCTGTGAGAATAGCCCTGCTTCAGGTTTAACCTTCACACCGAGCAATACAATAAGCTGATCAAAGCCAATGACCCAGTTTCTCCTGCCTAATTCAATCTCGCCCCAAAACGTTCCTTTAGGGAACGAGAAGGGAGTCCCTGACACAGCAGGAATCCTCGAGGAGGAACCAGAATATCGAGGAAGAGCTCCGAGCACCAACAGAGTGAAATAATAATAATAAAAAAACAAACAAACAAAAACAACTCAAAGTGAGATGCAGGTAGCCAGCCGCACCCCCCATCACGTCTCTTTATGGCTGTGTTCATCAAACATTAACGGAGCAGATGAATTCCACGGAGGAAAATATTGTGCTTGGAGAACAGTGATGATGAAAAGCCCCCAAATGCATCTGACAAGGAGTAAATATTGAATTGAAAGATAAACAAGGTGAATGCCCTTCATTTTTCATGCCAACGGGGAGACAAAGGAACCTGATAGTGTTGAAAACAACATGCCTCATCTGTCTGGCTCCCCCGACTCAGACGCACAGGAGATGGGGGTCAGGGTAAACTCACTGCCACTTCGCCTCGGTTCTCTGCTTGACTTAGTTTGAGGCTTAGTTAAAGCAAAACCACAAGCTACGTCTGTGGTTTAGCTAAGTCTCACTACCGAATGAGACCGTTTGTATGACCGGTTCACAGAGACACGTTTCTGTTGGACGTTACAAAGAGCAGAGGCGTCTCGCTATAGCTTTCATTCAGAGAGACACGGTTGGAACCAGGGTAATAACAGTTTTGGATTTTTCAATATAATTTTGGTTTTATGTTGTGACTTTTTGTTTTAATTAGTTTTACAGTGTGTTTGCTAGTTTTTATTAGTTATTAGTTGCGTTGGTTCATTTCCAGGTGCAGAATTCAAAATAGTATTGTGAGTGATGGTAAGTCTTGTATTGTGATCATGTATACATCGATTGGGTAATTAATCCTCAACAGAAGTCACCATTTTCAAGTGTTTGGCCATAATGACCATATTTGGAATGAAGAACATGGCGTCTTTCAGTCCTCAGATCACCATCTCAGCTGTGAAGCACGGCGGTGGCGGCGTCATGTCATACGGCTGTTTTGCTGCAAAAGGAACTGGCATATTGTGCAGAAATATTAAATTAACATTTCAAAGCATTAATCAGTGAGTTTGGCCACAAATTGGCAAATTTAGTAAGGTTGGTTAAGGACAACATATCCAGTTTTAACGAAATTTCATTTTCACAAACTTGTGGTTGCGACCATGAACTTCTTCAGTTCCTTAACTCCTGTCACGTCGTACTTGGTGGATGATAAGAATGTGGCCCCAGCGCATCAATTTCAAATTACGTGCTTAATTATGTGCATTATGTGATTTAGATTTCCTCAGACAAACAAAGTCACTCGGGCAAAACAAACAAACAAACAAACCCCCTTCAAGTCAACACTCTCTAGTGACTTGTAGAGAAAACCGTGCAGCGTGACCCGACGCATCTGGGACGAAGATGTGCTGCTGCTGACCGAGAAAAACCAGGAGACGGGTTCTGCTGTTAGCAGGCTCGTCGAGTACACAACACCTGCCATGATCTGCTAAAAGCTAAACATTTGACAATCAAACATGGAGAAACAACATTTAGCTTCATATTCTATACATCTGGAACTCAAGCCAGAACAACTGGAACAAACATTTAGTTTCATACCAATAGAATCAAAGATGGAGAACCAACATCTAGTTTTATCAGAACAAGAATCCAGAGAAACCCGTACTAGTTTATATGGACTACTTATTGATATTCTTATTAAACATGGGGAACCAATATGTAGTTTTATACATTTAAATTTTTGTTGTTTTGTTTGTATTTCCTAATTCATGTAAAACACTTTGAACTGCCTTGTTGCTGAAAATGGGCTTTATAAATAAAATTAGCTTATATTACCTTACCTTGACTATACAAACCTTTCCCAGTAGCTGCATTTCCATTACAAATGTACAAAAATGTCAATATTCCACCAAGGTTGGAAAAATACAATTTCACAATTGCAGTGTTTCCATTAAATAAACACAATTAAAAATACAAGGGGATTTGTTTGTTCATGCGATCAAGTCATTAAAAACGATTCGTCCACTACTTCCTGTCCTCTTCTTCACGGTTTGCGTCAGTGACAACATCCTGTTGGGAACTGAAACAAAAATCTTTCAGTTCCCAACTCTGTGCTCCTATGTGTTGATCTTATTAAAAATCTCATTATCATAGAACTCAGTACTGTCTCTGCTTCCAGCATCACAAAACCTCCAAAAGTTTAAAACGTATGTAAAGGTTTGCTAGCAGCTATGCTCTTGTAAATTTTCTTTCAAACTTCATATTTCACAAGCTATCAAAAAGCTTATGACTTTCATAAGGTTTGTTTTACTATTGGGCATTAAAGAGGCTATATAGACATCAGGTATCAGAAAACCTTGAAGTTGTTGTGTTTACAACTTCTGTTTGCCTCCTGTACACAGCTACAGCTACCACATAAGCATTGTTTCCAATTAGCAACCAGAACTCTGTTTATTACTGCCATGTGTAAAATAGATGACAGCACCACCTTCTGATGACCCTCTACAGGCTCGTTTGTTTGCTGCAAAGCCAAGAATTAAAAAGAGTTGGATTTTCACAAAACGTCTGCCTCAGATTCTCGTCACGACTAAACAGAAACAGAACCCAGTGTACAGCTTTAGAAGAAGACATGAGTGAGGTAAAAACAGGAATAATAGCATAACACCTGAGGAAGAATATTTTAAATCTCCTTACACCTCCAGTCAGCACCAATTAACAGCTGTTGAAAAGCAAAACTGACCACGACCTGCAGTAATGTGGTGCAGGTTCCTGGTTATGCTGTGTTAATCCGCTGGTCAAGTTTGCTGAGAAAACCATTTGCCCCACACAGATTGACTTTGTTATGGCTTAATTTTGGCTTAGTGTAGAAATCGGCTGTTTCAAAACAGCTTGGTTTTAAAAGCCGTTTCAGAAGAGCTTTCAAAACCAAACCAGGCACAGAGGGGGAGGATAGATAATCCCACTGACTGAAACAGTGATGTTTGTGATGTTTCACTGTCTTTCCTTTGCAGGTTAACTGACATCTGGGTGCGTTTGGTGAACAGCATTGAGGTTTCCAGGTTTTCTCACATCATCCTTCCATGGCTTTGTTGCCACTGGACTGGCACCATCTGTTCTTTACTTCATAAATAGCTTGTTAGTAACAGTGTTTCTTTCAAACTGACCGTTTACCTGACCGTCCTGTGCCTTTTTTTTGTGGGGGATGGGGAGGGGGGGTGTCCCACAGATTGTTACCAAATAGGCTATGCTCAATTTAGCAACACCACTGAAAAGGGTTTTCTTCATTTCTTTCACACTCAGCTGGTGTGTTAGTGCTACCATCTGCAGCTAACTGCTCCGACTATTGTACCACTCCCCACAGTCCTTTAGCTCTCAGAAAATGCTCCAAGTGAAATTTCCAAGCTGCCCAGTTCTCTGTTTGTCAATTAACAGTTTGTCTTTTATTGGGAGTCCCACAACACTGTTTATGACTCACAAAATCCATGTTTAGCAGCCTTTCCTTTGGGCCCATAACATGTTGTTTTCTCATATTAGAGTGTGTTACACAACAGTGCCTCCAGAGAGGGTAATGTACTTGCATTATATATTGTAAACTTACTATTACTACATATGTAATGCGTGTAAGTCTGTATACACTAGGCCATCCTCACAAACTAAGTGGCTGGAACGAGCAAGAACGAGACACGAGGGAGAGGACAGCAGGTCACCATGACAATGCTGAAGGAGTTACTAGCTTCACCATACAAGATGGGAGAGAGTCAACTGTTCCATGGCTTCTTAATGATGAGAAAGCCACTTGTGTTTCTATTGACCATATAAGTGGAGCCTTTTGGCCATCACTCAAGATGCTATGTTTGGCGGACACCAACCACTGCACATCACCACAAACACACCATCCTGAATGTGAAGCCTGGCAGTGGCAGCATCATGTTGTAAAGGTATAAGGTAAAACATACAGCTCTGAGAATAGACTTTAAAAACATAACTTTGCTAGTTCATAAATTATTGAACAACTTGGCACCAAAATACATGAAAAACCCGAATATTGACCTTGAAGATCAATCAAGTCTTCAGGTTCTGATTCAGGGTTTCCCCCAGAAAACCTGCTAAGCCCTATGGTCAGAGTACTAGGACAATCCACCATCGACCTACTGTATTTTTGTGTTAAAAAATGTTAAAAGTTACAAAAGGTGCATGAGCTTGTGAGGCACCTGTGCAGAGACGGCGCAATTCAATACACTGGGAGAGACAATGACATACAATCTGGAGGGTCTGCAGTCTAGTGGTGGAGAGTCCCAGTAGATTTTAAGTATGAGGCCAAAGGGAACGCATTCAGCTAACCCAAGAATCATTTTCCTTTCCACTTCACAATCAGTCCCTTCTTTGTGTTTGCCTAATTCGATAAAATACACTTAATTTTGTGGTTGTATCATGACAACTTTTCATGATGTGGATATGAACAAGTAAAGCAAAGATCGAAAGAATAGTATGTGCCAATCTGTCATTCTGATGTAGGGCCAGACGCCATACCACCATGCACCCACGAGATACAAACACAGACGGATGCACAGCTCAACCCCGTCCAACTATAACTTGGCAGCCATTTTACTCAGAGACAATCTTCCTCATCATTAGGCTTTCCACTTCTATGGTGGCAAAAAAAAACAAAAAAAAAAAACTAAACGGGAGCAGAGTGACCCCGGCTTCAGTAAACATCTCTTTCCAGCTCTTTTTGGCTGCAGTAGACCAATCCAGTGGCTGCCCACTCTTTGAGCCAGAGTTATGATGTCTCTGGGTGCTTCCAGAAAGTTTAGTTGATAGTGATTGCTGATAACCCAAAGTTTAACACCAACCTAGACATAAATTCACCAAACTGATGATGAACTGGGAAAAGTTGATACTTGAGTAACACTGGAAATGATGTAGAACTAGCATGAATAACAATGTCGGTATCGTGCATAACGTACCGTTTATTGTGTTGCATTTAAATTCTGAATTTCTATTTCCGAGTGGAAAGTATTGACAAAAATGTATCTTTCAGAATGTTGGAGGTCTCTCACTGTCTCCAACCTAAAAAAATCAACATGGCTACCTTTCAGTCAACAGCATAAAGGCCTGTAGCTTTATTAAAGAATTAGCTTTAGTTAAAATTTCTATCTAGTCAAATCACCAACACTCAGTACTAGAAACTAGAAATAGATAATCTGGTCACTAAGCAAGATAATTATCTCAGTTTTTTATGTGTCAAACATTTTTTGTGTACAGAGCCTGACTGCCATTCACCATTCGTCAAGCTTGCCTCCTGGTTAGGCACTACTCAGGCATGTTGTGTGGGGTGAAAAACAACAATTATCTCTTCTTCATTCATTTAAGACAGCTACTGAGTATTTTATCCTTGGACTTTGATGTGTTTGAAGCAGGAAAACTGTCACTATGATCTGAGCAAATTTGACTGGGTCAGAGCATTTTTAAGCATTTGGTGTCAGAAGTGGGAAATTAATGTTGACTCGTATGGCCTAACAGACGGATGAACTACAGTAGCTGCAGAAACATGTTATGCTAAGAGAAATGTGTCAAGGTACACAGTGTATTACAGTTTGCTGGATAAGGAGCTGACTAGCCAATCAGGGTGCACGCTTTGACCCCTCTTGACCACCAACAACTGGCACTTTACAATCAGGACAGGACCAATAAAAAAGGTGGTCCGGCGCTGTTTACAAGATATGAAGATTAACGTTCATATACTTCAGAGTAAGTAAGATCAGCAGGGAGATATGCTCCCTTTCTCTTCCACCCTTTGCTCCATGAGTGTGTTTTCTCTGTGCCTTTCTGACAGACTATCATCGTCATCACAATAAACAAGAACAACCAAAGGAAGCAAAAAAAAGCACACAACTTCACTGCTTTTTTTTCTCATCATTTGGCCACATCTCCCATGGAATATCATTTGCTGACACACATAGTTTGAAGAATATTGCAAAACATTGTTTCTCTTAGTGCAAGACAGAAATCATAACAGCATAAAGCTCGTAGCTCTCTCCTCTTTCTTCCCTGGGTAGATCTTTTATCTATGTGGAGCCTGGGCCTTCATTGTCACCCAGTAGTAGCCTTGTTCTAGCTGAGTTAAAAAAACAACAAAAGAATGCACTCCTGCACCCTCTCAGGCCAACTAATTATGGACTTTGATTATTCCCATTTCGTTCTACTGAGCACCGGCCGCCTCGCAGAAAGGCCAGCGCCATTGATTGTCTCGGTTTCGGGCCTAATTGAGCCAAATGGGAACGGCTGTTGCCAGAGTTCACTCTTCTCCAGTGTTTACGCGCTGATCCACCAGAGAGACATTCATTACCACCTCGTCGAAAACTCCTCTGGACATCTTCATACACACACACACACGCCCACACAGACTTGCACTTGGTATTCATATGGATAACGGGGTTGCGGCTCTCGCCTGGTCTAAACGCACAGCTCGACCAGAAGGGAATAAACGCTGTTTTCTAATGCTGCTGGGGTTCTACATCACAGACACGTTATTTCTGCCTCCATCCTCACCTCGACATGCCAGGCCCAAATATTTGCCGCTCTTTAACCCATGCTGATTCATGAGCATAGTGCACGGTTTGTTGTTTGGGTGAAACGCTGGGATCGATGTGTTAGAAGACGTTTTCACAGGCATGATTATTGCGGTCAACCGGTCCGACACGGGAGACCAAGAACTCATCTGCAGTTATTGAAACTCAACTTTGTTTTAATTCTGCACAGCCTCTTGTTCTGCTTAACCTGCACTTGGCTTTCATGAAGGTGAAAGGAATAATATTTAAATAAATACGTTTTGTAGTGAGTCAGTTTTGATTTGGACCTTTCTTTTTCTTAAAAAAAAAAAGCCTCTGTCAGGCTGATGCCGGTTCATTTCAGATATGCAGTAATGTGTGATTATAAAGCAGCAATGAAAAGATGGGTCCACTGCCTCCTCCTCAGTTATTAGGTCGCAGAGTAATCTCTCAGAACGGTTTAGATCTTTTGTTGGGAGTTTTGGCTCCTCTCCACGCCCTCAGGTAGGATAAAAAGCATACCTTGACTGGAAATTTTAAACTCGATTCCGAGAGTCGTTTCTAAGTCACCTTTGCTGCCTGAACTTTGAAACCACTGTGTGTGTAATTTCTTTGTGGTGTCTTTTTTTTAAATTTTTATTATTACTTCACAAAGCATATTTCTAGCCTTTTTTTAGGTGAATGAGATGAATTTAAAAAAAAAAATCACAATTTTAGGGCAACTGTAATAATCTGCGTTTCTTTAGCTTTTATGAGTTAGTGAGACTCAAGGGCAGCCTGATGAGATATGAGTTTCTGTTGTGAAAGTTTTTTATTAAAAAAAAAAAAAATAGAATCTACACAGTGTACCTGAGAAAGCTACAAAGTTGTCCGAAGCTATTCATGCAGTACTTTGAGAAAGTACTTTTCTTACAAAGGGTTTTTTTTTAGCGCAGGGAGGCCCATTACATTTTTTTATTTCGAAATTAATTAATTGCAATTATTAGGGTGCAATTAATGCGAATGCACAATCAAACTCTGATGCGGTCCAAGAAAAAAAACCGAACTCTGGCCTGTTTAAAAATCACAACCTTGGTTTGACTAAAGTGAACTCTGGCGCGGTCCGAATGTAAATATTCCGGAAGTGGACTACAGCGCAGAGTATTCTGGAAAAATACAACCAAAGCAAACATGAGAGTCTACAGGACATAAACTGATATAGATTTCCCTTTTAGTATTCATTGAGGAGACAGCGCAGTGGTACAACCATGGAGAAGATGAAGTACAACGGAAATAAGCCACTATTTTTTCACCTTATTTTATATAACAAAAAGAACAGCAGTGACACCTTACTGGCCACATGCGTACCACCACCAAGCATTTACTCATGTTAAATGACTTATAGGTCATAAGATCACCTAAAAACATCAGTAAAATAACCAAAATACTTCACTAATTACACAGCATGTGCTCACGGGTGGAAAGCTAACCATGTGCGGCATGCTAATAACGACAGACTAATAAATATCAATGTCACCATCCGACACAAGCTGAAACTACCTTAATAAAACAAACAAATAATTACTTACAATAAGTCAGTAACGCACATGAACAACTCTGGAGGCGTACAGTTGGCTCCAGCTGTGGAGATACGTTCCTCTGCAGCTGCTAAAGTGACAAGAAAACTCACCACTAGGTGGCACGCTTGCTCTTCTCAGGATCAAAATGAACAGCCCTCAGCACTGTTTGGCATTGTAAGTATTAAAGTCCAACAACAACCGGAGCCTTTATGAACCTACAATGACTAAAATCTAACTCATTTTTTGTGTCATTTCTTTTCAGTTGTTGTTACAGAGACACGTTGATGTACGGGTAAAACCATATATCGAAAGCAACATTTTCAATTAAAAACATAACATAGTCCAACCTACACTACACTCTTCCATGAACCCATATACAAAGGGCGAAGTGGCAACTGATGGAAGAATAGGTGGAAGACAAACTGCAACTAATCGTGAAAAATACCTGAAACATCTTCTGCATCTTATTTACCTTGCTTTACACTAAACCCAATGCATGACAAACCCCCATTTTTAAAGATGCAAATTTCAACCCTCCTTATGGTAAGTCATTCCCCACCCTCAGACCTTTATTGCAAACAGATGATCACGCAGAGTAAATAATGCAAAGGATATACAATACAATCTGCTAACACATGGATCACGTTATTAAGGAGCAACATAGTGGGTCGGCACGCTGACACCCATGTTTATAGGCTCCGCATTCGACACGCGCGGATCCGAACGTCACGCCACGGCCGTGTCTCGCGGCCGCCGTCGGATTTGATTGACTGAACTTCTCAGAGGCTGGGTGGCACGTGGGGTTGATGCATCAGGATAATTCACTTTGCATCCTCCTGATGAACTCCTTTTCAACGCAGTCGTCGTTAAAATGAAAAATCCCTTTAATAAGCCGGGCCACGATGTTCATTACGCCATTATGTGGGAGCGCAACATCTCTTCTTTTATAAGTGGATTTCTCTTCTTTGACTCGCTCTGTCGTTAATAGAGCTGAGTGGGGGACATTTCAGCCTGCCAACTTCTGAATAGATCATTATCCCAGCGCAGCGTCCTCGTTGACGGGAGGGGGGGGGGGACATGAACGCGGACTCAGGTAACCCGCGTTGCCAAAGGCAGAAACGAACAATTATCATAACACATGTCCCAGCTGCCATTGATGGAAGGATCTCCTTAATGGGGGCGATTACTGTAACCATGTGCAATTTAACCTGATCGACTCAATGGGCGATGGGACTTTAATGCTAGAAAAACTGTGTTCACCTGAAAGGCTAGGGCCAATATTGATTATGGCCGAATTAAACATTTAAGTAATCACTGCACTTAGCTAAATGATTGTGTAATGAATAATAAATGAGATGAAAGGCGGACAGGGTAATAGATGGTCAGCAGAATAATATCTAGCCACATGAAATTGTCTGGATCCACAAAGGCGTGCTTTTTTCCCTTTCCCTTTTTTCCCAATGGAAGCAACTTCCTTACTTCTTGTGAATCGGGGCATTTGCCTATAGCGACCCACGTACACACACACACACCACACTCGAGGAATCATTGGGGATTTAATCAATTCACATTACTCTTGTGGACTGTTCAATGAGAGTGCAGCACTTATCCCCCAAGAGTTAGACTGCTGTAGGCCAGTTTGGTTAAATATTGCAAAGAACATAGATTTTCCTAACTAAATCTCCATTTACTCGGGTCTGTTTGACTCCTTATCTATTCTACTCTGAGAACAGATGCACAACATGAGCAAATACAGATGTATAGCTCTATCAAAAGTATTGAAAATGTAGTCAGATGCAGAACTGCAGAACTTTTTTTTGTTCTGTTGCTGCTTCTCTGCTTTAGTTCAACAGGCTTTGAAGAGGAAGTATTATGTAAAATCGAATTTTTTGTTTAGCTTTACATCATGTTACAATGTTATCCCCTCAACAAAAACATACCTGGAGTGTTGCCTTGTTTTTTTCATACATGTTTGAAAAAAAATCAGCCATGCAAAACGCCTGGTTGGACCTAGCACCGCTTTTGAGGACCAAACTCTAAGTTTCCAAGCTTTCCTCACTCCTCCCCCATGACTCCTGCACTCAGTTACTTCAGACTAGCCAGGAGCAATTACCAAGCCCTGGAGGAACTGCACAGCCGGTGTACAATGCTGGTAAAAACGTTGTTAAAGGGTTAACAGAGGAGCGATGGTGTGATGACTTCCTGGAGGTGGAGTTTCAGAAAGAGCAGTTGCTTCTTAAAGAAACAGAGGCCCAATTTCAAGGTGTTAAATTACGATGTCAAATCTCATCATATTTGATATATAAAGCATTTCTATAAAAACTGAAGGTAACATAATTATTTAATTGTGCTATAAACTGTAGCTGGAAAACACGTAATATTGCCCCTGTAAACATCGGTTGTCCAATAAGGCCTATCCATGCACGCAAACACGCCAACTCCAGTGTGCATGTGTGTGTGTGTGTGTGTTTTTGTGTGTGCGAAGGACACCTCTTTCAATCACTCGATGCAAATGTGCTAAGGCTTGTTGCGATTTACAGCACGGTGCTGTCGCGTCTGATAAATCCAGTCCCGTCTGTCTCTGTGTTTATCACGTCAGGACGACTTCGCTCCTGTCCCTCTTTAGTCCCGGCGCGCGCTTCACCCGTAGCCGCTCGTTTCCGTCAGTGAGCGGGGGATGGCGAACGAGACAGCTTGGTAATTAGTTCCCGAGCATGCCCCTGCTAAATATTCCTGCTTAATGACAAGGCCGAGAGGGCGCGGCGTGCCTAACGGCCTGGGGTTCAGTTCCGACTCAAACCGCTCTGATCGCAATCCAGAACCTCCAGTGGAACCCTGGCTCCGTGCCACAAATGAAATAAATGAATGGGAATAATTAAAAGCAAGTAGATGTTGGGGCATACTTTGAATTGCACATCAAATGCAGAGATTTGTCAGCCATCAATAGTGTTTCCAGAGGTTAGGTCCTCCCCTCGCTCTCTTACTCTCTGTGTCTCTCTGTCTCACTCTCATTTAGTTAGATGATTGCTTCTCGCTGCCCCAGGGACCGATAACAACCACCAAGTCTATTACTTCCTGCAGCACTTACTCCTACCAATATGAAACACTCGATAACAACGGGTTCCTACCTCGTGTTCGTTCCTATAGTCTATTAGCGAGACACCAATTTTAACCAGCAGCACACGTCGATACGAGGGAACCCCCGAGTAACATTATCCACGTCGAAAACGACTCGCGAGAGAATCAACCAAGTCGGCTCCATCAAAATGAGAGTAATGAAAGTTTCTCTTTTCATTTTTTTTTTTTTTCCTGGGAGATACGAGTGAAAGTGGTAAGGAAGAAACACACACACACACACACACACACACATACACACACACCAAGCAACAAAACAAACCCAGTGGGGTGGATGGGTGAGGTACGTCTGGCACGTTTTTAAAGCTGTGTTTCGGAGCCCGATGCTCCTTTCTTTCCCACGAAGTCTGTGGCGTTGCCCCAGTCGTCTAATAGCCAGACGCTGTGCATCCAGATGCTAACCTCTCTGTCTTTTCCCAAATCCAGCCCGGCTCAGCGCATCGCAGTGTTTCTGGGCTCAGGTGTTTGCTCATGCCAGGGAACAGTTTTTTATTCTCTCTGACGAACCACAAAACACCACAACTGCATAATATTCAAACCGAATTGAACTTCCCAACATTTCTTTTCGTAGGATTGTTGTAACTTAGCTTTCCTCCTGCCCAATATAATATTTTACTGTGACACCACACATACAGAACAACTGGAAACCCATAGTAGTTTATAAATTATGGATTACTTATTCTTCTTAAATACAGGGAAACAATATGTGCTTTCACCTTTTTGTCCTTCTTTAGGTTTTGCTGTTTTGTTTGTATTTCCTTTCAATTCATGTAAAGCACTTTGAACTGCCTTGTTGCTGAAAATGTGCTATATAAATACAATTACCTTACCTTACATTTTATGGATTTTTATTTGCTTCATAGGGATATGTCGATGTGCAGTAACTGCTTTGTAGCCATTGTCCTGCTTACCTTTCGGTTAGGTGTCTGTCAGTCTCTGAGGCCGACTCGTCAGTCGGCCTGATGGCAGCACAGGGGAGCTTTGCAAATGAAATGCAGCAAGAAGCCACATCCCCCCGGACCTCTTGATTACTTCTGAACGCTGAGCCACCCACAGTGCTCTCCTCCACTCACTGTCTGCATCTTCAGGGCCGTCTACAAAGTGCCCTCTGCCCAGCAGGAGTGACAGGGAGCAATAAGAAAACAGCTTAGGAAAGAGGCTTTCATCTGCATGCTCCGTGTGCCCGTGTGTGTGTGTGCGTGCATGCGTGTCAGCAATGATGTCTCAGGTGATGTCTCAACAATGAAGGGAATGGACTGCTGCGACACCGCAGTTCATCAATAATGAAGAGCGATTTGGACTCTCGGAGGCCGAGCGGAGATCCGGTCCCGACGGCCGACGGAGTTTCTTTGCCCCAGAAACTCCTTCAACCACAAACGTATTAGCCCAACCGGCCATCAGCTGCTGTCACCTACAGGACAAACATCGCCTCTCTTTCTTCTTTTCAAGAAACACAGCGGTGCATTCCAGTTATAGTCATCAATTAGGCATGCTCTTTCTAGTACAAAACAAAAAAAAATGGTTGGCTCACTATGTGGCCTCCTTTGATCATGGCTAATGCAATATACATTAAATATTTGTCTTACAAGAGTGTGTGTTGTAGTTCATCTTGTGCCATCTTTGGTTTTGCTTTTGTCTTTGCCTGCTGTGGTTTAGTCATGTGCTGCTGCATGATGCAAGTATTTCTACACCTGTCATCTGTGATTTCCACCAGAGGCTCGTTATCTGTTTGTTTTACCTTAATATGTAAAAAAAAAATGAACCCACAGCCAGATCTGTCAAAACTGGCCTTTTTTTGTTTCCCTTGGCTGTTCTCCATTCCACAAATCTCATTTTTTCTCTTTAGATTAAAGCAGAATTCCACAAATACGGCCTCTAGAGAAGAGAGCCACCATAAAGTCTGGTTTGCCGTTTACTATAAGAAATGTAGGCAACAGATCAAACATGTGGAAGATGATGGGCTGGTCTGGTGAGACCAAAACTAAACCATACAGCAGTTAAAACCCAGTACAACCAGTAGTAGTTTTACTCCACCAAAAAACTGGTTGGGCACTAATGCTTCATCCTAAAAGCTAACACCACCCATTACCCAGCACATACCCTGCCAAGGGGAAACATGGTGGTGAAAGCAAAGGCTGTGGGGAGGCTCTTCCTCAGCAGGAACAAGAAAGTTGATCAGTGTCATAAAAGAGGACTAGAAAAAAGCTGGAAAAGCTTTAAGACTGAGGTGAAAGTTTATCAGCTAACAGGACAATGACTCTAATGATACAGCCATAATTAAAATGAAACGGTTTAGATCATAGCATACTCATGGGTTATAATGACCCAGTCAAAGTCTAGAGCTAGGGAGCTTGTCGAGATGCCCTGTTTAGTCTGCCTTAAATGAACCCTAGTTCATTTACCTAGAAAATCTTGTGTGAACGTGCAATCAAGCAAACTTGGATCCACCTAAAAACCTAAGTATGTTTGGTTGAAGTTCAAATATATATGTGAAATCAAGCAGGCCGCGGAGATTGTACCGATAACAGGAAGTGGACTGTATTGCAGGGCATTCTGGGTAAGCACAACCAAAACAAACTCACAAATGTAGCGCTAGCGGAAGAAATAGCTTGTGGTCTTTTGCCAAAGACAAAAAGAGAAATCCTACAATCGCTAAAATCTGATGCTACTCCATTTTTGGTTACATTCTGTGAAAAGCAATGTTGTGTTCATGTCTTCTTCAAAGGTTTTCATGTCATTTCCTTCAGTGCTTCTCGGTGCAGCACCACCACGGGCAAGAGGGTCAGGGGGGACGGATTGTTCAAAGGGTTTGGTTAGTTTGACGCCATCAGAAAATGTAACAAATGCTGTAGTTTTGATCCCAAATCAAACCGAGTCCACTGTGTGAAAACATCCTTGAAAAGTTGTTGTTCTCAGTTGGGCTGAATGGAGAAGCAAGCCAATGTTTTTGGATTTTTTTGAATTGATTTATTTTTTTGAGGTAGAAATTATCATTATCTGCTTCTACAATGTCTTTGTCTATCACATAAATGTCAATAAGTCTTTGTCTATCACATAAATGTCAATAAATCTAAGTTTGTAATGGCAACAAAATGTGGAAAAAGTCAAAGGGTGAGACTTCTGTTGGCTCTGTAGTTTATGACTCATGTCCGGAGAGAACGAAGCGGCGGATGATCCGCTTTGTTGTCCATCTTGACAGTAAGCCAGGGAACAGGGGACCTGTACTTCAAAAGCAGCCAGCCATGGCACCTCACTCCCAATCCTGTAGGGAGTGTGTCATTACATTCAGAGCTGTTTAGAAACAGATTTCATCAAATTATCCCTGTTTAGGGGCCGTATTTTTTGCTTGGCGCCACAATTTTCATCACAGCCTGCCAGTCTGTCTGTCTCTTAAGCACTATGACCGGCAGATGAAATATATTTTGAGGAGAAAAAAGAAAATCAATAAAACATTGCTAAGCAGGTTTAATTTTCCCCCTGCTTTGAACTTGGGCATTAATGCAGGGACACATTAGGTGGTGAGCTGAAACTATCAATAGCACTGGGAGCATGGGAGTTGTTTGGGCAGGGAGGGGGTCAGGTATTGAAATATTTATACAGGTAAGCCCACAGTATCTGTGCAGCTCCATTCAAAGGTGATATCCCAATGTCTGACCAAAGTCTGGATCAATAAAACACAATTATCACAGGACAATCCAGAGGCGGCTCTTGATGAATGACTGGAATGTGGCGGATTAAGGGGGCCACTCAGAATTCTTCACTTAACGCATCTCCAAGGGAAGAAAAGCATTCTCTGTATCGTTTAGTACAGTGGTTCTTAACCTGGGTTTGATCGAACCCCAGGGGTTCGATGAGTCGGTCTCAGGGGTTCGGCGGAGCCTCTGCCGCAGAGGTAAAGACACACTGTGTAAAGTCGTGATGACGCCCCGTTTTCCCATCACTTGCTGTAGAGCAGAGGTTCCCAAACTGTGGGGCGCGCCCCCTAGGGGGGGCACCGTGTCATTGCAGGGGGGGTGCGGGAAGCTGTCTGGATGGAAAAAAAAACAAAACATGAACACTGTATGCTCTGGCTTTTTACCTTAGAATGGCCAACTCTCTGTTATTCCTATGTCAATTTGATACAGTAGAGGCTTCCACACTTACCATATTTGTGTCCTCTGTCACTTTTATCAGCAGTTAAAACTGTTTAATCCGTTGTTAACATGCTGTAACCTGTTTTTCCGAGCCGCCTTTAAACGCAACATGAGCGCTAGGACGCTCATGCTGGGTTTCCACCTGTGAAGGAGACCTGCTGCTGCTGTGCGGAGCTACATAGGTTTGTGTTAGAATCACGGCAGCAAACCAGCAAAACGCAAAGAACTTTTCACAGTTTTTCCCTCCAAACTAACCGACTGTTGAGTAAAGCTGTTGGATGCAGGTAATGTTAGCTAAAAGATGACTAGCTAACATCAATACAGAACCTTAAGCTTAACAAGTACCTTGTAGGCTACCGATGTTGGTGTCTATTTTCAGCTACGTACATTCATTTTGCCCCCAAAAAAGTTGATGCCCACCCGTCACACGCGTCGTTTCAACCAGACAGCCATTTGTAATCCATAGGGGGGCGCAGAAAATGTTTGGAAACCACTGGGGGGGCGCAGAAGAAAAAGTTTGGGAATCACTGCTGTAGAGGATCACGTTACACTGCTTAGCCAATCAGTGCTGTGGGAAGGAGTTCCACTCTCAGCATGGATTTGAACTTGTGTCTTTAATTACTTCAGTAAAGCTCACTGTTTTTACCTAATACTATAGTTCGGTGAATGCGCATATGAAATTGGGGGGTTCGGTACCTCAAAAAAGGTTAAGAACCACTGGTTTAGTATAAAGGCAGATTAGTCGTCTTCTTAGCTGTAAAAAATCCACATATAAACCGGAAAATACAATAAATGGAAAAAAAATCTGAATGCTCTCTGGTTCAGGGGGCCAGACCAAATGTGGAGGCCCGCGGGCCGTAGTTTGGGGACCCCTGCCGTAGATGTTTATGTTATCTTATGAATCTTTAAACTGTTATCACATTTGTGTTAAAGGGTTACTCGTCAAGAAGCCAATGAGTATTTACACATTAGGAGGAACGGAGAGTAGGTTTGTGTGTTAATTTGAGGACCCAAGTGAAACCAGGCAGGAAGTCAGGAGACAAGATGAACTTGATAATATTTACAGACACAAAATCCTATGGCAGCAAACACAAAGTTTAGAAAATTGGAGTAGGAGAGAGTACCATCTAATCTAGGGAGGAGGAATACATATTAGGGAGAGTGACTACTAGGATTAGACTGTGGGGTGACTGTGGGTAAAGTAGTCATCTTGTGATCGGGAGGCTGTAGGTTCAATTCCTCCTCCCACATGTCGGTGTGACCCTGGGGAAGGCACTTAACCCCAAATTGCCTTTTGATACACCGATACAGACATAGCAGATCTGTGATGTAAATGTATACACCGATAAATTTATTTTGTGAGTGAGAATAGGTGAATGTGACTCTAGTGTAAATCGGTTCAAGTGGTCAAAACGATTGGAAAAGGGCTATGTAAGTTCAGCGACTTTATAAAACAGGTGGGGCAAAGTGGAAACAGCCAGTTTGAAAGGGAATGACTGAAAAGAAACAAACAGTCTAAACACAATATAACTCCACATAAAAACAAATTAAAACAAACAAACAAAACCACAGTGCACAGGACCAGGCAAAACATAACAGGGACTAGGACCTAAATAAAATGTAAAAATAAAAACAACCAAATTACAAATATACCAGAAGAAAATAATGATGGAGTGCTAAGAGAGAAAGGATAAAGAGAATACAGAATAAGACCGTAGAAGTCTTCTTCTACATATGCAGAAATGGAGTATAACTGACTTCGGAAAGGGAGAAAGTGGTTTCTTCAAAGTGACCACCAACAACAACATCACTGAAAAGTACAAGGCACTAGTAGATACAAGACTTACCTGGTGGCAACTGCAGCTCCACATGTAGTGTATCTGAAAACACCTGTGTGTGTTTGTCAAGAGTGGAGTTATTGTGGGACTATAGAAATCCACTTTGATCTCGGCTCCTCTTGTGTTAGCTATTAGCTTCACCTTCTGCATCCAGTTTATGTGGATTTGAGCCAAATTCAGATCCCAATGTGTTCATTCAGGTAATATGTTGTTGCAGGTAAACTTACAACATATTACCTGATAACAACATAATAACGTCTTAAATGAAATTCCCTCTCAGGTGTTAAAGGGCCAAATGAATATAGTAGGAAGAGGTCAGGAATCTTGGCGCTGTTCCTTTGGCCTCGCTGGCTTCCCCCGACGGTAATAGCAGCTTACCACCCTTCTGACATCGTCCCATTATTTAACAAGCTCTTGTGTTTCTTTTTATTCATCCATTGATTGCTGATACTGCTGAGCTTCGACTGGAGTTAATGTGCTTATGACTCCGGCTGGAAAGACGCGTAAACGGCTGCAGCACGGGCGACTTGCAGGCCGGTATGACCTTGATAGACAAAAACGGCCACAGCGCTCCAGTCCGCATTCACATTCACGGCAAATGCCACCAACAAATCAAATGAACAGCAAGTCAACAGCACTTGGTTTGAAAAGGAGCCTCCGGAGAAGGCACACAGGCAAGGTCACATCGCCCAGGAGCCGTCGGGTTCAGCTGTAATAGATTCGAATTGGATCACAGATGACTGATCTGCTGCAAGTCACAAGTGTTTCTGCAACATGCCAACAACGATTCTTCAGCACGCGAGTAATCAGCGATCACACTTAACCTTGAGGAAATATCAACTCGACGCTGCGTGTGGGGAGCTAGCCGGGAGTTCGTATTGTTTGCGACGCTTGAAGAATGTGTTTATGTATGTATTGGGAGGTGTGGGGGAGGGGATGGAAAAAGAAAAAGCTGGTGTCTTGGTGGAGTGGTGGGGAAGGGAATAAACTGTTGGGGTCTGTCTGTGTGACCGTACACCTCCTGAACCACCTTCCGCCCTCTAATTAGATTGAACGCCAAGCCAAGCTGAACCACAGCCAGGCAACAAGACACCACCCAAACAGGAAAGACATCTCATGAAAAAAAGAAAAAAAGGAGGAGGAGGAAAGGAGTGGAGCCAGGGTGTTACAGGCAGGTAGAAACACTTCAGCGCTACGGCTCACTGTGGCGACAGATCCGTCACGGTCAAGGATACCTCAAAGAGCCCTTGTCAGGTAAATCAAGTATGACTTTTATTTCCTGAGGTGATGGAGGCACACAGTGGCTACGGAGACGTCCTGGGACGATATATTCACAGGGTGAGAGCGTGGGAGGAGGCTAATGTACTCCCACTCTCACAATACAGAACATTTCCTGTCTTGAGCAATTTAAAGTTTGGACTGAAAGTTCTACCGGAGAGTTGCATCAATTTGTTATCCTGTCAAAGTCAAAGGGTCTATGATGCATTTCAAGCAAAGAGTGAAGGTAAATGTTTTCAACAAATGAATGTATTAAAAAAAACTGTAAACTGCAGTGCTGCTTTTTGCAACAAGCTCTAATCATTTATTATTAAAGCCAAAAGTTTTAAGGTGGGATCAGAACACTAACATGTAAAGTTTTTGCATTGACAGACATGACCTTAATTTCTGAAATGTGAAAAGCTAATCCTAATTGGCAAGCAATTACGTCATCAGGTGTCAATCTTTGTTTTTTTTCTCCTATTCTAATCTCAGTTTTAGTGGATTTCTAACTGTACACACCCCTGTTGAATGTCTTTTTTTTTCAAGATTCAAACAATGAGAAAAAGATTTTGAAAAAACTCTTCCTACATAAGTGGGTGAAATTTTGAACTAAAATGTGTTGAACTACATTTTGAGTCAAGATTTTTATTTTCCCAAAAGCTTCTTTACGCGACCCCACTGATTTTCTGTGATGTATTTTTGTGCCAAACAGACAATTTGGAATTACAGCCAAAATGTTTCACTTTGATTCCATCAAAAACTCTAAAAATGATTTATGTCCAGGCCGAACTGTTTTCCGAGAAGGAGAAGGCTTCTGTCTTTCAACCAGGCTACTTTTTCGAGGCATGTAGAGAAAAATAAACAATAAGATATTATGTTGTGGAACCCGTCCATTTGTCCACAGATTCAAAATTCAAATATACTTCATTAATCCCACAGGGAAATAAAATTTTGCTGCAACTTATACTGCACTTCCCTCCCCCCCAAATCACTGTTGTAGATGCTGATAGCTGGTGGAAGACAACTGAAACTTACTAAAGGTTGAGTCTCTATAGTGTATTGAGGAAGAAAGGGGCTGAACTGAATCAAGAAGTGTCTCATTTATGCATTGTCTGCATAAATGTGAAAGAGCTAAGCTAATGCTGCTCGTCTCTGTATGTTCTGCTTTGAAGACTGCTGGTTGGCTTTTCATCCAAACTCATTTGGAGAGAATGCTTTTAAACACCGTACGCTTGCTTGCCTCAGGTAGATATTACTTAATGCTTAAGCAATTGACTATTTGCAGGATATCAGTGTGGCCCTGTGCATAATGCCTGCTGAATTACTTCAGGGAAGTCTATTAACTCAGCGCAGCTTCCCCAGCAATCACAGATCCGTTTTTTTGGGGGTTTTTTAAAGGTTTTGATTACCTCGTTTTAAAGGTATGAAATCCATGGTAAATTAGCAGCAAATGAGTTTCATTCACTTTAAACAAACTAAGATTTCCATAAAAGTCCCTTCTTTCTCTGTTCCTTTCTTTTTCTGTCTTTCTCTCTTTCTCTAATAAATAAATATGTAAACGAACTCCTGGCACAGCGGAGACTTACCTCCTCTAAAGGTTTGCGACATGGCAGATGCTCTCTTTGATGTCGGATCCAGACTCGCCACCAGCCTCTCACATTCGTTCAACTGTTTGCTGCTGGGATTGTCGGCTAAGGCGAGGGTAATCTGTCAACAACCACTGGCTGTTTTCTTGATTCTCTTAACCTCCAAGCAGGCCTTGAAGTGATTGATGACAGGTTAGCCACCAGTGGCCTTGCTAAATTTCCAATTATTCCACTGAGAAATTGCTCATTTTTTTCCCCCACATGCCTGTTTAAATATAACAACAAAATGGCAGCAGCAAGCTCGGTTTATTCATTATTATATAAGCAGGGCTGTGAAAGATATTTGCTCTCCTTTTGGGTTTGTTTGGTCTTGAGCTTTTTCTCTACACACGCACATGCACATGCACACGCACACGCACACACACACACACATAAATGCTTCGGATCATCAGAGTAATCAAAATATTAGACAGTGATAACTTGTGTGAAAGCAAAAAGTGTGAAATACTGATTTCTCCCTATCTTATTTACTGTTTGTGTTACCCTTGGCAGCAAAAAACTGGGAATTTTAATAATGACAAGGCAGTTTTTTGATTGCAGTGGAGGAATTTTGGCACAGTCTTCTTTTCAGAGTTATTGTAGTTCAGCAGCTGATGAGGAGTTTCAAGCACAATGTGTTTAAGGTCATTAAGTCCAGACTTTGAGTAGCCCACTCCAAAAGAATCTGCTTCAGTTTCAGTTTTTTAAGCCAATCAGAGGCGGACTTCCTCGCGTGGCTCACATTGTTGTTTTGCTGCACAACCTAAGTGCTGTTGAGCAAAAGGTTACAAACAAACTTTATGGATGGATGAACAGTCCCCCTTCAGGATGTTTTTGGTGGGCAGCAGAATTCATGGCCAACAGAAGGTCGCTGCCCACCAAATGTAACTATCAATAGCTGCGTTTCCATCAACATTTATTTATTTTTTTTAATATCATTAGAAAAGGTTGACGGAAATGTCAGAATTCAAAATAACTTCTTCAATTTCACAATTTCTTGCTTGAGGTGGTTTTTGGATTTTCCAAAATAAGAGTTAATGTTCTAAATGGGAGACTCAGCAACATTTCTATCCACTGGTGGGTCTGTGCCTTTCCAGAGGCACGTTAAGTTGGACGAATGTCCAAATCACCAGTTCAGAGAGGGGGACTCTTGTTGTTAAAGTTATTCTGCAAACTCTACATCTTGTTCACTACAGCGATACGTAGCGCCACCATGTGATGAAATTATGCCTTACATAGCCTGGCTGATTCGTTCCAAACCAGTAGATTGAAACTTGCCTAATTCACATTTTCTTTTCTGCAACATTTTAAAAGTCCATTCAAAATTTGTAAGACAATTGGATGCAAGACATATCTAGTGTGATGCTTGTTTTCTAAAACTCTCTGCCAGATTAGGCCAGGTGAAGTAGGTGAGACCTGCGGGGCTTTAGATTGTTTGGGTTGTATTTTGGGACCTTCTGGATGAGTCATTAGCTGTGTATTTGTTTTTTGAACCATATAATTGTGCAAATTGTAATAAAACAAAAAATAAATAATAATAATAATAATAATATATATATATATATATATATATATATATATATATATATATATATATATATATATATATATATATGTGTGTGTGTGTGTGTTAGCCTTATTTCTCATCTGTCCTTAATTATCTTTAGATCAGGGAATGAAGTGTTGATTTCTTTAGCCTACTTTATGTTGCCAGACAGGTTCTAATTCAGTACATTTCTGATTGTATGAGTCTGGTAGTCACAAGGCCTATCTGTCTTTTGCAGTCTGGCAATTTACGAAGGTTATTTGTCATCGTATAGATTTATGCTCTTATGTAGGGACATTTCTTTCACTTTATGGGTGTGAGTGTTCCAGCTCCAGCCCTGGGCAGGCAATGCCTGAGAAAGCCTCGGCCTCTCTCGGTTTCATTCTCCTGTTTTGTATTCCTCCCCTCCACCACCACCAAGTGAAACAGTAATGATTGCTGCTGCTTCAAAGGGCATGTCTTGTAGTGGCGCTGAAACAAAATGGGACCTGTTTGGCTGTGTGTCGGTACCTGAAGTGCCCCTCCTTGGTGATCAGCTTGTGACAGCTTTGGCAGCAAGGTAAATGTTTTTTTTTCTTCTTTTTTTTTGTTCTTGAGTTTGAAATTAACACTCAGTTATCGATCAGTTCAGTTGAACAAGTACTAAAGCATTTTATGAGCACTGATACAAGTGTCATGAGGAGCAAAAATAGTTTTAATGAAATGACTTTTTACAACTGCAGAACTCATTTTCACCTCCAGTCGATATGTTCTGTAATAGGACTTAAATACATCAACGTGAGGCTCAATCAGCACATTTGGATCAGTGCAGTTAGAATCTTCAACAATCAACCCAGACAGTGAGCATGAAAAAGACCCGATCCAAGTCTCTATCCTACTGATGTTCTGTTGGTGTCAAATCAATTTCTGCCTGTAGAGTTCTCGTTATCCGCTCGCTTCCTCCCCCCTCTGCACCGCATTCCCAAACATGGAAACCAGAAAAGCAGAATTTTTATGGGACGCAGACTGAAGCGGTATTTCCATTTATGTGTCATTGCGGTCTTCTGAAATGCAAAGTACTTTTCCTAAACATTCTTTTTATGCCTTCCAAAAGTCTAACATGAATGAAAACGTGCGAGAAGAGGCGGTAGACTCGACTGGAAGCTATGAATTATGTTTGAGCTTTATATATTCAAGGTTTCAGATTTGATTTTCCATTTAAAAAAAAAAAGGAAAAAAAAAGCAAGCGTAAACACCACATCCACCCCACAATAAGTCATTGCTACAACAGCGGCTTGCAGTATTTTGACAAACTACAATTACGCTTGTGTGGTTTATGTCACAAAGTAACACCTGTGAAGTGGCAGGAATGCCATAAAAGGTTTGAAATGTTTTGCAAATAATGATAAAGGTGGCGTTCATTTGTACTTCACCCTTTTAATTTGATGAATAAAATCCAGTGTCAAATCAGTCAATTCATTGTTCTGTTATAATGTCAAATGAACACATAGCAAACTGTACATATGGTCAGCAGAAGTATTTTTGCACTGTTCTAACAAATACAGAATGTACTTTATTTGTTGGATTTTAAGCCATGATAAAATAAAATATACTGAAAATGTTTGATTCCACAGCTTGATTATTTTTTACTACTTAATTTTACTCTTTAAAATACCAGAATGTGCACATCTTATCTTAGATCATTTTCACAAGATACAGATATGTGGGTGAGAGTTAGCACTAAAGTGTTTATGTAAACGCATGTGTGTGTGTGTGTGTGTGTGTGTGTGTGTGCGTGTGCGCGTGTGTGTGTGTATGGATGTATATGTTATATGTGGTTGTTCAGTCAGTTCATGGCAAAATAAATAAATAAAATGGAAAATTAATGAACCTATGTCAAGATTTTCCTTTTTTTTATTTAACAATGAAGGTCCACCTGAAAATATGGTACGAGTTTATGGGATAGGCGTTCATAAGTTTCTTACTTCATCCTACTGCTTTTCAAACATGTTAATATGATTGTATGTGTCTTTTGCATTCCTTGTTCATGTCTGTTATTTTATACTGCTATCATGGTGGAAATAAATAAACAATTTTTACAAATGGAATCAGATGTTATGATAAAATAGTTGCTCTGTACACAACTAGCCTATTTACCAAACACTTTTGTTTTTAACCAACTACTACATAATGGGCACACATCCAGTAAAACTGTGCTTGTAAATCAGACTATGCAGTTGTGAATTGAGTTTTATATCTTGTAAATTAAAATGGCTGATGTAGTTTTATCTATGTGCATCCGTAGAGAACAATTTATGTGTGTAAAAAAATTTATTTGAGCTTTTTAGAGATATGAATCAAAAAATTATGCCTACTTGAGGCTTGAAACACACATAAGCCTGGAACTTGAGCACAGTTTTACACATAGTTTTTTGATTTGTATCAAAGAAGATATTAACAAAAAAAAATTAATCTTTTTTGTAACATATTGCCAATCAAAACACACCAGAGTTCACTTTAACCTAACACAGACCCAGATTTTTAGACATACTAGATATTGCTTTTGTGATCTGCATTAAAGTTCGAATACACATATATTCACACCTCAACAAACAAACCAGTTTGATTAAAGCGGACTGAACAGGGCTGGTGTGAATACACCCAGAGTGAAGACTTACAGCTAAAGTGTTGACTTGATGCGGCTAAGTACAAATGGACGCCACTCAGTTCAGGTTTAGGTGATTAAAAAAAAAAATTGCAAGAAGTGTCATTTTCCTTCCTCTTCACAAATGTACAGCAAAGTGTTGAGCTATGACATGAAATACCAATGAAGCACATTGTAGTGCACAGCTTTACATTGAGGAAACATGGAAATACTGTAGATCATCGGCTGTGGAGACTTTAGCGAGGCACTATGGAGGCGGTATTTATTACTCACTCACTTTACTTTAAATCTTACACACGGCCAATTACAGTTAGAAACAAATTCATGTCTTTACAGTGAAATGCAAATAGCTCCCATTGTAGCAGCAGTTACCCACATGAATGGCTTCCAGCTTTTGTAAATGTCAGAGTGCTGCTGTATAAAACCTGTCATTCCATTTGACAAAGAAAATCAGAATGGTGTTTTTGTTGGAGAAAAAGGCTTAAGCGTCTATAGAAACGGTAATTTACTTCCACTGAGGCTGGGTTTTCCTTTCTGACATAATGTTATTTATTTGGAGCCATTCTTCCCTACTGGGTCACAACTTGATGTGAATTACTTTCTTTTTCTATTGAGAGAAAAAGAAAAAAAAAGTCATTGATTTGCACCATAAAGAGCGAGTGTTTCTATAAGCTATTTGATCACTAACCCACTTTTTTCATTGTGTACTTTTTCCTTTTTGTCCCCCCCCCACCCCGAGATACAAAACATAAAAATAAAACAAATCAATGACTTTTATTACACAACGGTGAGGTAGAACATTATGACCTTGTACCGAGGAAGCTAGAACATTGCTTTTTGCTTCACAACACAGTAGACTTTGAATTGTGATTCTGTTTCTTAAGCATGTCCAACAAATAAAATCACCAGCGTTATTAATCTTTTTGGTCCATTTTCCTTTTTTGTGTCAGTCTCTTTGTTCTGTAATGCTGAAGATCAAAACCTGTTTTCAGGCTCAAATTTGTTTAAGACCTAACAATAGAAATGTTTTCTTGCAAAGAACTATGATATTTTTTAGAAATACTACAAAATAACCAACGAGGTTGGACACATTGTGACTCAGTTCCTCTGACTGTGCCTCTTCGTGCCGACTCCGCTCCGCTGTAGCTTGTTTTTCTACTGAAGGTCGCAGTGCAGGTTCCCCCCCTCACCTCCCAAGAAGTCTGCATGTGAATTTGCCCAGCCGAACACATTTTGCACTGGACAGAAACGAGGGACGGAGGAACACAAGGCACATTCATACACAGTAAAAAAAGCATAAAAACTTCACTACAAAACCCCATGAAACAGCGAGGTCACAAAAGGTGAAGCGCGATATAGCAAGGGTTCACTGTATTTATATTTTGATTGAAGATAATCTTTCAAAATGTGCCTGTTTCACATACTGAAGGAAATGCATCTCCATGTGACTGAGACCACATGTACGAAGGTCACAGTTGGTTTCTTACATCAGTTCCAACATCTATTGTTAGTGACCTCAGGTCAACAGCGTTTGATATGTTGCTAAAATAGTTTCACTCATGAAATATCTGTAAAACTTCATGTTTGCTGAAATCTACTGCAATTTACAGTTGCGTATGTGTGCATGTGTGTGTGTGATTGTGAGTAGGTGGTAATGGTTGTGCTGGTGCAGGGGGTGGGCTGTCCCTATTGTTCTGAGACCTCTCCGCCATCTGCCAGCCCGCGCCTGGCCTCTGCGCCTGATCTTGCCTGACGAAGAGCAGATGTTTTCTCTCTCCGCTGCTCCACAGCAGGACCTCTCCTGCATCATTTCAGCCCACTTTGGCTCCCACTCACAAGAGCCAGCACGTGCCGCACCCTTAATTAAAACCACGGCTCGTACAGATAAGGTCCAGACACGTAGGCACGCTCACATGTAAATAAACTCAACCTGCATGTGCTTTCCTTCCATTTTATCGAGCTTTCACACTCATATTGATCCGGGGGCATCCAAACTAATTAATCTACTAATGCAATTAATTCCCGATATTTCCTCATTCCTCACAAACAGACTAGGGAGGGAACTTATGCTTGTTACCGACTGTTTACTTAAAAAAATATTCACTCCCACATACTTTATTTTTTCCTTATCAAAAACAATTTACACCAGAGAAATAACCCACATAAAAACAGAAATCAGTTTCCAAACGATATCTTCATTTATTAAAGGGGCGGTGTAAAATTGACTTTTTTTCAGCTTTTCATCATTTTATAATCTTATATTTTCTGATCAAATACATACCTGCAGATTTCTCATGTATGTTTGAGAAATCCTTTTAATCTCCTGTGACAATCATTCAGCTGTGTAAAACGCCTGGTGGGACCTAGCTCCGCCTTAAGAGACGCAGCTCCTCCTCACTTGGCTCTTTCAGACTAGCCAGTAGCAATTAGCAAACACCTGGTGAAACTGTGCATCTCCTGAACTCAATATACAATCCACTTCTCAGTGTAATGCTGGTAAAAACGTTGTTAAAGGGTTAATAACGGAGCGATGTTGTGATGACTTCCTGAAGGCGGAGAGTCAGAAAATGCAGGAGTTTCTTAAAGAGACAGAGGCCCAATTTCAAAGTGTTAAATTACAATAACTGAATGTAACATAGTTACTTGATTCTACTATAAAATGCACTGTGTCTGAAAAGTACACAGTACTGCCACTTTAAACGAAAGAAAATATATCGAAATCAACCTGATTACCCAATAAACCTAATAGCTGCTGGTCCATTCAGCTTCCATCAAGCATTTGTGATAATTTCATAGGACGTCACAACCTGTTAAATAGAGGCAGAATTTCTCTGTATTGACATCCACTTTCTGCTGTCATTCTAGGTTTCCACTCTCCTATGGCAGCTCCAGGTTTCGTTGATCGTTTGTGTGTACAGATCCATGTAGCGACTCCAGACACATTTATGAAACAATAACCGCCATCACCCTGTAGATGAACCACAAGTTATGACTACATTTACCTGTCATCTTGTTTTGAAGTTCTTCTCCACAAAGACTTGATTTATCCTCCACTGAACAGCGCTCCTCTGCCAGCACAAAGTGCCAGTATTGTTCTGCCATAGCATCTCGTCATTTTCCTCTGGGCCTCGACTCACTTTAAATCTTTAGCTCAAACTGGCACTGAACAGGGGCCGGGCATGCTTCATTAAACAGTGCAGTGGATTTCTTGGCACTGTACATTCTCACCCAGTCTAACCCCATAACTGCTGCTGAAGAGAGACGAGAGTAATTAAAATGCTTTGTAGCTTTGATTCTGCAAACTCCTCATAAACAGAGAGGTCGGCAGGTGGAGAAGGCATCTTCAGTGAGTCGTTATAGGCGTCATGAAGAAGAAAGTAAAGGAATATTAAAAGATTTCAAGACTTTGACATAAATATATTTTAATAAAAAAGTAGTGTCAGCATCAAGGACTGTGGGGCACTTGGATAAAAGTCTCTGAAATAGAATCTTTCCAAACAATGCTTAACTTTCATATGGCTGCCATCAATCTCATAAATCTTTATGTTTATTAATGTCCAGTTGGTCTATAAAAAAGAAAAGAAAAAAACTTGGAGCTGCCACCAAAACTGATTTATCTTTCTGAAAGAGAGTTTCAGTTTAAATGCTGCTGGCTCATTTACTCAAACATTGGGCAAGAATCATTTTCTGCCTTATGCATGAACATCAACGCTTTTCAATAAATGTAAGCAAAACAACTACAATAAATAATCTTCCAAGTTTCTTAACTGATATAAGCCTGCTGAGGAGAAGGAAACTCCCGTAAAAGCATACAAAAGAGACAAACCTCAGGTGATAACTTGATGCAGTCTGGGTTATATTTTAACAGCAACATGGACTTTAGTAGATGTTCCACTCATAACCAGCCTTTGAACCTTTGTTAGCGGTTTATTTGATGAAGGGAAAACAAACAAACAAAATATTCGTTGTCTGGAGCAATCAGTCATGACCTTGAACAGCGTAGGGACACACTTCCGCTAACCCGCTAATGCACTAATAGCGCATTAGCTAAGTTCCCATGCAGCGGTTTAGCTATGTTTGAAGACATTTAGCACACTTATCTTCCCCTTAATTAACTAATAAATTCTAAAGCACTAGTTCACTTGGCTGTTTTTTAAACTTCGGTTGAATAAAGTTCTACATATGTGTTGAGGTTTCGGTTATCAGCTTATGATTCCTTCAAGTAGACTTTTATGCTCATCCTATTTGAAGTAAGTGAAGACTGTTTCCTCTCCTCACGTTCTTGCTTTGCCCCCCCCCCCAGTAACTTCATGTCAAACAAGAAACATACAGGAACAAGATAAAACACTGACAACAGAGTACAAGATGTAAACATAAGTACAATAAATTAGGGTAGAACATGAAAATTAGAATATTAAAATGAAATTGGTTTTTGAGGGTTGAAGTCTTTCAAAGGCAAGATATCATTTGAATTGAAGCTAGCGCTTTAGTGTTAGCTTCCACTATATACCGTGTTGGTAACTAGCAGAAGCTAGATAGCGGAACTAATGTTTAAGAAAAGTCCTTTAGTGTTAGCACAACTAACTTTTTAGCTAGCGCTGTCCACCACTGCATTTCAGCAAGTCAAATAGTGGCATTCACAAAGAATAATGAGCTTCATGCCGTTTTTTCTGTTGTTTTCTGTCACGGTAAAATCAGACTTGTATGATTTTGAGCTTAGTGCTCACTACAGATGCATGGTGCTTAGAGCCAGCAGACTGTGTTTCCAGGCAGTCTGTGCTGGATGCAGATTCCTCTTCAAATCATAGAGGAATTTGTTTGGCTATAGACATAGCAACAGGAACCATGAGAAGCCATACAGCAGCTCACATTTATGTGATAAAATAGGAAAAGCACTCTGTTGTTATGAAAGCTGAAACGGACAGCACACAACACACGAATTTAGTATTGAATATTTCAAAACACAGTGCTTTGCAAACCATTTCCCCATTCACTCACCTCACAACCACAAATTTTATTTTATTGACCTTGCATGAGGTAGACTGACACAAAATACGGCATACTTGGGTAGTCGCATAGCAGTGAAAGATGATAATACTCCTTTATACTAATGTCCCTAGATAACAATGCAGTGTAACCAACTGCTTCAGAAGTTGGTTGTAATGTGGAGTCCATTTACTGCGCAGTAAATGGACTCCAACGGTGTGTAATTTAATCTCAGTATAAATGCAGCTGTTGCTTGAAGACATCAGAGGGTTGTTAGAGAACATTAGAGAATCATGAGAGCAAGGAGCAATGCAGACAAGTCAGAGATAAGCTGTACAGGGTTAAAAAAGAAATAAATTTTATGTTATTCAAATTATATATATATATATATATATATATATATATATATATATATATATATATATATATATATATATATATATATATATATATATATATATATAAAATATGACTTAAAAGAAATTTGACTTTGTAGTAATGCCTTGAAATTAGGCCTCTGTCTCTTTAAAAACTTCTGCTCTTTCTGATATTCCACCTTCAGGAATGAAAGCATGGGTTCATGAATTAAAAATATACAACTATATATTAGCATGTTGTAGTCGTCACAACATGGCTCCTCTATTAACCCTTTAACAACGTTTTTTCTGCCATTCTGCTGATAAGTAGCTCTTATACTGAGCTCAGCTGATGTGTAGTTCCTTCAGGTTTTTGCTAATTGCTACTGGCTAGTCTGAAGGGGCTGAAATGGGAAATTTTTGGGGAAGGCTACTCTATGAACCGGAAACTGCAACTCTGAGGAGGAGCTGCGCCTCGAAGGCGGGGCTAGGTCCACCCAGCCATTTTGCATAGCTGAAAGGTTGCCATGGGAGATTAAAGGATTTTTCAAACACAGATGAAAAAAAATCAAGGCAACCCTCAACGTAAGGGAATAATATAACATGAGGTAAAGCTCAATGTTGACTTTACATAAGACGGCCCCTTTAACACACAGCTAGAGCCACAACACCATGAACATTTGTGTCTTATAATGACATGGTCAGAGCGCATACTTGACTTTAATTAATCAGTGGCAGTACCAACAAGCTGTAGGTAACAGACAATTGAATCTACATGATCTTCAGCTAAGGTGCAAAGAAATTTCAGCAAACATTTTCTTCTCTAGACACAATAAAGACGTTCCAGCCCCTCCCAAAAATACTTTCAGCTTTAACGGCGGCAAAAGCTGTTGTCCAAGGTTTTGACTGATGCCACAATTTCAGATTTTTATTTACAAAATAAAAACTAAAAACCATACATCACTTCCTTCCTGCATCACAATTCTGCACTACTTAGTGTTGGTCTGTCCCTTAAAATCCCAATAAAATATGTGGAAGTTTGAGGTTGCACTGTAAAAAAATGTGTATGTATATATATATATAAAACATGGGGGTATTTCTGTGCCGGTGCACAGAAATACAGATACAAAAAGGTGTAAAAAAGTAGAATATAGCTCTGCAGTTCAAGGCCCAACAGGGGTGCATTTAGAAATGGAACATTTTTTAGTCCTGTCAAAGGAGACAGAGCGATAGCCATATTACAGCAGACAGGGTTCTGTATTTGTGTGTTTGAAATGTTATCCCATTCTGCTGAAGAATAAAAAAGAAAGCTCAGCCAAGATGATCCCATTTTAGGCTTTTACAATCCCCTCTCTTCATCTCTCCGGGGGCTTTGGCATATCGTCTTAGCCCACGATGACTCATTGGTTTAGAAACTAAAATCTTTTTTTTTTTTTTGAGCAATTAAGTGCAGCTCTTTTTTTTCTCCCCCATCCTCCATTTTGACACACAAGAGACAAAGCTGCTGTACATCAGAGAGGGATTGATCAGCGGCACGCTGAGGGAAAGGAAAAAAACAGAAAATGCTTAAAATGGGGCGTACCATAGCTGCTCAAAGTGATTTTCAGCATCTTGAGGTGCTTTGTGTTAGACTCGAGTGCTGCAATTGAAACAATAATCAATATAGTTAAGCAGAAAACTGAAACATCCTAAGAGTGGGACACTTTTGATACAGTAAAATGTAGGGGTGAAAATGTATCATTTCACATTATTTATCATTTAGTGTGACACATTTCTTGTCATTTTAAGAATTTGATTTATTGTTATGATTAATTTCAGTTCGGTTCAATAAAAAAATAAATTTACAGTATGAACAGAAATGTTTTTTTTTCTATTTACTCCAGTGTTTCACAAGAGCTTCTGTAAATATCAATTCAAAAATATGATTGAATTCTCTTACTGTGTGCAGTTTAATGATATAAATCACACTTTTTTGTGATATCTTGAAGAAACCTATTTCAAATGTTTTTCAAGAACAGTATTTGTATTTCTAGTACCAAGAATGCTATGGCATGCAATTACAGTCATATAGTTAAAAAAAAAAAGAAGGAATAAATAGGTTTTTTGACGTAATCTTTATTGTCACAATGGTACAATGATGTATTATGGTTGTAGATAGAAAAAAAAAGGAAAAGCAAATTTCTGCAAAAAAAAAGTTATGTTTGACATTAGTTTCAGAAGTTTTCTAGAAAAAACAAGGAAGTTTCAGAGTTTGGAAAGTGGAACATTTTCAAGAAGAAAATCAGAAATGATCAACTTTTGAAATTCGACCATTATTTTTTTCTAGAAAACTTCTGAGATTAATCAAAAAATTTTGAGCAAATTTTCTACATTTGAAGTTTTTTCTTTTGATTTTTCTTTCTAGAATTTATTTTAATGCTACAACAGTGCTACAAAATATACCAAATTCAAAGTCCATATTGCCCTTCCCTAGTAAAATGTGAAGACATTTATCTATATGTCATATATTACACCATTGACAGAAGTGAAAACTATGTTGCAGAATTTGCAGCTCAATCTCTAGCAAAGCAGCAGTGGTTCTCCCTGGAACTCATTAAGAGTTATTCAAAAAAATCCCACCAAACAATCTGACTTCATAACCAGGCCTCAGAATTACACCAATAAAATCCAATGGGATTTGACCGCATCTCTGGACAGCAAAAATAGTGCATAGACAGTGCCAGCCCATAAGACCTGAATCATTCATTTATTCCAGTACCAACAACTCATGGACCCAGCCAGATAACGGACATTTTGTTCTGACCAGAGAAAGTTGGGGTCTTTTCCTGTAAAATGGAGGCCAAATCAATTTTGTGGCAGTATGTTCACTAGAGAAGGATTGTGGTCTTTGGCTGCAGTTATGTTCAATTAGATCTGCTTCAATTTTTGGGTGAGTGAGAAGTGGTAGGTCATTTACATCCTACCTTCATGGGGCAGTGTGGAAGGAAGGATGTAGTATGAGAGCTCAACAACAAAGGTATTTATTGTTTTCAATTTGTTATTTAGGTTAGTCAACCATCAAAGTCTATGTAATTAATTACTTGAAATTAATTGAAACCCCCAGCCCTATATTATATATATATTTATATTTCATATATGCTACACGGAGTCCTAACTCAGTGACAGAGGTGTGAGGTGTTTATACCTATACCACCCACGTCCAAGGTACAAAAGTGTGAATAGGGAAAAACAATAAAGTGCCATTTGCTGACGTAGGCACCTTGAATCATAGATTTAGAGTCCATTCTGTTCCCTTGACTGAAGCTGACTGGGTGTCCACAGGGATTCAGCCGACCTCCACCGCACTGCCAAAGGTCACACAGCAGAGGTATGGCTTTCTAATGCAATGCCCTTTTGTGGCGTCTGAACTGCCTGCATTGTATTCCCCTCACATAGACTTCTTGCTGGGAGAGAGGCTTTGAGAAGCAGGATAAGGAGAAAAGCATTGACAGCAGTTCTAAAGGGCAATCATACAGATAATGCAGTCCAATGGCCCTCTTTATTGGGATTAAGGCGCCGGCACCTCTGATATTGGATAAACAAAACAACAGGCATTTTCTGTGATGGCCAAAGGACTCAGGGAGAGATGAAATGAGAGGTGTTTGAGAAAATAGCTAAAGCTGTGTTGGTTCCTGGCAAAGTCTCCCAGGAAGAGCTTTACCTCTGCTCATTCAGGGAAAAATTTAATAGGAGGGTACCAGTAAAAGGTTGAGATTATTAAAGAAATACACATCAAAAGGTTATCATATGGCTGTTGATTCCCAGTCTCTACTAAGCATGATAAAAACCTTAATCCAAGAATAAAATATACAACCTCTAACCATGCGACCCTTTGCACATCTCCTCTGTATTTCACAGGGCTCTTTTGAAATATTCTTTCTTAACAGTATGCTACTGTCTCTATTGCCAAAATTTCTGCGCCAATGTGCCAAAATACATTGCCAAAGTCAATATCCTTGCTCTCAATGAGCTACAATACTACACGGTCCAATTTTAGAATTTCACTAGGAATGAACAACTGGAGACAATAGATAGAGGGGTGAATATAATCACCCTAATCCATCTTTAATGCAGCTGAGTCGCCAGGCGACGTGGCCACAGCTTTACAATGCAGGCTCAATCTTTGAAGGCAACAATGTGTTTGTCATGTTGCCAGCTTGATCTGTGAATGACCAGAGGCAGCTCGGATAGGGACTCGTGTGCCATTATGAAGATTTGCTTTATAACCTGTGGTTTGGCGTTACGATGGGATAAAATACACTGACCAAAACAAAAATGTTTGTCCTTTGAAGCTTCTTATGTTAAAAGGTGATTTAGAATAGGGTTGATGCTGCTAACCAAGTTAACTTCAAACATGTTTTAGGGGGAAGCAACTGGAGTGTTGGCAAGTCAGGTACCCTAGTCCTCAACATGAAGCAATGTATTTTTGGCAATGTATTTTTGAATGACTAGCAGTCTCTGGAGAACATGTGGACACAGCGTGTCACTGATGGAGTGCTGTGCCATCAGCGTTCCCAGTTCAGTGTGATCTGAAGTCACACTCCACACAGCATTGTCTGGAGCGGACAATACCCTTGGAATAGCCATAGTCCTACTCAGTGGCCATAGTATGGTATGGTTAGTCTATTTACAATGGTAAAGAAATTAACACTCTGCTTTTCACACAGGTCACTAAAAGAACTTTACACTACATGCCACATTCACCTACTGACAACTAAGCATGTCACAATAAGCAATAACTAAATTAATTGCATGATAAATTAAGACAGGCTTGATCATCATGTCTATCTCTTCCTACCCAGGACTGGATGACTAAAGTCTTCAATCTGGTGCATAGGTCTCAACAAGCTCTGATTGGTTGCTTCTGACTGAGTGGTGTAATTCTAGTTGGTACTGGCAGCAGGCAGAGGATGTCAACTTTTTCACAGATTATCCATCTTATATTATACTATGACGACATAATGGTAATTTTAACAAATATGTAAAAAAAATTCTTTTTTTAAAATAAGTTACATACTGCAGCTTTAAAGGTTTTCATCTGTTTTCCCACTTTTACACGAGAACAGTTCAAGTTTCATGATTTTAATCTTACAGCAAAAGCATGGTAGAGCATGTTTGCCCACATTCTACTTGCACACCTCAACACAATCTGAAACATGTTAGCTCGAGTATCAGAATAAAAGTTAAAGCTGCTCTAACATTAATTATTTCGCTTCTCATCCTCGTAGGATGTAGAGTGGGGCTTTCCCCTCATTACAATTATCTTAATGATGCTACTTCTTGAATTCAACCCCAAACATTTTTGTCATCCTGTGTAAAGACCGGCAGCTTGTTTGTATGTTTAAATATTCCTTTAATGTCTGACGCAACCTGTTGCAAGAGCACACAATGCAAGCAGGAATTCGGCTGGCAGATATGGGATTAGAGAGGGGGGGAAAAAAAGTAATTTATCCCCCTCCTGACAATTAGAGCATATTATCTTTGTAATTACTATTATTATCACAGTTAAAAAGGAAAGCATTTGTGAAAAGTGGTGTTCACGACACTGCACATTACCCCCTTATTATGTAAAAATTCTTATTAAAAATCTGAAAGTGCAATTATGTCAGCTGGCAAAGAGTCATTAAATCCAGTATGAAAGCCTCCCTGATATCAAATGGGGAGATGGTGCCTCTCTTCCACCCAAACTCTCTCCACAGTACAGCAAAGCTTTGTCACGCTCTGCAAAGGCTCAACAAAGGACACTGCGCTCCCATTAGCCAAGTAAACAAATCAGAGAGCAAAATGAGATGCTCCTTTTTTTTTTTGACTGAAACAATGGCTTTCCCATAGGAGAAAATATGGCTGGGGATGAAACCCAATAATGAAGCACGAGCTCTTCTAGAAATGTTGAGAATGGGGGTTTGAGAGAAACAGGCCGTATTCATGTAGAGAAAAAGAAAAAATTCTGATGCTGACTTACTGGACTGCAAAATGAGAATGTGTTGTTTGGGCTTTACAAGCAATTCTGAGGAACACGGTTTAATATTCACAGCAGTACACATGCTTTCATCAGGTGTTTCAGAAGGTGGTTTCCACCAGCTCCCATTAAGCTGCTACTGCCAGTTTATACTGCCGTGTAAAAAATATTTGCTCCCCTACAGATTTCTTATTTTCAAATTTTCAACGGCTGCCCCCCGCCCCCAAAAGTGGGACCGTGACCACGCCTGGAAAAATGCTGGCCACCCCACTGTGGCAGACTTTTGGCCCACTCTTCTTTGAAGAATTAGGGAAATTCTGTTTCAATCTAGGGATTTTTTTAGCCCAGCCATTGCCTTCCTGTACAACTGGACTCGAAAAAAGTTCTCAAGTTCTGAGCTTGACTCATATTGTCTGGGTTTCATTTTTGTCTGGACAAAAGGAAAAGTTGTGAACAATGACATACTTTGTTCACGGGCAAAAATTTGCAATTGGGTTAAAAAGTCCATGAGTCCAGGAAGTAATCGTTTCTTACTAGCCGAGAGCCCAGACTCTCTGGACGAAGCTAAGTGCAGTACAAACGCCTGGTTTTTACCAGGCTGGGGATTTTTACCATGAACAGCGCATTTCAGATTTTGCCATATCATCTCAGTCGCCTTTAAGTCTGGACCTGTGCTAGGCCACTCATAAGCTAGTAAAAACCAGCTGGTTGTTCTATGCTTTGCTTTGTACTGGTTTCAAACCAGTATTACTTCTATGGATGTAAGGCTCATTTTGATACACAGACAAGACTGAGAACGTATGGCGACCATCTCTGTCTTTTAAAATGAAGCTCTTTGGCACCTTCATCTGTGTGCGAGGCAGAGGAGACCCTCCCACCACTTACCTCCACGTAGAAGGACCTTAAACATGTCTGACAGATTATCGATCCTCTCTGGTCTCTGGCCGTGTGCAGGACAACTACATTACCTCAAAACAGCCAAGCAGACATCTCATCATCTTAAGGCACAGATGACCTAAAAAACAACAACACAGATATCGGCCAATATTAATCTTTTTTTTTTAATATATCGGAGTAGTCCAATAAATAAAACTGGACCAATATTAACAACCAATATTTTTTAGTTAGTTTTTTTTTTTTGGCCCAAATGTGTCAAAACAGTGGTGAAAAATATATATTGCTAAAAATCGGTTATTGGCCACAAGAGCAATATCAATATCAGACAAAAGTATTGGCCCAAATTTTCGGATAAGTGCATCCCTAAAAACAGAGTTTTAACTGTTTGTGAATATTTCTGTCTGGCTTTCTGGACATTTCTAATGATCATAATAAACTTAATAAACTTCAGGAGTTTCTGTAACTGATTTATGGTTTTTAGGGTTTAACATTGTTTTTGTTTTAAAGCCAGTGTCTAGGTGTGTTCCTGCTGTGAATGCTCTGCATGGCACCAAGATGGCATCTTCATTTATGACAAATCAAATCCAAACTTCATCACCAAATCCTCACCCGACAGCTAAGTATTACTTCTGATAGCCTCAAACTTGCTTTCGCCAGTCTTGAAAATATCTGTTGAGCGCGCCACTGCGTCCGCTTCTGCCCATCATACCTGCACACAGCTGCTCCCTCCCACGGTCTTTATTACACGTAATATTAATGTAGAGCAGGCAGACGCTTGACGTTTTTATTGAATTATTTACAAGGGAAAATAATGACACCGGGGTCTCTGGGCTAAACAAATAAATAAATCAGGTCCCAAATCAAATCAGGGTGATGTATGTGGAGCACACTGTTATTAGGTTAGGTGATAGGTGTCAGCGTTCACACTGCCAGCTGTGGAAGCGTGAGCGGCTCCGTACAATGAAAGCAATTGGAATTTACCTCATTTTTTTCCCACCCCAATTTATTTATTTTTTGGACATCTGGCATTCCTGTTGCAGAAGATAGATGTTTGGAGTTTTATTATACTGTTAGACAAAGTACAATGCTTTCAAGTGAATTATTTATCCCATTTAGAGAAAAAAAATGCTATTCTTTCCCTACGCTCACTTAGATCAAAATTTAAGCTTGAATATATAAATGGCAGAAAACAACAAAAAATAGTAGATAATTAAAGATTTTGTAGCTTAGCACCAAAATTTTAAGAGCCAAAAAAAGTGGAAAATCCCAATTTACAAAGGAAATTATTGACTGAAAAGAAAAAAAATATATATTCTGAGATTCACATATATATATATATATATATATATATATATATATATGTTCTGAGACTTCTGTACTTTGTGATTTGCTCCTCATCCATGTCCCTTTTTATTTCAATAAAAGTTTATAAAGTGGGAGACATTAACTGAGAAAAGTTGTATTCAAATTAAGTAATACTATCTAAAAAGCTGAACTTTTGAGTTTTTTCGTTCTTGTTCTTTTCCTAGAACATTTCTGAGATTAATCTAAAATTTTCAGAGTTTTTCAGAATAACTACCTATGTTTTTTGGGGGTTTTTTTTAATCGTATTCTGAACTGCATTTGAAACAAATATATAGATTTTTAGCTACAAATGTAACATATGTGTGTAATCTTGGTAGATAAGAACAGCATGTGACATTGAATAAACAGTAAGAAAGAGAAAGAGATGAAAAGAAAAAAAAACATACTTTTGTTACAGAATTTAAGCGCCTGTCATTGCTGGACTTCGCTGTCCGTTTAACATGGGTATTATCGCCTGACAGGACGGAATTTACAGACTTTTAGTCAAAACGCCATTTGACAAGGATTCTCACACCTCAGAGTTTTAGTTAAAATGCCATTTAAAAGAAATTAATAAATAGATAAAAAGTGAAGATAAAAACATTTAAAAAATCAAAAACATCAAAGACATCAAAACCCACACTCTGATCCTAATTTAGTCATAAGCAACTCTAAACAGGTGGGTTTTAAGTTGAGATTTAAAGGCACCCAGTGTTTCAGCTGTTTTACAGTTTTCTGGAAGTTGATTCCAAATTTGTGGTGCATAGAAACTGAATGCTGCTTCTCCTCGTTTTGTTCTGGTTCTGGGGATGCAGAGCAGACCAGAACCAGAAGATCTGAGGGGTCTAGACGGTTGGTACAGCAATAACAGACCTTTAATGTATTGTGGTGCTAAACTGTTAGTGATTTATAAACTAACAACAATATTTTAAAGTCTATTCTCTGAGCTACAGGGAGCCAGTGAAGGGACTTTAAAACTGGTGTTATGTGCTCTATCTTCCTGGTTTTAGTGAGAACTCGAGCAGCAGCTTCTGGATCAGCTGCAGCTGTTTGATAGATTTATTAGTCAGACCTGTGAAGACGCTGTTGCAGTAGTAGTTGTTTCTGTTCAGTTGGAGAAAGTTTTGGCACATCCACACATTTATCTGTTCTAAGCATCTGTTCAGTGATTGGATGGGTTCAGAGTCACCTGGTGACATCGTGATGTAGAGCTGTGTATCATCTGCGTAGTTATGGTAACTGATCTTATTTCCTGTTATAACCCGAGCCAGTGGGAGCATTTAAATATTGAATAAGAGGGGTCCTAGGATTGAACCTTGGGGTACCCCACATGTGACCTTTGACCACTCCGATGAGAAGTTTCCAATTGAAACAAAGAAATCCCTGTTTTTTTATGTAAGATTTAAACCAGTTGAGCCCTGGACCGGAGAGTCCGACCCAACTCTCCAGTCGATTCAGTAAAATGTCGTGGTCAGCAGTGTCAAAAGCTGCACTGAGGTCCAACAGAACCAGCACTGTGGTTCTCCCACAGTCCATATTTACATTTATATCATTGAACACTTTTACAAGGGCCGTCTCCCTTGTAAAAGATTACTAAATCACATAAGATGGAGTTTCCTGCTCCTTTATTTGAACTTATTAGCATGAAGGTATCTGTTCTAAACATGAATCACTGATGGCAGGACCCCAGTTAGGGCCTTCTGTCTGTGGAAAAAAAAAACTGAAATAACTATTAAGTCGAAAGACCAAAAGGGTCTGACCGCCATGTTTAATCTGCTTTATAACTACAGGCAACGTTTCCACACTCTAGGTCAGTAATAGCAAAATATTCCCGATAACATGTCAGCATTTAGATTGGACCAGCAAATACTAGAGCCGTGAATTGTCAACTGTGAGCTCTTCATTACACTCACAGGTTGTTACAAAGGTTTCAGTGTTTTTTGGAAATCTTCCAACATAGCTCTCAGCGACGGTATTGGAGAGATAAAAGTGTTTCTGCAACTTGTGTGGATTCTGCTCAGCAGTTTGTTGATTTAAAACCCTGTTATCAGCAGACCCACGTTTCATTCTTACAGATGCGTTAATTACAAATGGTGGGGGGAGAAAGAAAGATAGCAAAAATCACACAGCTAATCAACACATTTTTTAAACAGCTATTCAGAATGTTCCATTGATAAAATATGGCACCTTGCAGAAATATTTATGTTGAAACTTTTAAACTCCTGTTTTCACCATCATCAAACAGAATTAGACGGTATGACACAACAGCCATCCTTCACTCAGTTTACTGAGTTATAGGATTAAGTTCTTGATAAAATTTTATTGTTTTGTAGTTTTCAAACCAGAATATTTTCAAATCTGATGTTTATAGGACGGAGAAAAGAAAGAAAGAAAGTACAATTTTCAGATCATTATGCCATAAACAAACTCATGTGGTAAAAGGTGTTGTGGTCAGGCCTTAAAGTTTACACGATATATCACCTTAAACACATCATTTCCATGAGAATCCAGGTAGAATCTTTATGCTACTTGATGTTTTGGTATTTATAATATCAAGGAAATACAGGGCTAATTTTGCTGATACTGATACCAGTTCCAATACAATATTTTTTATTTATGCGTTTTCCAGCCACTTAGTGACTTGGTTCCAGCACAACCAAGTCACTACGTTATGTTCAGTTCTTATAAATGTGCTGCATCAAATATGACTTAAAAGAAATTTGACATCATAATTTAACGCCTTGACATTGGGCTTCTGCCTCTTTAACAATTTCTGTTCTTTCTGAAACCCCGCCTTCAGGAAGTCATCACAGGACAGAGTTTGGACAATGTTTATAGGTGTTTACAGAATACTATACGTTTTACAACATACTGAATCAAGAAAACTGAACAAATCTGTGTCCATTCTGTGCGCAAAAGAAGATTAATTGGAGAGCAAATCAAAGCCGAATCTGTTTTGAAGTAGAGTTGAAAAATGACAATACACAAATAGAATTGATACTATGCTAACATCAATTCGACACCGATACTGACTTGGTATTGATATTATCAATATTTTGGATCGATATTCCCACCTCTAAAAAACCCTTAAAAATATCCAAAGTTCCAAGGGAAAGTTTTAAATCAAACTACGTCATGAAATGCTCAAATTCAATTGTGAATCTATAGCAAAACCTAAAGCCACAATCTAAGGTCTCGCTGTTTTGCGAAAAAAAAAAAAAGGCAATAACTTCCATCTCTAGGTGTGCAAAGCTGCTAGAAACATCTTCTAAAAATACCTACAATTGAAAGGTGTTTCTATGAAGTACTGATTCAGGGACATTCAATACCACAGCTCCATCTACATTTAAAATTTTTATTTGTAAACGACTGCATATAATGACCAAGGCCAAGGCTAGAGCCGCTAACCTTGTTGCTGCGAAGTGAAAGATCCCGACCATTCTTATCTTAAATGGTTGTTAAGAACTAACAGCTTCGAAATGCTGAAGAAGTTGATGAATAAAACTTCCAATGACACTGAATGGAAAATATTTCTGAAAGCCTTTAGAGACGTAATTTGGCTGAACCAGCTGGGTTGAAAGGAATTAAATTGGACTTCTGTTCACAGCTGAAGCCCATTATCCAAACACACCACAAACGAGGGACACTGAAAGAAAGATATTGTGAGAGCGTGTCAAGGTAAAAAGAGATGGCAACTGAGAAAAAGACAGAGAACAAACCCAGACACAGAGGGAAGAACAGTTGAAAGCCATTAGGGGAAAACTGAGGGGGTAGGGGGAGGAAATACGCAAGATTGAATGCAAGCACGGCCCTGAAAAAATACTTCAGGTAAAATGAGATAACTTTTCCGCTTTTTATGGTTTTCACAATGAGGTATTATCAGAAAAGGGCACACGGCAAGAAATTTAAGATGAGAAAGAGCGGGTAATGGTGAGGGAGGGCTCTCTATTGAAATAACCATACAAAGTCGAGGGCCCAAAAGTGACAGGGCCCACGAGGAGCTCCTGCAAAGAGACTGAGAGCGATAAGCAGGTCATTATACGTCAAAACTTCAATAATCCCTTGACAGCAAGGGCCCGGCCTTCTCCAGGGTTTAAAAAGGCTTCCAGGAATCTATGGGGACTGAGGACGAACATTAAAAGGTGAAAAAAAAGGAGTTAATGATGAAGTCATCAAACTGGTGTGTAGTAAGAATATAAATCTCTTAAATACAAACTCATCACAGTAGTTTGGAAGTTTCATTGTTGTCTTATAGTTGTGCTTACGGCAGGGAATTTTGGGGGGGGGGGAAAAAAACCCAAACCTTTGCTTGAGTAACTATAAAAGAAACTATATAATTACTACACCATGTTATTTACCTCTACTTTAGTAATATCATTTTGAAGTAACACTTCTCTTACTTCATTACAATTTCTAGCTACTTTAGTTAAGTATAAAAGTGTGTTGAGAGAACTTGAAAGCCGAAATCAAATTCCTTGTTTGGCTACACAATCTTGGCCAATAAAACTGATCGTTTCTAAAAAAACAATTGAACGTTAAAAAAAAAGTTTTCCTCTTTTGCTCTCAACCAGCCCTAAAAACACACATGCTTACCTTTAAGTGTTTCTGATTTGACAAAGAATTACTGAGGGGTAAAAGCTCGTGATTTTTAGGTTGACGTGTTCGAGACGAATTATTCTTTTAGCCAACAACGTCGACGACATCTCTTCAATGGAGTTTGCTTTTCTGCTTCTCTTTTGCTGCCGTCTGCAGTGTTTCCCATGTCTTCATCTGCGTCACGGTTGATTTCCTCTGTAACGTTGTTACAAATGTGTGTAAGTTTTTGTCGACGTTCTGCTAATGTCGGTATAAACACGATGTTGCAATTGCGTTAAGTAAGAAATGAAGCTAAAATCGCACGTGAATAAAACTGTTCACGTGATAAGTTGATAGAAACCATAGCAGCGACGGATATAAACAGTTTCAGTTTCTTTTGCAAGGCAATTTACTGTGGCATGGGAGTCTACCGTGTCCCAAATGTACAAATTTGGGTAAATAAGGTTGTGAGTGCAAATTTCCAAACCAGGCTAACGTAAGTGGAAGGGTCTGTGTGGAAGCTCTTACCTCTGAAGTAATCTGCCAGAGACGGCGTGAGCTCATTACTGCAATCACACAAGTGGTTTTAGCCAGAGCAGTCCAAATTAGCATTGAGTCATAAACAAGTGGACATGTCAACACTTTTATGAATGTAATTTATAGTCTCACTCAGAAGTGGTTCTCTCAAAGTGTTTTCATTCTTCTCCAGGTGGACAGAAATGACCTAAATTGCGTTTTTTTATTTTTTTCCAACATTTCACTTATTCCACAGACAAAATGAGCTTAAGTATGATTTATAATTAAAATATTAATTTGAAAAGCTAATGAATGATTTATATTTTTGGAAATCTTATAACGGAAATCGTGTTAATCTAATTTCAAGTGTTTGAGTATTTTCTCAAATGGCTCCACGTATTGCTCCTGCATCATCACTTTTCATTCATCTTGACCTCTCAGAATCTGCCTATTTGTCCATGTTTACATTTAAGTTTTGTGCTGGCACTAAAAAAACAAACAAAACTGAACTCATTTGCATATGAACCTAATAACAATAATCATATATTGCAAGAAAGAAGCATACAATCAAGGCTGGCATACAGAAGTAATTTATTTTGTTTGCTTAGGAGTCAAAACAAAAGACCACGGGAAGTAGAAATAAAATGCACAATGTACAAAATCAGGTAAAAATAAAGCAAGATATATTTTAGGTTTTGAATATTTTTATGGTTACTTTAATTAAACCGTCTTCTTTAATAGGTAATGGGTAAAAACCTGGTGTTTAAAGCATTACAGTGTGATTCATTATGTTTACAAGAAACTTATTGGACTGAAAACGATGGCTAAGGTGAAATGGTTTTGATATCCGTGGTGCTCACTTGTCTTGTTGAGTAGGACTGTTCGTTAAAGAGGGGCTTTTTTTGTAACGCCAGACAAATGTCTAAAGATAAAGGAAGAATATTGGTCACTGAATTTGACCAATATTCAGTGACCACGCGGTTTAGTTTGATAAATTTATACGCTCCAAATGTGGAGGAAGGAAGGCGCCGTTTCTAGCCATTTTGTGTGTATAACAGTAGTTCAGTGGGTGATTTTAATGTGTGGAGAACAAGACTTGATGCTCCAAGCCGTAGCTCTTTTAAGAGGGATGAGTTGAGAGAAAGGTTAAAGGATTTACTGATGAATCAGGAAATGATGGATGCGTGGAGAGACTTGAATCTTCTTAAAAGAAGGCAAACGGTGATGGGAACTTAAAGTAGAATAGATTCATATTTAGTGATATTACATATTTTCCTCTTTATAAAGGACTGACATTTAGGCTGGGGAAACGTCTGGAGGGGAGGAAAGGAGGCGCACAGTGTTTGAATTCATCCCTTTTTGTACAAGAGGATGATGTGGACCTTACGGTGTGGGAGAAGGAGGAGCTTTTACATGAGAAAGAAACTCAAAATAAAAATTAAAAGTATTATGATATGCTAATTGAAGGAGCCTCAGAAAGTGAGTGTGGGAAAAGTGCATGAACTCAGAAGTGATCCTAAAAGGGATAAGACATACGCCATGCAATTGAAAGAAAAAAAAATGGAAGAATATGAAAGAGAAAAGTGTATTGATGCAGTAATTAAGAGTAAAGCTCAATATGTTGTAGAAGGTGAGAATTGTACAAACTTTGTTCTGAATTTAGAAAATCATAAACAGGCGAGAAGTTTCATTTGGGAAGTTGAAAATGAAAGTGGACAAAATATTATACAGTACAGTCATTTTATACAAGGTTATTTCAAAAGGGTAATATAGATCAGGAATGTGTGCAAAAGGCATTGGAGACAGTAAATAGAACGTTTTCTGAGGAAGACATTTTTTTGAGATGATGATATTCAGCTTGATTAAATTAAATTGGCTGCTGAACAGACAAGGCCAAGTACGAGTCCAGGTATGGATGGTCTTACAACTGATTTTTATCAAGTTTTCTCTGATATTTTGTCACTAATTCTTTTGGATGTTTTTGTTTGTATGGAGGAAAAACAATGTGTTCCAGGATCCTTAGCAACAGGAGTCAATGCCATGTAGTTTAAGAATAAAGGAAATCATTTGGAACTGGAAAATTGTAGACCAGTTATTGTATTGGCAAATGTATTGTAATGTATTGGCAAATAGATTAAGGGAAGTTGTGAATGGCATAAGATCTCCAACACACGCGCGTAGTACACCTGACAGGGAAATTACAGGTACAATCTGTTCAATTCTTTATGTAACACGTGAACTTCATGCTCACAGTTTTGATGTCATTGGAGAAACTAAGACGCCCAAATGCCCACGGATTGGGCAAAATTATGACATTTAAATTGAGCAAAAATGACAGAAAAAAATTTGCAAAAAAAAGTCTCAGTACAATATGACGTTAAAATCAGCAAAAAAGACTCATAATATAGCATAATGTAAAACAAAAAAAGAACATAGATGACTCATAGTTTAGTATGAGGCTCAAAATGGGGAAAAATATGCCTCAGTATGGTGTGACTCACTATACTGAGGCCTCATACTGTATGAGGTTTTATTAGTTATGATTTTTGAGCCAAGTTTATTGAGCTGACCTCTCTCTCTTTTGGACTTGACTGTTTGAGTGCTGGCTTTGTTCATCATTTTGTCATATTTTTGGGGTAAATAAAAACTCATTTTTTGAATTGCTTCATTGTTGACATCTCCATACAAAATGCTTTACTTTCTTCAGCAGGAAAAGGGAGTTCAATAATATTTGATGAAAAGTCACATGGAACTAAATACAATCCTGGCAAAGCAGAGCCTCAACTTCCACCAGGACGATGACACTAAACACAAAGACAGAGCTACAATAAAGTGGTTCTATTAAAGCATATCCTTGTGTCAGAGTCTAGACCTACATTCAACTAAGGTTCTGTGGTAAAACCTGACCAGTTCTTTTTTATAAACTTTCTTTTGCTAAACAAAACAGCACAATGTGACAGAAATGATTGTCTGACTTAAGTCCCTCCTAAAAGGTCCAAACTTATTTCATTATCCAAATCACTGTGGAACTTGGGCAACCTTTAAAGTAGCCAAAGAAAATTATGAACAGTGAGATCTGAGTCAGCATCAAACGGCACAACAGTGTGTGTACAAAACTGAAAGAAATTCCATTAAATGGAGTCGTATTTGGATAGATTACTGCACAGAAGCCAATCAGTTTGAGCTGTCTGCCCTTTATGAGCTCTGAATAAATTGTATTTCTTCAAAGCGAATTACCAAACATAATGTGAAGCTAACATAAAAAAAAAACATTACAGCATTTTCTATAAACTAACGATCCTAAACTAATTTGTCTTTGGTTTGAGTTTCTGCTGCTTGTTCCCACAGTACACTGTGTTTATGTTATATGTTCATGGCAGTCAAATGAGAGAAACATAACATGATGTGAAAGCTGATAATTTGCTCCATGAAAATATTCCATTATCATCTTGTAAAGGCAACCCCCTCCCCCCCCCCCCCCCCCAAAAAAAAGAAAAGACAAGAAAACACATAATCCACCACAGGCATGTTGAGCGACAGACCAGATCCAGTTTCTCTGTTGTCGTTCATTCTACATAAAATGTTGGCAATTTCTCATATCTGTGATATTGGTCCTCTATCTTTGGCTCCTCAGGGCCCACCTTGGCAATATTTTGCCTCTGCTCTTTCTTGTGAGGTAGGTAGCTGTGAATCAGATTTAAAGGCACCCAGGCAGAAAATGGCTACTGGAGCCATGGAAGGCAGGTGCTGAATGAACCGCAGAAGTTCATTTTCAAAGAAAGGACCCTAAAATTAGAACCCCCCTATTGCATTGTTGAAGTTACAAAGCACCTAAAATATAGGTAGAGGCATCAAATTGTATTTGGGTCGATTGTTTGACATGTGGTTAAAAGCCCACCCCAATGCCCCCATAAAAATTATAATAAAAAAAAACATTTAATAAGAGATAATTTTGGTTTGCAACCATAAGAAAAACTGTTAACAATGCAGGAAGAATCAACAAAAACTACTACAATTGTAAAAGACAAAAAACATGTTAGAAGTCAGCATACTTCTGCTAAGGTGCTAACAGCAAAGCTAATTTTTCATTTAGTGCTTTAGTGTTTAGATAACTTTGAAGACATTTAGTGTGCTTAGCTTCCCCTACGCAACGTTTTCTGGATAAATTCTAAAGAACTAGTTTATTGGGCTGTTTGGCGAACTTTCAGTTGAATAAAGTTTGACATCTCCATTGAAGTTTTGGTTATGGACGGTAAGGAATTCTTTAAATAATTAGATGTTAATTAGACTTTGTAGGTATCAACATGGTTAAAATCAGTGCTTTAGCGTTAACTTCTGTCAAATACCATCTTTCTGTAGCAATAGAAAAAGAAGAAGAACCAATAGGGAATCTACAGCTGGGAAGGGAGTGAGGATTAATGAGGTAAATGGCTGTCAGTGTGCGAATGGTGGACTGACACAAGACAGCAAGGGAGGACAAACATGGAAACCAAGAAATTCATCTAACTGTAACTAAAAGGAATAAAAGTAAGAGCAGACTATGGGTACAACTTAAGACTGATAAAACAACTGAACCAACAAGAGAAACAAAAATTTATGAAGAAAAATGAGGAATTAATACAGGGAAATAACAGAAGCAAAACAAGATTTGGCCACTTTTATCTTTTCTGCTTGTAATTTTTTTTTTTAAAGCTAACTAAGAGAAGGTAACTGAGAAACTCAGTATTTTGTTGAAGCAGTTCTGTCTTATAAAGGAATTTTAGTCTCTGAGTAAATTAACTTAAATTCAAGGTTGGAGGTCTTCTTATTTGTATTGCTCTAATAAAGAATTAAGAGTTTTTAGCACAGCTCTAACAGGAATGTCAGTAAATATTTCTCCATCCGTATTGTTTATGCATTGTATCTTCTGTTTTACTGACGGTCTGCCGTCTGAATGGGTGGCCTTCTTCAGCACTGAGTCGACTCCACGCTCTTGCAGGAGTCATCGGTGACGAAGTGGGAGAGAAAGAGAAAAGAAACGGCAACAACTCGCGAGTTCATTTTCAGATCTGGTAATCTTCCAAGTTCATTAACAAAAGCCCGCGTGCAACTCGCCGCGGCTTTTAGAAGCACAGAGGAGTAGTTGTGATACAGCACAATAAATATGTGATAAGCTGTTTGGGTAATTTGGGAAGTGACACAACTTTTATTATTTACGGCCTAAACCCTGATGGTTGTGTGTGTGTGTGTGTGTGTGTGTGTGTGTGTGTGTGCGCGTGTGCGTGTGTGTGTTGGGGGGTGAGGGGGGGACAGATAACAATGAGCGAATGTGACAGGATTGTGTGGGCGGAATCCACTTAGAACTATTACAATCAAGCTTCATTTACATGAGCGGCCGACAACCTTCAGCCGACTTTGGGGCTGCGTTTGGGGATAGCGGACACGGGTATTACGGAGCACACTGATGCATTTGTAATGGGGGAAGGCAGCGAAGCCTAATGCTGACGAGCTCAGCAAAGGAGAGAGAGAGTGGGGGGTGGGGGGGTGGGACAGAGGTCCAAATGGAAAGAGATCAATTCTCCCCCTACTTTGCTCTGCGTGATGGATGTGGCATTCATCAGTGCCCTGTCAACTAATGCATTTGGTTTTATATTACACCTGAGATTTTCCTCTCTCCTTTTTTTTTCTTTTATGGCTTCAAGAAACCAGATTAAAATGGTTAAAAAAAAAAAATTGGGAATGGATGTTAAGGAAGGCCAGGGGAAGCCAAAGAAATTAGGAGTTTTGGAAAATGACGGAGAGGTTGATTATGTGGGCCGAAAGCAAGTTGTTTTGGTTGTTTTTTTACACGGTTAGGGCTTTCTACCTCATTTATTTTTATGTATGAATTTGCATATGTGAGACATTAGAATTTTTTTTTTGGTGTCTTGAGGTCCCCATTAAATGATCTCTCATTACACTTTGGAGGACATTAAGCTGAAAATCTGTTCCCAAATATCCATCAAACGCGTTCATTCCAGGATTCTTTGTGATTCGGTGACATCTAGAACCAAACCTAATGGTGTTCGCCGCTAACTTGTTTCGCTGTTATTCCATCAAGGTTGTTTCCTGTGTGATTGATTCTTTCACACATTAGAAAAATCCCCACTGGATTGGAAAATAGAATACTTATGATAATTCAAGTAACGACACAATGCCTCGCCAAATATTTTAGCATTTTCCCCACATTTTGTCACGATACAGACACAAATATCAAGGTATTTTGTTGGGGATTTATGTGATAAAGCAACACAAAGTAGCACATAACTGTGAAGTGGAAAAGATGGGTGTGTTTCAAAACGTTTCAGCAAGTAAAAACCTGAAAGTGGTGTGTGCATTTGTGTTCCCCCGTCCAGTCACAGATTTTTCACAGATGTGACTAAGTCATTCAAGGAAAAACCACCAATTTTGTTGCTCGTATCTAAAGAATTTGAAACAAAATACAGCCTGGGAAGCTGGAGCAGCTGGGTCCAATGCTGGATGACGTACCAAGACCAGATTTATGGAGTCCAAGACCGATATCTGTCCTGTCAACACCTTCACATTCACCTACCTTTTCTTCTTGGGTAGGTTTCTGTTTGTCACACAGACAACAACTCTGACTGCCAGACACGAAACGGTTGGAAAATATTAAGATATATATTTTTCGCCTACTTGAGTGGTGAATTTTTGGAAATCTCAGAGTCACAAATGCAGTTTGACCAGAAAGCTATGTCTTGGTTGGTATGATATTTTCTGCGAGGCATGTCTGCTGTGTTCCTTTGTCTCCATTGCATTTGTTCTCCAACAATCCAGAGGCTTTTGCAGACCAGCTGGATTCAGACTAATCGTAAATTGCACATGGTTAAATTTAGTTAACTTCTGAAATCTGTTGACCATCATTTAATTCGGGGTGTCAGAGTACATAAGGTCTGAACACAAAACATTTTCATTTTTGAAAATCATGAATAATTTTCCTTTCACTTCACAATCCCTGACTTTGTGTGGATCTTTTACACAAAATCCAAATGAAATGTACTAAAATTTGAGAATGTCGGGGGGGGGAACTTAAAGGATATGTGGACTATCTTGCAAAAAAAAAAGTCTAGTTTCACAATATGTAGCTTCGAAATATGTAATTTCACATTATGTCGTAGCTTCACAGTGTGTAGTTTCACAATATGTAGTCTAGCAGTGAATCAAAAGAAGAACCTGCTTCATCCTTGTTCCTTAAAGCTATTCAGAGAGTAAAGAAGCTGCAAATTCATAAACTATAAGCAAACTTGAGTCTTCAGCATATAGAAGTATATAAAAGTCTTTCATGCTGTTTTAAAACAGCTCAAGCCTTTCTCTTGGGCCTTTGGACATGAAGGGGAAATTAAAAGTGGAAATGACTTGCAACCGCATGCATTTTAAATCAGGGTTCAGCCACCACTTACCATTAAAGTGAGATATAATTTCATTCACAAGCACCCGGAGAGATCTGTTTTCCTGCTGTACTGGAGGAGACGTAGTTCCTGGATGACAAGTTAATCCAAATTAGTATTTTATGAGTGAAAAATCCTTCAAATGAAAAATTTATATATATGGTAAATGAAAGCCTCAGCTTCATAGTACTCCATTCCATTCGCTCAGTGTTCCTCTTTTCCTCTGCGTTTTATTTATTTATTTTGCCCCCATGGAAACAGATGCAAGCCAATGCACTTCTCCATGCTGACACAGAGGGGAGCTGTTACGTCATTAGCTCAAAATGGGAAACGTGGAAATGCCAGTGAAGTGGAGAGAAACTCGTGATTTAGGTTAGTCTTATACAAGGTAACACATTTGTTTGTATGTATCCAGCTATAAAGACCATCATCCCTGTGGTTCCTGAAAGGCTTTCTACCCCCTGAAATAGATTTATCCCGACTAAAGTGCAGCTCGGTCGCAGCAAATACATTTCAGACAGCTCGCCTTGCCCTTTGCAGATCATAATCATGATTATTATGATTAGAGTTTGTCAAGTGTAAACAACTGGCTCTGATAAACACTCGTCCCTGAATGCTCATCTTCCTCCTCTGGCTCTCCCGTTCTCCCAGTAAGCCTCACATCTCCTCATTCATAGCAAGAGATACACTGATGCCTGGCAGAATAATAACGGATGCTGCTTGTCACATTATGGGAGCCATTTTCTGCTTTTTCTATGCTCGGGGGTCTAAAAAGCTGCTTAATGCCATCTCAAAGTTTGGCAAAGATTAATTGTTGAGAGCAACAACAAGTAGTTAGGCTGCAGAATGATTTCATTGACTTGTTTCTTACACTTTTTCTATATCCCTGTCACCCTATTGTATATCTACCTTTTGTTTGAAGGGTGTAGGAAGGCAATATATGCCATACAGAACAATGCTTTTACATAATTTTGCGATAAACATGACACTAAAGCTGTCATGGTTATAGATATTTATTGTGTGTGGGGCCAAGAGTGCTGTACTTGACACCACTACAGGCATGTTCCATGTTGTTATTTCCATCTGGAAATATTGCGCACCCGCACAACGCTGGAGGGTAAGAAGGCGGCTCTTTTGCTTGCCATCCATAGCCGCACTGCTGCAGTAGAACAATTCTGTTAATAAAATGAAACCTGGAGATGAAGGTATTACTAACTTAGCACAATGCACCACAGTGAAATACAAACAGAGAATAACTGTTGAAGAACAACTCAAAGCCACTCATACTCTTCTTTTTGTCTCACTCTGCGTCTGCTATGCTACACAGACCTGTTGCCATGGCAACTGACTGACAGCAGCTCCTCAAGTGTATCAGGATTGAATCAATCAAGACAATCAGGTTTAGTTGGAACGCACATTTCAGCAACAAGGCAGTTCAAAGTCCGCTACATTATGGAAACAAAGATACAAAGTGATAGAAGACACCACACAGTCAACCATTGAAAAAAAAAAAAACAGTAAACATCATATTTAGCCAAGTACCATCATTACACATCAAAATGTGTGATGACTGGGTACCAAATCGCATACAAACCAAGAACAGATCATTCAGTCTGTTACAGTTTTATATTTATGACTCACTAGATCCAAACAGTTACTGGAACACACCCTGTCAAAATAAGAGCTCCCAGATCCTGTTCTGGCAGGATCAAATTAAATCCTGCTTGCTAACATTAAAATGTAATTCTTCAGAGTCAGTTTTGTCTATATATTAATTAAGACAAAATTACATATCGACGGCAAAGAAACATTAGCATTTCTTGCCTTTAAACAGCAGAATACTGTGAATTCCACATCCTTGATCCCAGTACATGTGCTCTATTCAGAACAAGACGGCATCAAAAGTGAAACATACCCTTTAAAGATGTGACGGGGTACGATGCTCTACAAAATCTCCTTAAGGTCCTTACATTTATATCTATAAAATGTTTCTCAGATAGAAAATGACAGCTGCTTTATTATTTCACATTAATCTCAAATGGCTCACCAGCCATCTCTCCTTCCAGTTTCACTGCTTGATAGAATTCTCTGTTCCCTGGCAGAGCCTGAGTAAAACGGTAGACGTTCTATCTCCTTTAACTCATCCCAGGGGTTGCACTCCTGAAGGTGTTAACTGTGTGTGAAAGTGGTAAAAAAGAAAGTACAATCTCTTTCAATTTGTGATTCTTGAGAATAGGGACAAAACAGGTCCTATGGATAAAGCACAAAATTTGAATAAAATATACACAAAATATAATTTTTTCAAATATCTGACTAAACTAACCTGGGTCATGTGAGCACAATAATGTATATTTTCCAGGTATTTGCTGAATATTTTTTTATTTTAAACATTGTAGTTGGTGGATGATGCCTGTAAAAGCCCTTGTCCAGGAGCAGAACTCAATATATTATAATAGTTTAAAATAATTAAAGAAATACTAAAATTATATATTATGACAATTAAGTATAAGTAGTCATATAAATAATTACAGAGGTATCAATAAATTGAATTAAAAATCATTTTTATATATTTTCCAACTCCGTTGAAATTTGTCCCTAGTTTTTGTCAACACCGTCAGAAATTAAAAGAATGTAAAAAAATCAGGCATTATTGGGGGGCACCAGAACTTCTGAGGACCCCGTGATCTCTTCCTTTCTCTTCCTTTGCTAAGAGCGCTAGTTAGCTCTGGTTAGCTTAAGTTATTCTTTAGTTTTTTCTCCTTTTTATTCCTAAGTTGCTTGTCACAACCATGATGTGTCAACACCATAACTGACAATTTGTGAAATAAAAGCTTAATTTTGGTATACTGTAAAGCAGGGGTCCCCAAACTACGCCCCGCGGGCTGGATCCGGCCCGCTTCCACATTTGGTCCGGCCCCCTGAACAATACCAGAGAGCGTTCTGATTTTTTTTTTTCATTTATTGTATTTTCCGGTTTATATGTGGATTTTTCTTCAACCACAAGGGGGCTCTTTAGCTGGAACTGTGGGTGTTTGGATTTTTCTTCAACCACCAGGGGGCTCTTTAGCAGGAAGTGTGTCCTGTAAACTGTGGGGCGCATTGCTGCCATCTGTTGGACTTTTAGGGAACTGCTTGACTTTTATGTCATTTAATCAGTATGGTTGTTTGCTAGAGGTAGAGCAGATGAACACACGTGTCTGTTATGAACGCTGCATTACAGGTTGAATTCTTCAAAGCAATGCCTGTAAGTAGCAACTTATACTTCAAAACAAGCCTTTATGTTAACATATGAGAAGTTAATATGTTAAAGTTACATTCCCTCAATAGAATATATACTAGTCAGTCCCAGTGACCGTTTCACTCATGGGTTTTGCCCATGTGCTTTCTGGGTAAAAATCAATCGAAAAACACACCCCCCGTCAACAATCTCCGGCCCCCCACCAGAGAAGGGAAAAGTTATGTGGCCCTCACAGGAAAAAGTTTGGAGACCACTGCTGTAAAGATTTCATGGACCTGATGAGCTACAATATGGCCTCCTTCAGAATAACATCATATAAATTGAGGTAGTTGGCTTTTTTTCAACTCCGTCAGAGTTTTTCTGACTCTTTCAGTGGTATTGTTGTCAAATCTCACTTAAATGTGCAAATAATTCATTTTAATGTATTTTACATGAATTGCATTACTTCACATGTACCAGGTTTTTCATTTTATTCACTTGTTTGTCACCACCTTCAGTTCTGGGTCAACTCCGTCATGCACTGTCAACTCCGTCAGATGGTCTTTTTGTTGCTTTTGGTTTTAAATAATATTTCTTTTGTTTCTTGAGAAGCATTTGTCTGTAAAATGAGTAAAATATCATTATTAGGATCATTAAAAATCATTTTATATTTATTTTTGTCAGATGGTGATGATAAAGTTCTGGGTCAGGTCAATTAAAAATGTATTTTTTTTTTAAATTTGCAACTGGGAGCCTGTACCTTAGCATCTTTACATTTCCTAAACATTATTTTTCATATTTGCATACATAAGATTGAGAAATAACAAAAAAAAAATTATGGGAAAATTAAAACCCATTTTGTCCCTATTCTCAAGAATCACTGATATACATATTGGGACAAAGTAGATTTGGTCTAATTACACTTGGTGGTAAGTGCACAAAAACCATGCTTTTCACACTTTGCCATTATTTTCTTAAACGAAATGAAGCCAAAATGGGAAGAAAAAAAAAAGTTGTGTTAAGATCTACGTGCAGTACATGATTCAACAGTCTGTGAAAGGACTTTAGAATTTAACTTTACCATAGGGAAACGTTGGCCTACTCTTCTATACTAACAGTTTATTCCAGTTGTACTCCAAGTGTGTACAATTCTTAATAATAAAACAGAGGCGTGGATTTTGACTTCTATTTTGTAACACCTTCATTTAGCTTTTGTTGTTGTTGTTTTTATTTTCTGCCGTATTTGGGATCATTTTCCTGTTGAATACCCAGTTTGATCAAGCTCTCGCTCTCAGAGAGACAGCCTCCATCGTTCCACTCTAATGCTTTATTCTCAATGACTCCAGGTCCTTCAACATATTAGGTTGTACCTTCCTGACGTCTACTTTGCTGGTGCAAAGATTAAGCCAACAGCACGACCTCACTTACAAAGAAATTCTTTCATTTTTATATTTATTTATTTATACAATATGTTGCATTATTAACTCTGCCAAGGGCGCATCTTGAGTTGTAGAAAAATGCTTTGAAATATTTCGTCCCTGACTTTTGAAATCAGCTCTGTCTATCTAAAGCAATTCATCTGAAGTGAGTGAACTGAAGCAACTTTTAAATGTTGTACACCGGCAGTTAAAAGTCCTCATGTATGGTTTCACTGACTGGACTGCTAAATAATAAACAGAGAGTAAAACGAGTATCGAACGATCTCTCAGTCAACACATATCTGTTATTTCTATTGCCAGGAAAGTTAACTGGATGACTAGTTTATCCACACTGACCTTTTTGCATGTGATGCCACTCTCTTCAGAACGCTGCCTAGTCCACCATGACGGATGTCAAAACAGCCTATTCGCTCCTGTAAAGCCTTTCGAAAAAGAGACATCTGGTAGCCTAGTAACACTTTATGTTAGTTGATTTCACTTTAAAAATGGTCACAGGGTGCTGCACGGTAACTTTAAGATTACAATGGATGAACTTCCTCACATGTGGCTGAGTGAAAACATAGACATAATATAAGAGTAGACCCCGCATTGGCCGCTCCGGCGCAGGAAATACGGCGGCCATCTTGGAGCGGTATACCCTCCTACTTTGCTCAATCAAAACAGCAGAAGATGCCTCAGCACTGAGGGATATTGTTGTTCGGATCTATGGATTATTGATGTGAGGGCTCCACAGACAACATTTCACAAGTAAGATGGACATATTATTGTGTATATATTGTGATTAGAATATTACTTTACTGTATTTATGTCCACCGGCGACATACCAGCTAATATTAGCTACAGTGCTTGGTGTAATACGGGTTCAGCCCCGCTATGAAGGCTAACTGTGATTCCGTAAATCTAAAATAATTAATTATTCTCTAACATTGACTTAGATTATCTGACACAAGGGCCTATATTAGAAATGAAACAATATAGCACATATTATAAAACTTATATTATGTGTTATAACATTCACCGGCAAAGTTTACACAGGTGGTTAAGACTATTATTTATATTCTTTCACTTTGTCAAAAGTAAGATACATCCTAAATCTTCCGTTTTTGTTTTGAAAGTTTCCTAAAGACACGATGTGAGGAAGAAGAGGGAGAAATCTATAAAGAGAGACGGATTCACTGCAGCACGGATGAATCTCACATCGGATTTTGGATTCGTCGGCTGAAAAACATAAACACACACACACACACACACGCGCACACACACACACACACACACATATATATATATGTATTCACTATTAGTCATTATTTATTTGTGCCATTATTAATCTTTATTTATTAGTGTTTGTATAGTTATATAAATATATATTGATATTACTAGATAATTTATTAAATAAATTATGAACGGGTGTGTGCTTTGTAATATGCTCTTCATACATCGATATCAGAATATTCCATTCCTATTCTATTGTTATAGCCACTAAGCATATTTAAATATAATGAACTGTGTATTAAAAACATACTTAAAAAATACAATTGTTTATAAATGTTGCTTTGATAGATGTTTGAATATGGTTTACAGAAACAAAAAAGTGTGTTATGATCGATTAAATGCGCTGATACGTCATTGTGCTGCTAAACACATAACGCTGAGTGGAGAGGTGTACCGCTCCAAGATGGCCGCCCTAAATCTCGTCAGCTACGATAGGCGAGAGCGGTCCATGAGGCGTCTATCCTTATATTATGTCTATGAGTGAAAACTAAAGAAAATGGCTGACTTCCTGTCACATGCCCAAGTGGACTTTCAAAACAAAAGACTCAATAGACTGAGACTAAACTAACATTAAACACCTTTCTTACAGCAAATTAAAGGGCAGAACGCTTTGAGCTTCTGGCTGGGTGAGTTTTCAATAAAAGCTCTGCTGCTATTATATGCATATATGCTGTATTTTAGTCCCCCTTTTTAACACGTTTTGACAAACAATCCCAGCATTTCTTGTTTTTTTTTTTTTTTACCCTTCAGCTAGCTAAATGTTTTGCCTTTCTTTTTCCTGTCACTGCCCTAATCAGACATATAAATTTCATTTGTGATTGAATTTTCATTAACTATTGAGTTCTGAAATTAGAATCTTGCAAAAAAAAAAAAAAAGCATCTAACCAGATGGAACATGGCGTTCCTGACTCTGCCGACTCGTTGGTAACATATAAACACCTGTGCTTAATGCTCTCGTCCCATAGGTTGGCACAGACACGTTCTGATTGAGGTGACCTGTTTTGTTTTAATGATGGATGAGTTAATTGGGTAATTAACTCAATAACAGGTGTCTGTAATTGCGCAATGCTTCGGAGACTGAAGCTTACGTTCATTTTTGCCCTTGTATGGCATCGATGGACGGAGATGTTCACAGTCGGCTGAGGGAGAAAACGGTTTGAACAGCCGGGCTTCACACTGTATCATCTCATTATGTTCAATGCTAGTGAAATTAAAAGTTCATTTAAAGTAAAAAAAAGAAAAAAGGCAGATTGTATGTGAGGGGGTTTCTCATAAAAATGTACAACGTTCATGGTTTGTTAGATATTGCCATTTTAATTTACCGCTATGCTAATATACAGGTTTGTAGTTGAATTTAGTCCTGTAGGTCAGTGGTCCCCAACCCCCGGTCCACTGACCGGTACAGGTCCGTGGACCAATTGGTACCGGGCCGCGCTCGAAATAATTAAATATTTCCGTTTATGTATTATTTGAGTTTGGAGGATCTTTTATTTTGAAAATCCTTTAACCGGATTCTCTCGGTTACTTGCGAGCCAACACTGAGCCCACAAGCAGCAAAATGAGTAAGAAACAGATCAGGTGTCTTTGGAAAGTTTCTTTGCAAAGGGGAAAAGGCCCAGAGAAGAGACAGGAGAATGGATTTATCCCGGACTGGTAGATGAGTCCCACATTACAAGCCGCTCTGTGTAACATGCGGCGACCAGCTGCTAATGAGGCAATGAAGCTTCAAACTGCTTCGCCACGTCGAGACCAAGCACGTTGTGCTCAAGCAACACAACTCGGGTGTTATTGTCTCCCATCACTCCCAGATGGGACCGTCTCGTTGCAGAGAAACAAGCTCAGGACTCCCGTTAGTTAAAATTTTCACGAAAGTAAAATGTTCGTTTTTGTGGCGCATCCGTATCTTATTTTGAAGGGATATATAAACGTTACCATAGTGACCAGAGTCAGAGAGCGTTTGGGCAGTGGTCAAGAGGAGATGAGTAGAGCTTGTGAGTCTTAAGTCTGGTTTAGACGGCAAGATTTAAGGATTGTCGGCCGATTCTCCAAACCTCTGTGACCACAGAGCTGATAAAAGTACAACAGGTTCGAACGGTTCATGTTCAGCCACACGGTACGAACCGATTCCAGTCACGAACATCCCGATTCCAGAGGATAATCCAGTAAAACCCCCAACATAGCAGAAATTTAGAATAACCAAACACGGACAACGGGAGTAGCCGCTCTATTTGCTGCACTGTGATTTGGAGGTGAATATGTTTTTTCATAGTTAACATTTTTAACTGAATAAATATAATAAACATATATAATCATGACCTTTACATATAATAATAAACATTTCCACATATCATATATCATATCCGATATCCACCGGACTCTCAGTTGGGCGATATGTCAGCTGTTTAGGATTCCCCTCTGTTCTTACGTCACCGCGATTCTGATTGGCTACCTGTCACATTCAACAGGCTGCATTCTCGTTCCCAGTCAGGGAAAACACCACAGGCTGCGATAAAAGGGCCAAGACAACCCAAATTGGGCATATTCAGGCTTTAGCGGGAACACCAACATGCAGAGGAAGCCTTATCCGACTGTTCATTTCCCCCGGGCCGCAACATCTTGACCGGTCCGCAGTAATAAAAAGGTTGGGAACCACTGCTGTAGGTTAGAAGTCTTTGTAACGATTAAAGACAAAACAAATCATTCAATTCAACTCCATTTTTTGATATAGTGCCAATTCACAACAAATGTCATCTCAAGGCATTTTACAAAAAAAAAAAAAAAAAAAATTAATTTCAATCACTTAAATATTTCAGTTGATTTATGTTTCTGTCTTAGTAGTAGTGGTAAAGAAAATCATGGTGCCATAAATTTACCTCATCATATTGTTTTCCCTTTACCACTTCTTTATATCGTTTTTTTTTTTCTTTACGTAGTTAATTTAGTTTTTCCTCACTGATTTTCCTTTTAGGAGTAAAACTAACATTGATTTCTCACGGCTTTTTGAGGGCCCCACAATACAAAGGGCCAAAAGACACATCAGGCAGATTAGCAACATAACTGGCGAATCCTTGCGATTTAAAACACTTAAATCCTCCTTACATCACTTTTTTATTTAGAATTAGCATCACAAACAATAGAAAGAGGGAGGAAGGTCATGTTTTTTCTTAAGAGTATTTTACTTTACTCTCTGTAAACACCTGAACTGTCTTGTCTTTAAGTAACTATCTACTTTATTCAGCTAAGAAGCTAGCTCTTTGGAAATCACTGTTTGCACTAAAATACCATCTTGTCTCTGTTAAACTGAGTTATCTTAAATATTTTTAAACAAGCTGAAAGAATACTAGCAGTAAAGTTCTTCCTCCCTCCTGTTTAATGTCAACACAGCAAAGGTGGATTCTTTGAGTTTTTGGTTTTAGTTGTAGCTTAAATGAAATGCATTCAAAATATTCAACTCCATGTTCTTTTGGTTTAAACCTGAACTTTTCCCTTCATTATCTACATTGTACATACGGCAAGCAATTGCATTCAGTGATAAGTGGATGTAAAAATACATCTTATTCATTTAAAATGTCTTCATGCATTTTTCAATTTACAACACAGTAGGGTTTAATCAGCCATCATCCATGTAGCTTTCAAGGTTCTGAAACATGGAGAAAAGAGTAAGGAAGCTGAAGGATTAAGTCTAATGACTCTCACACCAAGGCCAGAGTTTATCTAATGAAGTGGGCTAAAAACACTGCGTTCAGGTATTTCAACACTCTAACAACTACTAGGCAGAACCTTTCTCTGCTCCAATTATCTTTGTAAAAGAAAAGAAAAATATGCTCCTGTATTTTTATTTATTTATTACATTTTTATCGCACACCAGATTGTTGGCTTGTTTGCAGCCCCTCGCTAATTTGCACCGTTCTTTGTGGATTGTGAATGTCGTTATTGTAATGAGGGTTGTGCATGATGCTCTGCGTTGTTATTCAGAAACGTATTCGCCCAACTGGTTTCAGTTTCACCAGATTGCAATTTACCACAATTTTTTAGCATTTATTTCAAAAGCATATCGCAACATAGATATGATATACAGTATGTGATGTAGATGCTTGGTGTCAAAATCATAAACACATTTTCTTACGTTTTGTTTTTCTTTTCTCTTTATTTGGTTTTACAAATCAGTCGTGATCAACAAAATTTCCCTTTAGAAACAAAATAAACTACAAAGAAAAAAACGATGTTCACAGAATAACAATTCATTAAAAATATGTACTTTAAAAAGTGTGACTGAATAAATATTGCACCCCATTTCAAGTTACTGACCTAATTCAACAGAGGTCCAGTTAGTTGCTGCTAGCGGTCTCAGTGAGTGGAGATCACCCGAGTCCATCTCAAGTGATTGTAGCCCCTGTGTCTGGAAGGTTCATTCACTGATTAATCAGTACTCTTGGCTACAATTACAGCATGAAGACTAAAATACACTGCAACCAATCAGAGAAAAGGTTATTGAAAAGTATAAGTCAGGGGATGGAGACAAAAAAAAATCTCTAAGGCTCTGAACATCTCTTGGAGTTCATTAAATTCATAGTCAATAGTTGGAAGGATGACCCACGTGTAGATCACAACCTGACTGGAGAGAGTTGACCCCAGGTCACCATGGTTACGCCGGAAGAGCTACAGGCTTCAGCAGCCGAGATGGGAGAGACTTTGCAGACAGTAACTATTGCCCTGGTTCTTCACTATTTCATTTTCAGTTCAGTTTATTTACAACAAATATCTCAGAACACTTAACCAAAAAAAAAAAAAATAATAATAATTTAAATCGGTCACATATAAATTCCAATTGATCCTAGAAACACTTTTTTTTGTCTATTGAGACCCAGCAGATTGCATTGAGTCGGTGATAAATTCGACAAGCGCCTGACTTATGTCGCTAACTTTACAGCAATCTCTTATACAGAGTGAGCAAGTGGTGACAGTGGAGAGCAAAAACTTCCCTTAAACAAGAAGAAACCTCCAGCAGAACCAGAACCTGGCTTAATGGGAGCGGCTATGTGCCACAACGACCGGGGGCTTGAGATACACAAAAAAAGACAGAAGAGCTGATCTAGGAGCACTTTCTATGCTAATGAAAAGCAAAAGAGGGCATTATAGAAGAGTGGAAATGAGAAAGACATTGTTGATGAAAACTCAGATTAAGAGTTTGCCAAAAGGCATGTGGAGAGAATGTTTTCAAGTCTGATGAGACCATAATGGAGTTTTTGGGCCATCAGACACCAATCACCACAAACACACGAGTATTATGCTGAGGGGATGCTGCTCCGCTGCAGGCTGAAAGTAGAAAGTAGAAGAAATGCAGCAAAATTTAGAGAAATCCTGAAAAAGACTTTGGTTCCATCTGCAATAGAATTACAGCTACAACAACATGGCAGATGCTCTGGAGTGGCTCAGTCAAAGCCCAGACCTCAATCGGATAGAGTGCAATCACTTATTTTATGCGAAATATTTTGCTTTAATTGTCCTTTTTTTTTGTAGAAATCAATTTTCCCTTAGAGATTAAAAGAGTTTTTTTTTTTGTATGTTTTTGGTCAAAAAGGCCAAGTTGAGTTAAGCATCCAACAGGGTGAACAGTTTTTGGAAGCACAATAAGATTAAATTGATCACATTCTATTTCAACTTGATCTATTTATTAGATTAATTTTGTCACCTAATAAAGCCAGTTGAGTCTATTTAAATTTTTAATTTGTAAAAAAATACACTCATGCTCTCTTAAGTTGGCCCAACACATCAAACTCCAGTCGTCACACACATTAAAGTCTGCAGCTGTAGCATAATTTGAGCGAAGTGATGACATCAAAATGTCCTCGATGACGCGAAGCGGTCCCACGAAGGAGACGAAAATAAAACCATGGACAGACGGGTCTAGGGCTGAAACGATTCCTCGAATGATTCGAGTACCTCGATTACTAAAATTCCTCGAGGAAAATTTACCTGCCTCGAAGCTTCGTTAATTTATGTTTTATTAGTTAGCGCACCGTGTTCCGGCCGGGACTTCATTTGCGTTGCGCGGAGCTCTCACTTCCGTCTCTGAGTTGTTGACAAAAGCTAAGTCTCAGCGGCATAAAGTCCAGTCTTCAAGATTGGCCTGTGGGGATTTTATTGATTGATGATAATGCCCGACTTTTTATCGTTTTTGGGGAACCAATAAGCATCCTTAAAATGACTGGGGAATGCCTGGAGTACGGCAGCATTTCTCCTCCGGGGCTGCTGGTTGAAAGCGAACGGCGGGAAGAGCGCTGAGGTGAGCGGATAGACTGAGCAGGGCGGGCGGCTGAGTAGCTGATGCTTACCGTGTAAATGTAGCTTTACCGACGAACCGCACAATAAATTTCATATCCCGGTCTGAAGAAACGGGTGGCGGAGCGCATCGTACATGGCTGGTAGATGAGTTTCTGAGTGTGACCAGTGAAGGTGTCGTAAATATCCCGTATTGCTTCCCCCCGTGTTCGTCCCCCGGTCTAACGGTTCGTCAGTCCGCTGGTCTATTTCCTCCCCTCCACCCCATCTTACGTTCGTTCATTCGCCCTCTCCTCCCACTCCAGGCGGCATTTCCCGTATTTTCAAACCCAAAGCGTGACAGGTTAGGTGGCAAGGTGAGTTTAATTAATCTATTAAACTCACCTTGATGAATACATAAACTAAAAGCTGGATTGTAGACATTTTTTATAAGCATATTTGTGAGCCTGCCTCTTTGTTATTACATTCAATATAATTTCAGATTTTTCTATAACTTTTCTTCTGGTTAACTTAGAAAGTGAGCTATTATTGTTACAGGTTAGTTTTCTAAACTACAAAAAAGCAACTGTTAGGGATGCTCAAATATGAAAAATTGGACTGATATTGATATCTGATAGTAACACCGGTATTATGCCAGATTTACCAATATTTCATTTTATAATTTTTTTAAATCCGATTACTCGATTAATCGTAAGAATAATCGATAGATTACTCGATTACTAAAATATTCGTTTACAACAGCCCTAGACGGGTCTTACTGGAACCAGGGTTAACCCGGCTCTGCTGCTGTTGTTTGCTCAGCGTTAGGGAGACGCACGAAAGCATCAGAGGCAAAAAGATTTCCGCAGACGTGCATCTCGCCTTCACGAGGCTCCTCAGAGGCCTTTTCACTTTTTCTGTCCAAAAACAACAGGATGATTAAATTCTCATTATAACGCGTGGAACGCACTAACAGCAGAATTTGTAATACGTTATGGTTGTGTCATTACCCCCAAAAGCCGTGATTGGTTTCTGACATTTGGGTGTAATTGAGTTATTTGATGAAAGACGTTTTCTGTTCGATAATAGCATTTGGAGCATTTGTGAAAGTGGTGAAGTCATTTGGCAGCCAGCAGGCACTCAGGTCAGCGAGTTTAAAACAGGAAATTGGGAAGATGCTCTGCTTTGTGTGTCTGGGGGTGGTTTGGGAAATATTCCCGCAGAGAACAACAGGAAACACCAAAATGGGGGGAAGGAAAAAAAACACAATAGGGAAAAAGAAAAGAAGGAATAAAAATGTCCATTAGAACCACTTTGTCACTCCGACAGATTACAAAAGAAATCCTGCAAAGTCAGAAAATAAAAAATTAAGCTTCCTTCATGACTAATACATATTCAGAGCGACATCATACTGTGCCAATTCCTTTTCACTGAAATTGTATGGAGTGAAAAATGAAGCGCAAAACACTAATAACAATTTTTGAGGGGGATTTCTTAAAGAACAGATAGTTTAACATTTAAATATCGCATCACATTAACTGCACTATTCTATAATCACTGGAAAAACAAGTTAAGAACCCAGACCTTTGATTTTGGTGTAACATGTGGGTGTTGGATGTGCAAATAATTCTATTTCCAAGGAGTGACTAGTCTTTTTTGGCCTCCAGGGGGCAGACTTTATGGAATCAGAAATAGTGCAATCGTTTTTGTAATAGAGACTAGAACATCTCAAATGCTATGAAAATATTTGGTAAGATTGAGTAACAGGGATTCTCTCATATACGGGAATTTTACACCGACCTTGTTTTGGGTTCACATCGCATCAGGTCTGGTGTTCGTGTCAAGCTGTCATTTCCTCAGCAGGTGGCACACACTTTGGGATGACATGACAAAAAATTGTGCATCCTTGTGAAGTAGACGGAAAATAATGCAAAGTATCAACATTTTTGCAAATCAAAGTCTGAAGAGGGCTTGTTGCTTATACAGCTCTGGAAAAAATGAAGAGCCTACTGCACTGAACCCCATTGAAAACCTCCTGGTTATTTTGCCAGACATTGATTTCTGAACTCTTCCTGAGTTACAATATTACTATTGCTGTTTCTACATTTCTCTGAAATTTCAGCAGAGACAATCACAAAATGGTATCAATTTTACCCAATCACTAACATTTTCTTGTGACGTATGTAATGTGACACTATGAAGCTTACCAGAAATTGCCTCTGCTGTAACAAATGTCCCCTACTTTGAAGAGATAGGAGCTAAAACTAAGGTAAGCTACAATTCTTTAGCGCAAAAAATCAATGTCATCGTCCACTACTTGTCCTGTCTGCTGATTGGCCCAGTTGAAAGTCCACCGGTTAAATCCAGCTCAATGGGAGAAATCCCAGATGGAGGAATTAGGGAGATGAGAATTCTATAAAAAGGCAATGGTCAGGCAGGTTAGATCCTAAAAAAACCCCCATAGAAACTTGGGTTTATAGCGTTTCACCCAGAACTACACCAGAGCAATCTGGATCCAAACCTAACGCCTGTCCCAGTTAGGACAGGCGTCCTAACTGGGACGCCTGTCCCAGTTAGGACGGGACAGGCGTCCTAACTGTCCCGTTAGGTTTGGACAGTTAAACCTGTCCAAACCTAACGGGACAGGTTTACCTGGGTCTGCTCAAATTGATTTGATTTGAGTATCAAATCAAATCAAATTTGAGTATCAATTTGATTTGATACTCAAATCAAATTGGGAATCTATTTCTGCACTTGCAAGTTGCGGTCATGCAGTTGTGTGTTTCCAAGTCCAACATCAATAACGAAATTAGTTTTATCGCTGAGGTTTTAGTTTGTGAAAATGCTTTGCTGATTTAGACCGAAGCGGCCGTGTGGGTGTGACGGATTCAAAAAATGTCTATGATCACAAAAACAGAGCGACTTTCAAAAAGACAGGGTTTAATTTGGTTGAACCAGCATCAAGGCCTTGCAGCAAAACAAGCGCTAAGCTTTGTTTGATTTAGGATGTTGTGGAAAATGCTGTGTGAAAAAAATAAAATAAAATAACCAGGAGTAATCATGACTAACTGTCAGTGTGTGTATAGGGGTATTTATTTCAACCCCCTCTACCTCCCCATCCTCCAATCTCGAATCCCCACTTGACACTGTTACACTGTGTTAGTGCCTGCTGGACTGTTATTGAGTTTGCATGTGGTCACGCAGCCTCTAGTCTATAGAGCTTGACTTGTGTGTTTTCATTGCTCTCACCCTTGCCTTTGTTTGCCTGCCACTGACCTTTCATCATAGTTTGAGTCAGAGTAGGAAGTGCTGCGGGCTGACAGGAAACTCTGCGTTCCCGGCCCCTCTACCCAACTCTGAAAAATGTCATCCTGCAATATTAACAAGCACAGGCAAAATTTTGATTTTAAATGTGAAGCGAGGCAGAGGCAGCCCTGGCAGAGAATTCTCGACAGAGGCCAGGTATCTGTTAGGGAGATACAACACAAAGCTATGCTTCACAAAGTTTTTTTTATTTTTTAATCTCACCAAAGTGAAACACCCAATAGTCCGGTAGACTCTGCTCGATCGGGGACCAAAATGGCAACATTTGTAACATTTTCTGCTTGTGCGGTTCGCTTTCACACTGCACTGCGTCAAACAGTTCAAACGCTTTGAGAAATCTATTCCACCTTTTGCCTGTGGGGGCACTGCAACACGAACCGCTGAAGGAAACGTCACAATAAATGCCACAAAATGTAAACAACAAAGCAGTGGCGTCAGATTTTAGAGGTGGTGGGATTACATTTTTGTCGTTGGAAAAAACGACAATGAGCCATTTCTCCTGCAAATGGTAGACACCCGCGTTTGTTTTGGTTGTATTTACCCAGAATGCCTTCCACTATTGTCTGCTTCCTAATTTTAGAGTGGTCTCTGGTCCACTTGGTATTTATATGTGCATTCAAACCACACCAGAGTTAAATTCAACCCAACCAAAGCCTAGGTTTTTAAGTGGACCACAGTTCGCTTTTCTGATTCACATCAGAGTTTGTTTACGCATTCACACCTCCATGAATGAACTGGACTTACTTGGCAAAAGAACTATAGTTCGGTTAAAGTGGACTAAACAGGGCTGGTGTGTACACACACTTAGAAGGATGAAACTCCTGCTAATCTAAACACGACAAGCAAGTAAAAAAAATAAAAATACATACTTGTATCGCCCGCTCACTCGGTGTCAGCGGGCGATTCGTGGCCCACGGAGGCAGACCGACCTGAGTCGGGGCTCGAAAAGTACTCGAACAGCATTATCACCCATGCCCCAGTCTTCTTCCTCGTCTTACTTCGTTTAGGTTGGATCCTACTACACAATGTCCAAGCATTGTTCTTACTTATTCATTCTGCTTGAATCATATGCCAGACTGAGTGTGTCGCAGTTCATCAGAGTGAAATATGGAGAAGAAGCTTGATGTAAAGATGGCGAGGACAGTTTGAACAAAATAAATATGATTGAAAGCATAATGTTCAACCCCAATGGTGTCCAGAAGAACGGCAGAAAAAACAAGGAAACAGAAAGAGGCAGAAACTTTTCTGACACAAAGCAGATCATCTTTTTTTCTAGATGATCTAGAAAAAAAAGTGGAAATAAAAAACAAACAGTAAAAAGTATATCGGTAAGGCTGACAATGACAGAACGTGAACATATAGAACAAGAACAAAAAGTTCAAGCAAAGCTAGCAGGCTGCTTGTATAATGTTTTATGACTAAGTTAAAGCTGCTGTGACCTCTGGAGACTTTGTCCTTTAAAAAGCTTTTGTCATATCAGAAGAGCCAGCCACACAACTTGTCCTATTACTGAAGTTAATTTCTAGGCCAGTACAATTTCTTTTCCACTGAATGATGTTATCTGTATGGCACGGAACACTTTGTTGCATTAATTAAAGCATAATGAAATGATGGCGTTGGATAAGTGTGACACAAAGCTGGCGAGGGCACAGCTGCTTCGACACACTGACCAGGTTCCCAGCACCCAGAACAGGGACAAGTTTTTGAATAAGAGGGGGAAAAAATGTAACGCATAATGAGCAATTAAAAAAAAAAAATTCTTAAAGATCTACAGGACACTCACCAATCAAGAGCCTGGAAAAGCATTAATATTCCTTACACTGTTTCCATTTGTCACTGCGTTTCTGTTACAAATGTGCGCAAAACTATCGAAAAAACAATTTTGCAACCACTGAATGAAAAACGCAATTAAAATCACTATTCACATTAAAACGATCAAGTTTGTTCATGTGATAAACTTGTTCAAACCGTCTTCTTTGTGGTTTGAGCCAGTGGCGATGTCTGGTTTGTTGGTCATGTGACTCGTGTGATGCAAAAAAAAGTGTTTCAGTTTTGGAGAAAATAAAACAATTTTGATACAGCCAAAAAAAAAAAAAAACAACAACAAAAAACAAAAAGAAAAAAACAGAAAAACGCCTCGTCAGAGCGCCAAAACTTATCCAAAAACAACTGTTTTCATTAAGGGTCTTTATATTCAAAGTGTCACATCACGTGATTATATGGCCAATGGAAATGCAAATGTTAGTTAGATTAAAAGTGATTGATCAATACACACAAGAAACAACGGATGACTAGGAAAGGAAATAAAAATAGTACGTGGTTTTAATTTTTTTGTTAGAAATAAAATGTCTGAGTCCTGGGCGTCTACATTCAAGCCTCTTTCATTTGATTCGATCTCTGAGCAACCGGTTGCCGTCAGAAATTCCCCAATTAGTCAATAAACTCCACCTGTGTGTGATATAATCTCAGCACAAATCCAGATTTTCTGTGAAGCAAAAACAGGTGAATATGATGTTTAGTTTTGTTCACATCATTTTTATTTCCAACAGGTTCTTCAGCCAAAACTGAAGAACCTGAAGAACCTGAGGTCATGACCAAACAGACAAAACTCGGCTGACTGCGTTCTAGCTACCAGCCTAACCAAATCTAACTCGCCACTGGTCTTCGTCCTGATGCACGTTAGAGAAGAAGAAGGAAGTTCAAACCATTTCTTCTATCGATCATATCGAGTAAAGAGCAAATCTGATACTCTAGCGTCTCTTCGCCCACCTTTCTATCCCTTGGTTAGAAAGGGATTTAAGTAGGAGCTCTTGCCAACAATCATGGCGTCATTCAGGTTCTTTCCATCTTTTCATGTCTCTTTTTTGTTCTTCCTGCCCTCACACTACATGAACTCTTTTGAACTTAGCCAGTTTTCTTGCAGATTTACCAGCTCCTACATTTGAACAATCAGACATTCCACCTATCCACCGCCCTACGGGCTGCTACAAAAAAAAAAAAAAAATTAAAAATTGGCACGGCATGCCAGATCATTAGGCAAAGAATCACTTTTCTACCCTCATCATCAGAGAAATGAAAAATACACACACACACACACACACACACTTATGACGCCTTTGAGGCTGATGGAGTGCCATGCTGAGAGAGAGAGAAATGGAAGCACAGAATAAGTGCAGAAGGAGCGATTTGTTGTCATGTGAACCTAAAAGCTGGCACAAAAGAAAAAAAAATGTGAGGAAAACTAACAAACTAAAAAATGTTGGGTGATTTCAGTCAGGTGAGACGACTATCTAATTATGCAAAGTTCAGCAATAAAATAGTGTATGTTCAAAGGCTGAAAGTGAAGCTAAAAATGTACCAAATGCTTTGTTGGTGTACAGAAAACTACTGCTCACAGGCTTCAACAACAAAAGGAACAATTCAAAGTAGTGTACATGCAATTCAATGTACATAATCATTTTGGTTATAACGTTGTGTTTCAGTATGAGAAATGCATATGTGTGTCTTTACGGTAGAAGGGGAAAAAAATCCATGTTCTTTTAATGAATGGAAATTTGGTGCATGAATAAATCTGTTTGAAGAAGCGTTCTGAAAATGTGCCATCAGCATAAGTACTTTTTAACGTTGGTCCGGCATATTTTAACTGTGGAAGACAATAAACGTTAACCTTAAAACACAATTTGGAGTATAAACTACTCTTAAAAGAAATCGGACAGATTAGGCATTCAAGTGTCCAATTAAATAGCAAAGGAGACCGGAAAGAAAAATACTTTGTGTTCCAGTTTAGGTGAAAGTTCATTGATCAAATCTTGTGTGATTAATCAATCATTTGAAGAATAGTCTTGCATATTTCTCACCAACATGCAGCTTTGCTCACAGCTGATATAAAATTCACTCCCTCTAAACTATTTCAGCAAATCGATTTGTGCAGTCTTTTTATTGTAACGTGAAATGAGTTCAGAGTAATAAAATGGCAGCAGCAAAAAACAAACTCAAACCAAAATGCTGCGTTTTTTTTTCAACAATAGCTCAGTTTTCATCTCCATCCACCTTCCCATGAGTTCTGACCAACAATGATGCTGCCACCACCACGTTTCACACTGGGATAGTGCATGTGCGGTCATGTTTAGGTGTTTTTCTGCTACAAATAGCATTTTGAGTGCTGTTCAAAGAGCCTTCTTCTATTTATTAGTTTATTTATTCATTATTTTTTAAGTGGATGTCAATATTCCACTTTGTTTCAGCGTATCTCTTCAAATACTGATGAAAAACATTAAAATCTGTGGTCTTAGTTTAACAAAAAAGTTAAATTCGTACTGAAACTGCAAACCAAATGTAATCTGAAATGGAATGAGATTTTTCTGAGTGGAGCTAAAAAAATGGCTAAATGAACAATAAACATCCTTTTGTTCATTGTGTTGCATGGACTGTTTTTATTCATCTCAATATTTGTTCTCAAATTCGACAACAGTTAAGACGACCAGGCGTCTGAGTCAAGCAAAACCGAGAGCAATAATATTTGCTGACATTATCGTCAGCCGAGGTGGCGTAACATTCTCAGCTCCCGAAAACTAATTTCAGCATTTCTATTATATTTATGTTTGTTTCACCAGCCAAGATGAAAGTTTGTGTTAACTAACAAAAAAAAAGCAACCAACATTCAAAAAGAAGAAAAAAAAAGATAAGATACTGTTTTTTAAATCTCTGAATGTTCCTAATTTTTCTTTAAAAAAACCCAAAACATTATAGAAAAAAACATTTTATTTTGAAAAATATGTCTCTAGTCATTAAAGACTATACTTTTGGTCAAACTATACATGTTTTTGTCATACGTTTTGTGAAACGTGTTTTTGGTAAGCAAACGCATGGTGAATTTCAATGCCATTTTAACACAGCGGACTCAACATTTACTGTTAATCGTAATGAATTTATAATTTTTAGAAGTTGAGGATTTCTTCCAGCCCGATGTCATTAATGGTTAAAGAACCTGAAGGAATCTCTGCTCCTTCAGGACGAGCTTGAATGGCTGTGGAGTTTTGTTTCTTCAGGCGGTGCAGCATTAAAAAGGGCAAATCTGTAGTGGAAATGATTACAAGGCTTGAAGATCACTCCGAAAAATCTTTCTCTGCTTCTTGAGTGCAGTGCATTGCTGCATGCACAAAATGCAAGGTAAAGCCCTGCCTTTGCAGAGAGAAAAATCATAAAGGTCAAAGTAATGAAGGATTATTTCAGAAAATACACAAAGGGTGGAGAAGTGACTAAAAGTTATCAAAAGAATGGGGAGAAAAAAACCCAAACAAATAAGACTTTATTGGTCTGAAGACTCTCTGAGCTTCTTTTTGCCAATTATTATATTTTAATGAAAGCAATCAAGTTGCTGGCAATAAAAGGAGCTGTAGAAGAGGTGTGGGCATGGAAAAGATAAATAAAATTAAAAACAATCAAATTTGAATTATGTACAATGAGCTTTCTGTATGATCTGCACACAGAATGAATTTAAATTGGTGTAAAAAAACAGAAAAACACAGTTGGTGGGTGGATTGGCAAAACAATATTATTCTAGAAGTACACAAAATGTAGTACTGATTTCAATGTTTTTTTCACACGTGATGAGTTGCAATTTTTCTTAGAAACATTTTTATTAAAACCTGGAAGTAAATTATCCCAGTTAGCGGTTTTTGTAAACCGCCCTATGCCTCCCTCTGTTGGTTGTTTTGTGACACTGCTTTGGCGACACCGAAAAAGAAAACAGGGGAAGCACACAAATCCAAGATGGCTGAACATAATGTCAAAGCGTTCTTCAGTTAGATATCAACATTAATACTTTGTTGCTTTTTACAAGATTTGCCTGTAAACATGGATTATGACAAAGTTAATAACTGGCATGATAATTTGTACATTTAAAGGAGTTATGAAAATGTTAATTTTAGCACACAAAAGATGGTGACTAGCAAGTAACCACAGGCAGAAAATCCCAAGAAAAATTGTTAGCAAATATAATAAAATATTTGTTCATCTGGTCAAGGACATACACATATATAAACTATAGGTTAACCTGTGGTTAACCTATATATATAACCTATATATATATATATATATATATATATATATATATATATATATATATATATATATATATATATATATATATCACCACTTTAATTTTTACCATGTTTGTTGCATTAAACCAGGGGCGTCAAATTCATCTTCGTTTTGGGCCAAATCGAGATCATGAATGCTCTTAATGGGCTGGTTGTGCCAGAATGTATTGATAAAACCTGTTCACAAAACTGTTAAAATATCAATGAATTTTTAAAATTAAATAATATTGTTGAACATCTTTTCAGTGCCTCCAGGATTTTGTGATTGTTTTATTGGCTCTAGTGGCCTTTATTTGGTAGTGAATTGACAGGAAACTGGGTAATGAGAGAGAGGGAAGACATGCGGCAAAGATCACCAGGCCGGAAATCGAACCTGGACGGCCGCAGCGAGGACTAAGATCATATATGTGTTTAACTCCTGCGCCAACACAGCATCCCTTTGTGATTTTATTTATTTTGCAATAAAAATCTAAGTATTTGTGGTACTAATTTGGAGATATTTGCACTTATTTATGATAGTAAATGAGACTTTTTTTTACTCGCTGTATAGCTCATGGACTCTAATCTGATATCAGTTAAAGCCGAGGCAGCTGTTTAGTACAAGTAAAACAGTTTGACAATTTTTGAAAAAAAATCTGCAATAAACTCCTAACTATGCATACAATAATTCTCAAGAAACTGGGGGAAATGACTGACATAATTTGGCAATAAACAGATAAAAACTGCATTGATTTTATTGATAATATAATATTAAAGCACATGTTGTGTTTAGTCAAGAATCTAGAGGACCACATAAGACCCACACGGACCTTGACTTTGACACATGTCCATTAAACTCTGCTGCTAGCCAGAGACGAAGCCCTTTCCTCATGTTCTGTAGCAAAACCAAAAAATCTGTATTTTCCTTTCCACTGTCAAAAAAAAGCAAGTGGTGTCATGACGGGTACAACACAATTTGCCTCCGCCGGCCTCCGGTGCAGTGTGAATGTCTGCTTATTCTGCACAGTGGCCTCACCTCTGTTGGGAATCAAACAGAATATTTCTTGGTATTCATTACACACATTGTGGCTATGAAGAAGCGGTCTCATCTGCTCGGTAAGTGCGTGTTAAGAGATCTTGGCGAGGTAAGTCATTTGATCAATACAGACACTGAGGCCTATTGAGTTCAGTGCAACCCCTGCTTTGTGCTTCTCAGCAACTTGAGAGATTAGGCTGGTTTGCTCACACTGAGCATTGCCCCCAGTGAAAGAAGAGCTCAATGTTGAGGCTCCAGCTCCTACAAGGTTTCTTTTTAAAGTTCCGCCGTACTCGAGTTTGCTGTGTGAAATTAAAGAAAATATGACAGTGTGAAATGTTATTCAGCCAAGATGAGAAGTAACATATTGGTTGTCGTATGCTATCAATGTCAACTCCCCATCGCCGGAGTTCCTCCCCAGTTTGGACGGTTTCGTGCGGTGAGCCATGGCTGTCACAGAGCCTGTCACTCATCCCCACAGCCTCTCGTGAAGCCGCCGGCTTAAAATGGAACCTTAACATTTGCATTCCAATTAGCATAAATGTAAGAAAGTGGAACAAGTAGCTTTGAAAGTTATCCAGCAGTGCGCATATTCAACCAAAAAGGGGAAAGAAAAAGGCAGCAGCATGTGCTAAAGAGGGGGAAAAAAGGAGAGAGGGGACAGCGCAAACAAGGGAGGGCAGGTCTGTAATATGAAAGTGGGCTTGACTGCATGTTTGAATCGCTGGTGTATGTCTTTCATGAGCTTACAACTTCACACTGCGTGGAAAATCCGCCCTAGTGCCGAGGTTCTTTTAGCATTCAGAATGTCACTTTTAACGGCATTTCCCTCTGAGATCCGATCCTGCTGATCAAAGACACCTTGAGTTTAAGTTAACATGTTAACAAAGACGGGGGGAACGGAGAACGGTTTGTTTGCTGTGTGCTGTTTGGTGTAGTCAAAGGCTACTGGTGGGGTGTGGTAAAACGAGGTGAGATCTTTGACTGGGTCTCTCCATCACCGTACTGGAGGGTCAGTTCAGAAAGGTCTAAACTCTTGCTCCTCTGCAAAGTAACAGGTCAAATATTGGAGGTAAATCAAACTTTGTTGGGTAAAGGGACTCAACTGGAATTTCTGAAACTTGGTGGGAATAGTTTCATGAAACTCTCTGGACATTATGCATATAAAATGAGAATAAATAACTAATTTAGCTATGTTTGAACACCTATTGGGGTAAGTTACTTAATGGTTTGTGTCACAACCATCTGTTAGATCCCATGTTGCATGGAAAAATCCTCCTTTGAGTACAATTATACATTTTGGTGTTACTCAGGGTTAACGTCAAGGTTACAGGCATCCAGTAAGTCCCCCACATCTTACCAATCAACTATTAATTGATAAATGTCCATTTCTTAAAAATGTTCTGATTTTTTTTTTTTTGTATCAAGAGTGTCTTTCCATAACATGAAGGGCCAAATTTGTTATAATATGCTGAATTAAAAAAAAACGAAGTACATCACTATATTTAACAATTTATTGTGTCAGCTGTATTAAATACTGACTGAATAAACAAAAAATTGGTTTTCTTCACATTGTTAAATTTAGACACCTGTTAGGTTGCTGAATAGAATAAAAAGGTAAAAATAATACAATATGAACTCATGAATAAAACATTTAAATACATGGTAAAGTTTAAGTTAAAGATTAAGTTCTGCTGTAAGGCCCATCCCAACAGTTCAGCCAGCTCCTTGCTGTAGCGCTCTTCTAAACGATTGTTAAAGGAATGTTAAAAAAATGGTCAATGAAATGACTTAACTCATGAAAATTCCTCACCATTAACCATGGTATAGTTTTCTTTTATGATACAAAATCTTTACTTTTCTTTGAACACATTCTCGCCTTTGTGCCACGTCAGTAACATTAAGGAGCTTGTCGAGTGTTTCTTTCTCAAAGCAGAAGTGTATGAAATGAATTTTACATCCCATTCTGGACTCTGTCCGGACCGTTTCACTTTCCTGTTCTGGGATGCTTCCGCCATGATTATTTCTCTTACAACTCTTCCGGATGGCAGCCATACAGCAACATTGAAAATAGGTCAATTTAAATTGACGTTAGTTAAATGAATGTAAGAGAATTTTCTCAAATAAACTGTTATTCAACACTTGATCGTACGCTGATTATTTTCTTATAAACCTTTACACAGTCTAGCTGTGACTCAGGGTCACATTGTACTGCAGGTTGTACATGTATAACTAAGCATGTAATAAATAAACCACTTGAATCTTGAATCATGCAGACCAGGAGAACAAGAGCTAGCAAGCGTCATGGTTACAGTCGTGTGTTTATTATGTTTCCACAGTATTTGGCGATAAGTGGGCAGAACACGTTATGCTTCAGGTTACATCTTCTCTGGTCTTGGGGGCAGGCGTATTATTGTTAATTTAAGTGTTCTCGACGTGCATTTCAAGAACATGCAGCCATAAACACTCTCACAAATAGGAACGAGGGCTTTTGTTTATATAATCTGGTTGAAAGCTTAGCACAATTTATTGCATAAAATCTTCCTTCAGGGCATGGAGAGCAGGGAAATTAAATGTGGCAACGGATTTATGTTGAGTGTCCGTGTTGGTGTTTTAGAACAAATTAGAAACAGACAGCTAGCTGAACACAAGGCAAATCAGATGTGAGGCCTCTCCCCCCCCCCCCCCCATGTTTACCTCTCACATATTAATTTTGGGAATTTACCCCAAGTAACATTATGTTTTGAAGCATTACTGGCTGCATGTTGCTGTAGTGCAAGAGACAATATGATGTGCTGCAAGGTTGTGACTCAACATTTCTAGGAGCTGTAACTGGAGTCAAAGTTCCAAATACTTTAAGACAGAGACCTCTTGGGGGCAAAGCCAAAGACATTTCTGCTTTAACAACTTTGTGTCAGACTGTGAAAAAAACAACTGGGTGAAAAAAAAGAGAATAAATTCTGTGGACATCAACATCTTAAGCATCAAGGAGGCCAATAGGAGAGTCAGAAAGACGTACAACATGTCAACATCTGCTTGGTCGAGAGTGTTGTGGCATCATCATGGCTGCTCTCACACTTTATTTGATAGTGAACTGACAAGAAAGTGGGTAATGAGAGAGGGTGGAAGGCATGCGGCAAGGGTCATCAGGCCTGGACACGAACCTGACGTCCAAGATGAAGACTAAGGCCTCCATTGTGGGTTATGCTGAACCCCTGCACAACTGAAGAAGTTATTCTAAGTTCACTGTGACCCAGTCTTGTTCTTATCAGCAGCATAGAAACCCTAGATATCTCAACATATACTTAACCTAATGTAGCTGGGACTTGAGGGATGACAAAAATTAAATCATAGTACCTAAAAAAAGAAAGGGAAATGGACCTTCCTTCCAAAAGTCTGTAGAGAATAACACACAAGAAAACTATTAGAAGAAAATGTCAATGTGCTTCTTTAGCCTCAAGAAGAAAAATATGTAAAAACATCCAAAAACAGAACAATTTCAAACCATTTTGCAGTTCAGTTATGTTCATATCCCAAAAGATGCAGCACATCTGCCCTAAACACACATGCATTCCTCCACACACCAGTCTATAAAGGAGGGCAAGTTAGCTATTAGAGAATCTGATGCTTTGTTGAGCGTGACCAAAAACAAAAAAACTCTGTAGATGAGACAAGGCCAGTTGGGAGAGCATTCCACCAATTTACAGGCAAGAAAGAAGACTGATTTCCCGAATGATGTTTTATGTTGTGGACCGCAGCATTTTTCTCTTAAAGGAAATCAAATTGCCAACTGTTGTGTTTCTTAAACTGGAAGAAAGATAATTAAAACAGTGAGGAGCAACATTATTATTATTATTATTATTATTAATAGCACATTATTTATTCATCACAATAGAAAAATCTAGGTCAGTGGGAGGAATCCCAGCCGGAGCACTGAAGAGAGATGAGAATCAAGTGGGAAGGCAGTGGCCAGGCGATGTGCTCCATGATCTGGACAGAACTTTCTGTTATTAAAATAAAACAGAGTCTGCCTAATTATTTTACCATCTGATGTATTCCATTTTTAATTTTTTTGACGGCATCTGATGCAGCTACAACAAAATGTGACCAATATTCATAATTTTCTCAACATTTCTAGATTACAGATAGCAGATAAGAAACGTAGATGGGGGGGGCCCTTAAACTGACCCTTGTGGCCCTCCAACCATGGACCACTGAGTAGGTTTCTGAGCAAACTGGAGTCTTTCACATTCTAACACTCTATCCTCTCTTTCGTTTGCTAAAAAACTATCAAAGTCTGTTATTTTCCTATTGCTGTATCAAAAGGCTGCTCACCCTGGTCTGGGCTGGCATCCGTTTATTTCTCAAATACGTCACAGCTTTTTCAGCTGAACGTTCTTTCCCAATTCTTGAATCCAAGCTAGAGGTGTAAAAGAAAAAACCAAGTGGGAGTCAAGGTGAATGACTATGCTTGTTAGCACAGCCGTGAGAGCAAATTCTACTCTCCAGTCAATGTTCTGCACAAGGGCACGGTGTTATTGTGCATGTGACTAAGGTAGAAACATCTCAGGGTGTCCTAATGGAGGTGCCTGTGTGTATGTTTGTTTCTGTCTGCCCAGAGAACACATGCTCCCTGTCTGCAGTGCAGTGTCGATAGTACCTCAGCTCACCCTGTGGATGCATCATAGATGATCTCAGGAAGTGTGAAAATATGCTTTCTGTAGTGTTTAGCCTGGTAACAGAGGTACCTTCAAGCTTTATCAGCCATTCAGCCCATTAAAGGGAGACAGACAGGCTGCTGGGGAGTTTTGTGTCTTCATGTGCGCGCCAGCAAACAGACTAGAAAAAAAGCAAAGACTGGAGCTGCATGAAGAGCCCAGAAAGACGATTACAGGGTTTTTACAAAAGATTTGGTTTAATTTAGCCACTCAAGAAGGCTTTTTAAAAAAATATATATCATTAGCACATTTAAGGCATACATCATTTCACCTTTAGGCAAATTGAGTCTGGATTTGACCAGGCCACCCAAAAAACTACATTTTCCTTTTTTTTTTTTTTTTTTAATACCAAACTGTCTGGATAGGCTGCACAGTTTAGCAGTTGTCCCTTGAAACAAAAATGTCCAGGGCTGAAATCCTGGCCTGGGTCTTTCAGCATGGAGTTGGCATGTTCCTGCCATGTATGCGTGGGTTCTCTCAAGCTTCCTCCCACAGTCCAAAAATATGCCTTTTAGGCTAATTGTTCTCTACAGTATAATTTGTCCTTAGGTATGAGTATGTGTGCATGGTTATTTGTTTTGTGCATCTCTTTGTAGACCTGTGAAGGACCTGTTCAAGGTGTACTCTGCCTCCTACCCAATGACCTCTGCAGATAGTCACCAGCTCCCCCACAGCCTTGCATGAGTAACGGCTTACAAACAGCTGAATGGAAGAGTAGGGCAAATCCTGTCTCAGTTCATTCTACAGACATCTGCTTAAAGGTAACGGCTGCAAGCAGCTTAATGGGACTGTAGCCAACCTCCCAAAAGAAAGACACTCAATGAAAGGTAACCCAAGGTCAATCAGAAGGATTGTGCGGATGTTATAATAAAAGACAAGAAAACCATTAAACTAAATTCTCTCTCTCTCTCTTCACTTCATTCGTCACATTTTGATCCATAATGGGCTCCATGAAAAAAGAACCACACAAAAACAGACTGACCTACATGCTGGTGAATATAGACTTCTTATTGCGAACATCAGAAATTACTTGGTAAATAAGTTCCTTTTACTGTTGTTTGTCCAAATCATATGGCCTTTCCACATGACTTAATTGCCCTCTGTTGTTGAAACTGTGAATTATTTTTGTTACAGTTCTAGTTCTGCTCCATGAGCTTCTCATCCATTGACCACTTCAGATAAGAACCAGTTGTTTCCTCCAAGACCCGGATCAGGATGGTTAGATAAAATGGATGACGCCTCTTTTGGTTTCAAGAGTTTCTGAGACTTATAAGGCAGTAGGGAAAAACCATCATCAGTAGTATGAGTCGTTCAGGTCTAGATGGTTAAAATAGTTAGGAAAGGCAATTTACAAACATGTTGTTCAAGCAGTGGTTGGGAGTGGCCTGGTACCTTTTCAGTGGCGAGTTTTCTGGCTAAGAATCTGTAACGTAATGCTTACATAACGAAGATATTGGACACTGAACCCAAACCCAGCAGCAGTGGTTGGTAGGTGGGACAAAGATTCGGGACAACTTTGAAAGCAGCCTTGTGCTGTTTTCATCCCTTGTAGTTCGGTAGACTTGGCTTGTTCAGGAACGACAACATTTGCACCTGTGGTGGCGCCGCACCAAGAACCACTGAATGAAATGACATGAAAACCTCAGATGAAGAAATTCAGGGCAACTTCCTTTTTCACAAAGTGGTATCTGATTTTAGCAGTTGCAGTGCTTCTCTTGTATGAGGGCCTTTACTCCACATCCGACCACAAGCCATTTCTGACACTACTGACTCCACTGACACTAAACATGATCATTTGTTGTGGTGGTATTTAACCAGAATGCCCTGAGATGTTGTCCACTTTCTGCGTTTGGAGCGGTCTCCAGTCTGCTTGGCATTCACATATGCATTCAAATCGCACCACAGATCACTTCAACTGAACCGAGACCTAGGTTTTTAGGCAGTCCAGAGTTTGCTTGTGCATTCACAATTCCTCAAACAAACCAGATTTCATAGGCAAACAAATTAGAGTTCAGTTAAAGCGGGCTAAGCAGGGCTGGTGTGAATGTACCCTTAATTTATTGGGGCGTTGATTTCTTCTAGTCAGAAGGAGAAAGATGCTTTAGAGCAAGTTAGGCAACAAATTAAAAACTGAAGAGTGAAAAGAGCCAACGGAAGCAGACTTTCGTTTTACCCAACTGGCTTGTGCAATCATTTTCCTTGTGGACTGAAGCCCATGGAAGAGTGTGGTAATGAGGAGATGAGCAACAGCCTGCCAAATAAGCTGACTGGGACCAGAAAGGGCCACCTGGGGGAGCCAAAGAGACAAGGGACTGAAAGGAATCAGCCTGCTGGGGAGACGGAAAGAAGAGAGACAAACCATTCTGCCAACCGGGATTATGACATTTCCTAAGCCACCCGTAATGATATAGTGCAAAAATATAATCATACTTCTGAAAGCACATTCTATTACATATATCCTGCAGTGTAATACAGTACTCACACTGCTCTAAAAAGCCAGTAATGTTACACTAAGTGCTAATGCAAGGGAAAATTTTCTTACGGGGAGTCGAGGGATTTCCTTAGAGATGAGAATAGCCATTATTTCTGCCAGGCTGATAGCGAAGAAACATATGCACAGATTCAAGACCAGCTAATTATCGGCTCTCAGCGTAATTAAGGCTTATAGTTGAGCAAACATAATTAGTAAGCATTATGCAGATCTAATGGGCGGAATGAACAGGTGAACATGTTTTCAGTCCTTTGTTTATTAGCTCAGGGTGTACTATAATGAGGAAGGAGAATAAAAGTTGATTAGTTATGACCTAAATGTGTCCAGATTCGGCTTCGGTACAGAAGGAAGGATGCAAAAATGTGGCTGTACTATCGAGTGATCAGAGTCGGTGTTGAGGTGACTGTGTTAAAACGGAAAAACCAAAGCCGTCACACAACGCGTCTCATTCTCAGCAGACAGTACGTCTGAAGATTTATGCCACACCAAGATAATGCCGACACCCTTACTGCAGAGCATAAGCAATCAAACTGTAACTAATAATGTCATGTCTTATTGGCCTATGGGGGGAAAGTCATTGATCACGGTGTGAGTATTGACGGCGCAGCTTGTTTATGATCAGACATGGGTGAGCTTCGGCGAGGGAACTCGTAATTGAACACATGTCACCGTAAAAAAAGAGTTTCCCCAACAGCAGCAACAAACTTGTCCAATATGATGCTCTAAAATACAACCGCTATAAATCTCATAGAATGTATTGTAAAAAAAAAAAAAAAAAAAAAAGAAATGCGTGTGTATGTGTGTGTGTAACTGTTTGGAAATCAGAGTACAGCCTGCAAAAAATGGCTGACAGAGAAGGAAAGAAATAAAGAGAAAGAAAGAAAGAAAGTTGCTTTGAAACTAAGGCATAATTAAAGCAGTTCACCATTATCTTGAATAAAAGCATTTTTGTCCTTGCTCATTTCCCTCATGAGTATAACAAGTTGGCTTGTGGGGGGCGGAGATGTGCCTAATTTGTCGTGAAGATTTCATTCCTCGGGAGGTGGCCGCAGCAATGCGAGATTAAAAGATTCGTTAAAATTCAGCCACATTTTAATAAACACTCTACTTGTTGTAAGCAAATGGCATATTTAAGTCAGGATCCTTGGGCCCCGAACTGATAATATTCCATTTAAAGGTTGCCGTAACAGAGTGATAAAGAATCCATAAGTCCGTAACACACACAAATATCACACAAATCTTTGTGAAAACCAAACAAAATACTGTAGCAACAATAGTGGTTGTAAAGTGAAATGAAAATACTTTTTATTTTATTTTTTTTAGAAAGAGACAAAAAGTTGTCATAGATGGGTGAAATGGATTTAAAATTCTGTCACAATATTTTGTGGTAGTATTGTGATATTTGAAACATGTTTCTTTAGGACATCAGTCACACAGAGAGGTGTGATTTCTATCACTAAACTGGACATAACAAATGCATTTGATTTTATTTTTTAAAAATTATTGATATGTATTTATACTCTCATTGAACAGTGTAGAAAAGAGTAAAACTAACAATCGTGAGAATATGGACAGCTGTGTGAAGTTTTCAACATCATTAATTGGAATTTATCGTGAAAACACTAAACCTAAATCCTTATCATGGAAAGAAATTTATCACAATAAATGCCCTTCTCTAATTTTGCCCCCTTTAAAATATGCCTGGAAAATACATACAACGCACCCCAGCCCTGTTAAATGCTTAATCCAGCAAAATGCGGCTCTACAGAGAACAAACTCAGGATAACTGACTACAAGTTAAAACCACTGTTCAGATTTTTATTTGAAAAATCAAAACCATCTGTCACTTTGCTTTCATTTTTCAACTACACCTGGCTGTGTTTTCATCTGTGAAATAAAAACCCATTAAAATACACATAAGCTCATAGCTATTATGTAAAAAAAAAGATATTGTTCCCCTGGAATTTGGTTTGAAATCTATTTTTTTTTTACTCCCCCTCTGTTCAAAACCTAAATTCATCCTAACAGATGAGCAAGCCCCTGTTTAGGAAACGCTCTATGCCGGAGTTAAACGCTAAACCTCCTGCCACGATTTCAAAAGACTTTGATCGCCACCGCTCAAAGAGTCCGTGTTGTTACGAGCAGCCGGGTTGACCTTGGCACCACCGCTGGAACAGAAAGCCCTCCTCCACACTTACTTCAGGGAGACTATTTTAGGAAGGACGTTGCAAACATTCTGGGTCGCCGCCGAACAACGAGATACACCGTTCTTTACTGCAAACGCCCGATTTTGCCTGGAGGGTCAAAGAATCCATCTGTTTTCTGGTCACATATTCAATATACTTTGGGTTTTGTAGCGTCAGCAACCCGAAACGGCGCACAGCCGTGCCCTGCAGGAAATGCATCACCACAGCTTTTGTTGAAGTCTTCAGGAGGAACGCAGAAGACTCCTGATTGTGTTGCATACAAAGGACGTGTGCTGGCAGATATAAATAAACAAAACAAAAAAAAAACCAAGGCAGTGAGACACAGATCATTTGAAAAACATCAACTCTGTTTCCGCATCACACAACGTCTGGTCCCTCAAACGCCAACGCACATTTTATTGTTCGGCTAATCTGTCTGTTAGTTAGCAAATGTTTAAATTACAGGAACCCAGATGACCTAATGTATTTATAATTTCCCCACCACATAGTCCAGCCTGCACATTACGGAGATGAAAATGATCCTGATATGATTAGATAATAAATCTGTCAATTGAGGCCCTGCTGTTGCAATTGCAATGCTGCAGCTGTGCCAGCTGCCATACCTCACAATTCACACCAGTTGGTTGTGTTATAATAAGGGATGAGTGAAAGGACTGGTTCCATTACCGATTAATCAGTAACATCCTGAACTCTTTAATGTCACTGCTTAATTTTAAGACTTTTTGGTTTCATTTTTAATGAAAGATGCATTAAAAATGACACACTGGGAGTCCAATAGTGCCGCTAGTCTTGATTGGAAAACACACAATACTGCCCCTTTAACATGCAGACAAAACAAATTCAACATCATGAATTATTTTTGAAGGCGTTGTGATAATCAGAATGTAAAGCCAATATTAAACATTCACAATATTAAGTGGTTCTTCTCACATAAATACATAGTCGTCATTATTGCGGCTTTAGTTAACCATAAGGCCACTTTGAGATGAGAAATCTCTTTGAAAAGTAAGACCTGGTTAAGACAGCAGCCATAAAAACCCAAACTATGCGTATTCATGAAGTGCATAACATCCATGCTTAATGTTGTGACTATTAACAGACATCCCTTCTACCTCAGGCACACCGAGCAAACCTTTCTGACCACTCTGACCACGACACCAGCTCCATCTACCTGTGTGGACAGAACCCCGGTGGGTGGTAAATACCCTCATCTGCTCTCCCTGCTCCAAATGCCACTCCCCAGTGAGTAAGCGCTGAGGCTGGGGCCTGTGTACATTATTAAACCCAGGCCAATGCATTTAACACCCCCTCCAGACTCATTCTTCCACATTCTTTCTATTTAATCCTCCTCTCCTCTTTTCTTTTCTCTGTGGCAGATCCATACTCAGTGGGACACAAGATTTGCAAAGAAGATATTTCTTGCCAGAACACGAGGCGTATTGTTTTTCAGAGGTCTGTTGCTCACATTTTCACTTAGCTCTTGTCTCCTAAGTATCAGTATTCACTATTATGGTATAAAAGCGTCTCTGTAGAGAAAAAGGGAAGAAAAAAAAAACAACTATTGCTTTTAAGAAGTCTTGCTGGAAGTTGGTGTTGCACTAATGAAAGCCTGACTGCTTCTGAACAAAAAAACTGTTGGCTTTTATCTGCACAGAACTGATGACCCTTCATATATATATATATATATATATATATATATATATATATATATATATATATATATATATATATATATATATATATATATATATATATATATATATCAAAGTTTTTTTTTGTTTGTTTTCATGAAGAGTGTAAGTTGTGAGCCAGAGTTTAGCCTCATGTTTTTGTCCACTTCTATCTTCGGCTGTGGCAGAATCGTTTCGTCAATAGCAACCAACATTTGTTTGTCCGTTCAACGTGAAGCAACTTTTCTGCCATTTGGTTTTGCTCCTCTTTGTGTATTTACTCTCCTCTGTTTGGCAGATATCGTCATAACGACATGAATCATTTAAATCTGTAAAGTAAGCAGCGAGAGCCCGATGGTGAAGCAGTGATAGAAGGCCATTATTTCACACTCCTGTCTGTTTAATATCTGTAAAGCAAAAGCAAAAAGATGGTTCTGAGTTGCTGTTGGTCCAAGTACCGGTCCCTGAGGAACTCCACAATTTGTAAGCATGTGACACTGCTGTCTACTGTCTATCTCTGCCACAGTGATAGAGTGTTTCTTCTGACAGAACAGAAAATTAAGATAATTTTTTTAAAGTAAGCTCAGAAGAGTCAGTCCCTTTCTTTCGATGAAACCCGGCCTGATGGTTCTGTGTCGATTACTGCCATTAACTTTTATATAATCCTTGTTTTTCTTTCTCGTAGACGGTTCTCCTGTCTCATCAGTAGTTCAGTCTTAAAATAAAGGCACAAACTGGGGCAGGGGGGTGAAGACTAGCAGACTTCAAAACCAAACAATTTCCAGAGTGTTTTAGAGCAAACCTGAATCCATTTATTTTACAAAAACATTATAATCCTGTTTAATTTCACAATAGTAGCAACACATTGGAGAAACAACTGGTGGTTAACCTTAGTCTTTGTGAGGCAACACCCTTCAATACAAAAGGTCCATCCGTCCAACTTCAACAATGCATGAACCAGCCTCTGTTCTGAAAGTTTTAGTCTGTCAAAAGATTGGTTTTATTTTTAAAACTATGTGAGCAGTAATTTTACAACACTTTAATGTAAAACCTCCACATTTTCCACCATCATACCCCAGTGATGAAGACTGCTCACCACAAAAAAAAAAAAAAAAAATCTATACAGTGTACCCCCAGAGTGTAGTAATTCAGAAGATGACTTTAATTAAATTTGATATTTCTAAATAATTAGACCCCCCCTCTCCCCCCCATTGTTGGTTTTTGTGACTTTATCTACCAGTTACATTAGTATGGACTGAGTAGCCCTTGTGAAAATGAAATGACCGTCTAGAGGGGGAACTTGACTGATATAATATCCTTTGGGAAAGGCAGACAGCACCTGTGAGTCGATGTCTTACTGGATCATGTGTCCTCCGTCCTTTGCTAACCAGAGGCTTGACAAACCGTGTCTCACACATCAAGTCAGACTGTAGGCTCATCTAAAGCGCGCTGCTTCAAATCAGTCCTCTTACAACCAGATCAGATTTTGACAGAATGTCACTGAGGAGGCATGAATTAGGGGCAGGAAAGACACATTATTGGGGTCCATCTGAAAGTTAAGTTGGAAAAAAAAAACCTCGCCTGGAAAGAAGAAGAAGAAGAAAAACAAATATAGAAGAAAAAGACAGAACCCTTTCACTTAACTACTGTGTAACTTCTCTGTCTTTGTGTTTAGTGATGTGCAGTCACCTGTCATCATAACGATGACAAAAAAAATAAAATAATTTGCCCACTTGGCTGTTCTATGCATTTGTTTCTTGTACGATTTTCTTATTTATATGATCAAAATGGCTGAATTTACGTGTTGCCTGTTCAATTAGAGGAGAGAAGAGTGAGGCTGGTGGCAGTTGTCACCTCCATTATATTGCTACACTATACATAGACTATACATCTACTACACATGCTGATGTCCCAGAGTCTGATATATTTAATTGACATTTTTCATCTTTCTAATCAGCCTCTAATCTTTCTAAGCTGCATTTCATATTTATATTCATTCATATCTGGTACATTTGAGAATTATTTTTAAGGTTCATGTATTTCAGCAGTTCAATTCAATTAGTGAAGCACATTATATAGATTCATTAGACAGACACCGGTATTATTTTTTGTTAATTATGTGGATTTTCAGCTTACAGCTATTGAAAACATGACATTTAAGATTAGAAACATTTTCAGTACAGGCCTAATAGAAAGAATTTTAATACTTGCTTAAAGGTTGTTATTTTCCAAACACATTTTTAATCGGACAAATGAGTCTCAGTGGAGCTCATATTCTATATATTTAATATGACTGTTACTCAGAATGTACACATGTTGAAAAAACTGTTGTCACCTCTCCTCTAATGACTAAAAAGCCTTCAGTGGGTATGGAAATAACTTGAAACTGACAAAGGTAATAATAAATAAAAATGCTTAAAATTGGTCAATGAAAATCCCACAGTGCTTTTGAAATAATTAAAGAAAGAAAAACTAATGAAGGCATCGTGAATTAAGTCAATTCTGATGAGCTCAACCCTGAATTTCTTAAGAAAGGAAAGGGGAAAGGTCATGACCCCGTTGGTAAAGAACATTCTTTAACCTCCCATGGATATGTATCATTTCAACAGAGACAATGAGAGTTTAGCATGTTTAGTCCAGATCCAGTCAGTCATATATCTTATAAAATAAACATAAAATAAATAACACCCTTGGGTTGATGTTTCAGTGACATTGCCTAATTCTGGAGGCAAAAACGCACCTGGACCATACACGTACGGTATCAAAGCTTTAGTTTCCAACAATTATTTTCTCTTTCCACTCCTTTACATTTAATATTTTACTATCAATTGTACAAAAAACACAAAGTGCGGGGCAAAAAAATAATCTGAGGAGGAGAGAGAACAGGCACTGCCGAGTTGAAGCACAACGCCTCAGACCAAGCACATGGTCTTCGTTCGCCCCAGCTTTGAAATGACATTGCCAATTTGCATTGCCTGTCGTCGAGTGTTCCCTCCAGATGATTGAGATGACAGCGTTCGGCGTGCCCTGATTGCACCGCAGTCCTTTTTCCCCCCCACCCCTTTCCCACAAAGAGAGCCCGGGTGAAAACATCACTGATGCAGGAAGTCGAAACGTTTACGGATTTCATGGTGGCTTAGAAACAATTTCTCTGCTCTAACTGAAGGATATTTTAGAGTGCCTTCGCCGCACTGAGGAATCTGATTTAGCGTAACAAAGGCACACGGGACGCACCTTCAAAGAATTCCCGCCTAATGTTGGACCGAAAGCACTTTCTTCTTTCTTTTTTTTTTTTTTTCTGGGGCACATTTGTTGCAAAAATAATTTCCCCACAAACATGCAAGTGTTTACAGCGCGCTTACTGCGGTGGGCCCCCCGGTGATACGTGAGCGCGTTTGTGTGTATGTCTTTGTTTCTTCTGTGCCGGCACAGTCTCTTACATTATTCTACTCCTATCATGCAGAAATTGCCTGGACAGCCATTTGGCTCGCGCTTGCCATCCATTTGTAATTCGGATAGAGGGGCCATGACTGCTCGGGCCTCGGGACAGCAGCAAAATCAATTGGGTAGAAATGACATCTGCCAGAATCTGCCGCTGGAGCGCTCGTAGGTACCATAAATGAAATCACAAGCTCTAATTGTGTGCTGATTTATTCACTTGTCTGAGTGCATCGCCGTTGTTCCAGCAAGTAGCCCCAGAGCCTTGGCTGTGTGCTTGGTCATACATAACACATTTATTTATTTACCCCATCCCTTCTGATTCATAGCATCACTGGGGGATATACCGGCCAACCCATCCCCCCATCCCTCACACCCTCGCCACATTCCTTCCCTCGCCCTCCTTCTCCTCCACATTTGATTAATTCAGTTTTCTTCCTATTTTTCGTGGCCGCCTGCGAAATGAAATGGCTGCAGAGACAACTGTCACTTGGCTCAAGTAAGATAAATATGTAGACGCCTCCAGCAGTTAGAGCATGTCTCGCATTCAGAGTAGAGATAGAGACATTTTCCCAGCCGTACCTTAAAGGAAAATTGTGGCAGGCTTTTTAACAATTCATCTAATTGTCGTCGAAGCTGCGGCGTGACGCGGGTTGCCCACGTGACGCCTTGGGAACACATCTCTCGGTCTGCCTGTCAAGGAGAACCCCCGTGATAACAGACCACCGTCTCACTAACAGTGCCGTTTCCTCTATGCCACCAGAGTCTTTCAAGAAATCTGTCGGCTGAAACTTTAACCCGAGCTCCAATGCCGGCCTAAATAAAACATGAAACAATGCCTGGGAAAGTGTCTGCAAGGCAGGAGGACATAAAAAATTAATACACCTTCCACCGGGCCTCACCAAGAAATTTATCTAATCCCTAGAGTTCATCTTGCTCTTACTGTCACCCAGGCGACAGTCATGGGAGGTTACAAGCATGCCAGGGATGATACTACAGGACAGGGATAGACAAGAGAGAGTTCCATTTCTTTTTTAATATTCTAGCGTGGCAAAGGGAGAGAGATGCAGACAGAGGTTGAGTAAGTCAGACTTAAAGCGAAGAATAGAGCAACAGATAAAGGCCACAGGAAGGAGAAAGGGAGAACAGACAAAACCTGAAAGCAATTTTTAGGGAAGAAAACCAAGTTGCTTGGAAATGACCTCTTAGAAATCAGGCAGGGAGGAGAGAGTCAAATTAGAGTTGTAAGAAAAAAAGAAAAAAGAAAAAAATCTGCCTTTGATGAAGCCATCCTTAAAATATCAGACACATCCCCCACGGCTTTTGGCTTAAATGACATTTTCCAATATTTGTCCTACATTGCCGTTAGCGACAGGCGAATGTGTGAACATGTCAGTGCGGCGGCCAGTTGGGAGATGGTGCTACGGTATCATTTAAGCAGTGAACAGCCCTGCCTTTTCCAGCTCATTAGCCATCCCCTTCTTTGTCCCAGGCCATTTGATAGCAGCATTAATCTACGGCTCCACTAGGCTTCCTCTCCCTATTTACTGGTGTTTCATGAAGATTACACCACTCAACCGTATAAATGTATCCTTTTTTCCCTTCCACCTCGCCCACTTAGTGTGAGCCCCCAAACTATGTTGAGTACCTTGGATAAACTTCTGCACAAACTGCAGATTAAATGTTGCATTTCCCCCCTAAAAGCCCTGAGAGAAGAGATGCAGGAGCAAATGAAAGGAGTTTGCCAACAAGCTCAAATTTTGCGATTTAATGTCTGTTTACCACCAAGGTGGATGGCATGCTTCCAAAACTACCAATGTACTTTGGTTAGAATTCCCCTGTATTTGACTCCAGCTCCCCATTGATATTGCACAAGCGACGTCTCTGTGCATAAATCAACTTAAGTGTTAAACCCAACAAAAATTGCTTGGCATGCCAGAGCCGCCGCACTGACAAACAGAACACATATAAAAATGGGCCGCATCCGTCACTCATCCATAAATCATAAGTGTGGATATAATTATTGCTTACAAAATCCATGGGATCTTTAAGTTGGACTCCTATCATCACCTCCGTTTGCAGCAGAACACCTACTGCTTGTTTGGGAGGATTTGCCAAAGGCTGCAATGTATTTCAAATAGGCAAGATTCACAAGAAACACTTGAAAGAATATTAAGGATAAGCTAGACTTCTGAGACCCCCAAAAAATCTCAGAAATCTTTTTTCTGAAAACTGAAAGATTTAAGATAATGAGAAAAGAAATACTGTCCAAACATTGAAATCTCTAGCTCCATTGCGTATGAGTGAAGTCAAATTTCTTGGATAAGCGACTGAAGTACTTTCGTTATATTTAAGTCTGTCTTACAAATCTCCAACAATATCCAGTGCTAGTACCATTACTACATTTCGCAGCATGTACATGAGGATGATTGGCAGCGCTAAGAGCGGTATTTGTCCTGGGAATTATCTTGCCATGTCACACCTAAAGCATCAGAGTATGATCGATTTTCATATTTAGCTTAGATTGATCAAGTTTCACATTTTTCAAAAGATTTTGCTCTGTACCAAGATTTCTCCAACATCGAGAAAATATGAAAAAATAGCTTTGTGTCTGTAGCACCTTCGTGATTTGAAGTTTTCTTTTTTCTTTTAAAGAAAAATCACTTCGCAAGGATGTGTGGGTAGCAGAGAATGAAAAAATAAGACACATCATAGAGGTAAATGGTCCAATGCTCATTTAACGAGTTATATCAGAGAGCCATCAAAGCACTATTGGTTCAACTAACATGCTCTGCACTCACGCTTACCAACATGTCACTGTCAATTGTTAAGCTAAATATCTCCCTGCGAGCTCTCACCCCCACCCAACTGGCTCCCCCCCCCCTTAGCAACAGATGCCACACTGACACAACAATTACATGTGCTTGAATCCTCATCAAATGTGAATAGTGGATGTCATCCCAGTGTCATCTACCCACACGCACCCTCCAAATCTTGTTTATGCACAAACAAATTAGCCCATGACTCTCCGTGTCATTAGTTTCCCCCGATTCAAGGCAGGAAATTTGACCTCACGGGTGCCACGTCTCAGGATTCGGGAGTTTCAGCAGAAAGCGGGAGATCTTCATGATTTATAGCAGTTTTTAATGCAACGGTTAGCATTTGGATTTTCACTTTTTTTTTTTAATCTAAGATGTGCTATGAGGGTATTTTAATTTCTGAAACCATGCTGGGTATTATAACAGATTGGTTTGAGAAAGGTCTCTTCACAGCGTGTGCTCAGAGAAACAATTTAGCAATTACAGTGGTACAACCAACATATGAATAAATTATTGCCTGAAAAAAAACCCTCCCGACACCCTCAATGTTTTTTGGTAGGAAGAATACAGAACGTTTGGCAAAGCCTGAAACAAAAATGCTAATTCTTGGTGGCAAAAGCAGAAGAGAAAGAAACTTCATAGCATATTTTTCCCCTTTCTTTCTTCTTCGCTATTAATTCAGTTCTCCTCTTTTTGTTGTGTTTGGTGGTTTTGTTTTAGGAGGAGGAAGTGCCTGTCAATAAGCATGGCCATGATAGTGTGGAAGTGCTGCCAGTTCCAATAAAATGGGAGAGAGATCAGTGGAATGAAAGGTGACCTTGGCATAATTGAGATTCATCACAGAGAAAGCCAGGCGGCTAAACAGAGAGGGAGCAGGCGTAATGGAGGGAGAGGGGGGAAAAGCAGACTTAAATACACAACATAAATAATACTTTATTTTATTAGGAAACAGCCAATTGTTGGTCAGGTGGTAGGAACAGTGGTGTGTATTTACCCCTTAAAAGTTTTTTTTTTTTATGTTTTAATCCAACAAATACAATTTATTATGAAAGACTAAATCATATACGAAATGGAGAATCCAAACCAAGCTAGCCTTTATGAAAGCAGAGTTGCCTCTCTTGTCAAACTATGAATTTACTGATTTTGGTTCAATTTCTCTTGCCACATCCCAAGCCTTACTAGCGTTAGATTCATTGTAAGAATCACAAAAATATATATAGATATTTTTTTTTCACAATGTTCCAAACAAAACAAAAAAACAAAAGCCTGTTTAACATCATAGTTCTTCTTTGAACACTTAGATAAGTGACCAGGTGAGCCTTTAGATCCTGCAGCTGGGAATGCAAAAATAAATATGTGTGGCTTACAGCTCCGTGAATACAATGGAGCATGATACAATGTTTCTACAGTTTCAAGCTGGTGTTGCTGTTTTTGCTTTGTTGTGCATCACACTTGTTCTGCAATCCCATATTACGGTTTACAGTTCATAGTTATGGGTTATAACTACCTTCCAAGGTGGATCAAGGGCGTAACATCGGTGAATCGACTCCTGAGTGTCCATTCCATGACAGGTGCATCTGGGGATTACAAGATAATGTGAAAGGGACGAACGTCATGGAAATCAATCAGTCTAGAAAGAGTCCCAAAGCCACCCTCAACTGGAGAAAACATGGAACTGTGTTGATCCTTCGCAGGAGTAGAAGGGTCGACCAAAATTAGTTCAACAATTAGTTCCAAGAGAACACAAAATAACTCAGAACATTTCAAGTACCACAGGTGTCGCATACCTCACTGTTAAATACTTCTACAATGGGCAAAACTGGCATCCATGTGAGACTTCTATGGAGAAAACCACTGCCCCTAAAAAAAGAATGTTAGGGTTTGCCTCACAATCTTTGAAGAACCCCAAAACTATTGGGAAAATATTTTGGACAATAGCTGTTTTTGTAAAGTGTGTTTGTCATGTTAGCCTGGTAAAAACCAGCCTCTTGTCCTACGCTTTGCTTCGTCCAAAGGATCTGGACATTCAGCTATTGACAATTGCTTCAAAGGAACCTGTTTAAGTTTTACACCACTGATTTTATCTAATTGCTATAACGCAATGCTGACATACATGCTGCCCAAGCTGGATTGTGAAAGAAGATGCATTGTGTGGATTACCGAAAAGCCATCAGAGGAGATGTCAACGTCTTATTCAGACGTTGGAGTGACAAGATCCTTGTACTTGGGAGAGTCTACATATGTGAGGTTTTGGGAAATTGTAGTTTCTGATTTTTAAGAAGAACTACAGATTCAACACGATCAAATGACGCACAACTTTTTATGAACTGTGTGATGCTGTGAGAGCTCTGGTCAACCCAGCTGTGCATTGTCCAAAAAACAACAAAACCCCCCCCCAAACAACTCATCCTCCTACTTCCTGGTGTCTTCTTCATGGTTTTCAATAGTAGTAAAACCCAGCTGTTGATCACGTAAGTCGTGCGATGAGAAAAAAAGGTGTTTCCTTTGCAGTTGTGAAAAATACATCTATTCCCATGTGGCCGAAAACCCACCTCATCCTTACACAAAAACATTTTAGTCAAAAAACTTTTTTTTAATTATTATATTTTGTGGTTAATAGAAACCCAGCAAGTCCACCTCTAAATGTCTCCCAAAAACTACCATGTATTCGTATAACTATTTATCATTATTCATTTTCAAACAGACACAATTGGTTTGGATAGATTCTGCCTCTCAAACTAAATAATTTGAAAGCTACATTTTGTAGTTACTCAGGTAATTGTCTTCATCTGAAACATTCAAGTCTTAAGAGAGCAAAAGCAGTAAAAACTCTATAATGGGGGCAAATACTTTCTCACAGCACTGTAAATCTGAGCAGCAATAACTATCTATTTAGGCCACGACTGCAAGCTTGTACCACTCTGATCCTCGCAGCTTGAGTTCTGTTTATGCAAGCAGCCCACATGAAATGATATACAGTAGAGGCACAGCTCTTCAAACCAAATGGGAGGGGGGGAGGCACATCTCGAGTCGTCTGGATGAGATAACACACAGTCTCTGCGTCGAGAAGGACATGTTTTGACCACAGAGGGAGACAATGTCAGAACTCCAACACGTTTTAAGGCGTGCAAAAGCAGTGCAGCTCTGCGCCGCGTTACAGCCACTCCAGAGACGCGAACAGAGCGAGGGATGAATGGAGGTTAGAGGAGGGTGTTGGCACGCGTGGGAATGGATTATGGTGTCGTTTCAGACCTGCACAATATGCATTTTGGGGTCTGGGCTGAAACCTTCACATCACAGCCACACAGAGCTCCTGCAGTGGGGGAGTAGGGGGTGGAGGAGCGTGGGATCCCCTAGACATTCAAGGCTTTCTATGGCCTACAACAATGGCCCACATTCTGGGTCCAGAACCCACCTGGCCTTGTCTGATAAATGGTTTGGAAAGAGGACACTGAATTTCAATCCAGGATGCAATCCATGTGCCCAAACAAAATTATTCCGCTTTGCTTTACAAAATATTCCTTTCACTTCTGTGAGAGACTTGTATTTAAAGCAAATGTCTTTTATTTATTAATTTTTTTAAATCAGTTTTTCCCAATGTTCTAGCTCGGAATATTATGTCTTGAAAATACTATGAAGTAGCAACCTAAAGTTCATCCAATTTAGCATCCACACCCATTGAACTTTTTAGTTTTGTTTTTTTTTTTCAAAATTAATCGCTTTGTTAGGATTCTGTGTGTTAGACCACAGGACTCCGACCTGCAGCCTTACTATTCACACATCTTCTTCTCTCACAGAACTCTAGAGTTTGCCAAATAAAAATGGAGAAAAATCGGAGCGCTGTATTTACATCAGAGGCTACTCATAAATAAATGCAAACATTTTTACAAACTGAATTCCTAACTTTTTATTTTTAAATACCATACGCCCTTTTGCTTTCTTTGAGTTCAGCTGAACAGAAACAAAACCGAAGTAATCAATTTTGGACCTAGAGATGAACAATGAGTCAGCACACAACTTCAATTAATAAAGTTAAAACTGCTGGGACTGATCAGCAGATGGACTCTGACCTGAACCTTCAGAGTCACATAAAGACAAGTACAAAGTCAGCCTTCTGTCACCTAAAGGCCATTTCTGTTTATCTGTAGTCACATGGAAAACTGCAGCAGTGTTTTCCAGAGAAGAGGCTTAAAATAATTTGATTAGTTTGTAAATGATTACCTTTTTGAATATAGCGCCACAACACATTAAAGAGCCGCTGCTGTTGTATCAACCTTCCAGACCTCTCAGGTCTTTTGGTTCTGGTCTGCTTCTCCAGAACCAAACAAGGAGAAGTAGCAGTCAGCCGTCATGCTCCAACAAGCTGTCTTGTTTTCTGTTTTCTTGTTTTCTGGAACAAACTTCCAGAAAACTGCAAAACTGTCAAAACACTGAGTTTTGTAAAATCAAGGGAAAAAACCCCATTTGTTTAGAGTTGCCTTTGATTAATAATAAATGGAACATTGATTAATTCCAGCCTGGATTACAACTCGTCATTACTTCTCTATTTTGCCACTGTGATATAATATTTCTTTTTTTTTTTGTCTGTTCATTGTGTTACATTTTTATAATTTAAAGCATTTGAACTGAACTGCCTGGCTGCTCAAATGTGCTATGTGAATCCACTTTACTTGATTTAATTCCATCTCAGAAATATGCTCCACTTTCTGTTGGTTTATCTCATAAAATCCAAATTAAGTGCATCCACTTAATTTGAAGCTTGTTATAAAATTTCAGAAAAATATGCAGAAAACAATTGTACAGTATGCTCATTGCTATGACTATATCCTTCCACCAATTAAATGTCTTCACTTCAAAAGGTACAACAGGATATTCTCTTTCTTCTGAACTGAATATGTTAAGTCTCACCGGCAATTTGTATTAAACCAACACTGAGCTTTTTGACATGATCTAAAAAAAAAAAAACGTGCTGATGCGGCACAAACAAGTAGTTGCCTCCGTTCTCTATAATTGAACGGCTAAATAATCTTTCGAGGATTAAAAGGCCAACTAATGTCCCCCCAAAAAAGGGGAGGGGTGGGGGAGGAAACTGAAGAGGATTTGGTAAAATCAAAAAGGATTAATTACTTCTCATACTTTGCAAGGTTACAGTAATTGCTTTTATCCACTCGAACAAAAAAGGAAAATAAAATAATTGGCAGACACTTAATTAAAGGTTACAGCTTTGACATAATTGTGTAAGACAAGACAATTAAAAATCCTTTTATTTAACCGAGATACACAGGGAGTAATTTGTGTGCTTCGTTCTCTGGAGGGTTGGCAAGCGAAGGCTCCGTAAAGGATGGAAGGTATTTGGTAAACACCGAGAGGACAGCAAAGAAAAAGAAAAATGGACCACTGCATCATTGAAACGCTGTACGGCCCAGGACGCCCCATAAGGAGAAAAACACTCATTAATGTCAAGGTTATCACTGAGACCTCTGGTAAAGTCGAAGGGTGTACCCCCAAAAGGTTTGTTGCGATTTGTCACATTGACTTTTTTGACAGTACAAATGTGGACAATTTAACTAGCGTATAACATAAAAACACAAAAGGAACAGGAGTAGTTTAAACATCCACTGATGAAGTAAAGTGAACCCTTGTTTATGGCAGGGGTTACGTAAAAAAAAAAAAATGAGGCGAAATCCGCAAAGTAGTCGGGTTAATTATTTATTATTTTTACAATTATGCAGTACTATAGGACGAAACCAATGATCAAAACCTGTTTTCAGGACTTCAGCATTTTGTTTAAGAAATAAAAATAGAAACGCTTTAAATACTGTAAAATAACACAACATTGTTACTTGCACATTTCACAGTTCCTCTGACTGTGCCTCTTCATGCCGACTCCACTCCGCTGGATCTAATTTTTTTACTGAAGGCCGTGGTGCAGGTGTGTTTTTCCGAGAAGTCTTATGTTATTTTCCTATTTTTTATGGATCCAAATGAAGATTAATTTATTCCGTAATGGCGCCCTACAGCCACGTAGCTTCTACCAGACTAACTTTTTCTGCGATAGTTAGGATCTTCCTCCGCCTTTTTGGCGCATTCGCACGTGTCTTTGTCGGCGCAGAACCTTTCATAGACATTATGGATTTTGTCATGGAGAAATTTTGCGAACATGTAAATTTGCCAAGCCGAAGACATTCTGTGCTTGACAGAGACTAGAGGCGGAGGAGATTGAAAATCCTCGAAACAGTGAGTGCATTATAGCGAGGGTTCACTGTCATACTAATTGCTGCACCCAGATATTGTCTAATTTTCATAGAAATGACTTTCTCTATGGCAGCTGCTCTTTAAATCTGTATTTTTGTCAGATTTACAAAGCAGATGCCATCAATGCTATGCTGGTGCAAAAGAGTCTGTCATGTTCAATGGCGGTGGGGAATCCGTGCTCCTTTTACATCAGGCTGTATCTTCATAATAAAAAAATTCAATCACATTTATTCTTACATTATTAAAATAATTAGTCAGAAGACATGACCACAGTTTTTGATGCCTGAAAAAGTCAATTCTGGAACATTATTTACTTGAAACAACAGATCTTCATTTGGGACAGAAAATAGATAAACCGTAGTATGAAGATTTTCTTTTCATTTTTTTTACAATGTTTATAAAAAAGCTTTTCAGCACAGAGCAATAATAAATTCACAACAAGGTGAGAATAATCTGCACAAAACAGCAAAAACAACTCAAATGCTGTAATTAGTAGTGCACATTGTACCACAGAATTGGAAAGTACAAGCAAATAATCAAAAAAAAGAAAAAAATATTTGTTTTAAAAACTTCCACCATGGAAAGTCTCTGTAAAAAAAAAATCTTATGAGAAAAAATATCTACCTCGGCTTAAGCAAGATATTTAAATAAACTGGTGCCGTTGGTTGGCACAGTGTAATATTTCTAATTTTGCCAACAGATTACAACGGTACCTTCAAAGGCAAAAACAAAAACAGTTCTGAACCTATTCTGTCAGAACCTCTTTAAATTCAGAAAACTTGATACGTCTATCTCTCTCTCTCTATACTGGAGTGCTTGAATGTGACGTGACTCCATGTCTGAGGGATCTAGGTCAGACTTAATCAAACGTCAGATTTTCAACCCAAATGACTGATTCAGAGAGCAGTCATCACTCAGATCAGGCTTCATATGAGCTACTTTCTGACTCAAGTGGCGCTTTTTTTTTCTTCTTTTCTTTGCTCTAATGGACGGCAGCATGGTTTGCCCCTCAGGTGAGTCTGTCAAGGTAATATTCCTCAGATATCTCTTGATTAGTTGTCATTTCATATTCATTACGTCAGTTTTCATCAGACATTTTGATCATCATTACTAATTGATAAAGGATGAGTTTTTTTTTTCTTCTTTTTTTACTTTGACTATATGGACTACAGTACTTTCAGTACTGCAGTCAATAAAAACGACTATAAGGGGAAAAAGAAAACTTTGGAGAGATTAGACAATGACATTTTGTCAGTGGGATAGTTTGAAAAGACCAAAATGTAATGCAACTTTTACTGGACCCAGTGAAGACAAGTAGAGAATTGAGATTTAGAAACCAAGTTTTGATTATTATTATTTTCTTCTAGAAAAGATGGAACGGCTCCTACTGAAACTTTTAATCTTTGGGTTTGCATCTTTTACGTTTCTAATAATTGCCGCTGTTAAAATTAGTTTGTCAAAATGTAACAAACCTTGATCATATACTTTATGAAATATGGCATCCTACCTGATGATTGTTGTGAATATGTTCAAACAAATGAGGCAATTAGTCCAGTTTTTATCATTTATTAAAAGTTTAAACATTACAGCAGATGCAGTGCGCCACAGCAAAGGGAAAATAAACTGATAAACAGGTGTAAAGCAACTTTAAGCTATTTATATACAGTTTTTCCTGTAAATGCTTCTGTACTGAGGTGATATTACAATGGATGTTAACAGACGTGGACATCAAAAGAACAAAAAGCCGGATTTTTGTGCTTTGCCGTGGAAAAATGGGAAATCCAGCGCCTCACGGACATAGCGGAACATTTTTTTTGTTTAGCTCGATTTGCCCTGAAGGAATGAACAAACCAATCAAAGCTTTTCACCTCTGAGGAAAGCTGCTAATGAGCTGCAACATTTCAAACATTTTCAGTCTTCCTCGTGGCTACGTTGTTCTAATAATTCTTGACATCTAATTACCATCAAAAGGAAAAAAACAACTGTAAAATGCTGCAAAGACCGTCGCCACGCCACGCACCGCTGTCACATAATCGGCGTAAAGTGGCAGCATCAAACGGCAAAATTGTTCTCTGGTTTACATTTTAGTTAGATGAAGATGATCTGTGATTGCAAGGACGCAGATGTTTAACAGGTCAACAACGACAGCAGCAAATGTTGTAGCAGCATTTTGCTCCTCTGATTGAACTGGTTGACACCCGCTGTCGCTCCTCTGCTAACCCACATGCCAGTTCTGGGGAAGTGCTCAACAGATGGAAAAGGGCATGAATATAATTATGCCAAAACAAATGTTTTTCTGTTTTTCCTTTTTTTTTTGGAAGCACTTCTCTACCTCGCATTCCAGTAAATGTAACAGAGACCGGTCTGAGTCTAGGAGCCAGAGGCTGCTCTGTTGGAATCAAACCTACAAAGTGCTGGTTACCGCTGTTGCACTTTAGCATTTCAACTTTGGACAACAGGTCATTTTCTATTTATTTATTTTATTTTATTTTATTTTATTTTATTTTATACCTGAACGGGATAACTGTAAGTATTAAATTTCCTTCAGAAAAAATTACATTTTCTTTGGTTTTGATGGCCAGAGTTCTTCTTCTTTATTTTTTTTTTTCTAAAGACGAATATGTTCAAAGTAAATTGAATTTTGTAAAATAATATTTCACCAGTAGGACCAAAAAATTCCTGGATAAACATAAGTATGTAAAAGGTATGTAAAGTATGTAAAACAGGAGATCTTTACTGCTGCTGAAAACTGGAGAAGGTTGTAACTGTGAAGGTCATTTCAGTCCCAGCCAGGTACAAACCAGTCCCTTCAATACTCTTCACTTCGTACACACAGTCTGGACCTTTGTTTTTGAGAAATTGTTGCTTCCTTCCTGGAGGTGTGGACTCTGCTAAAATTTTTACTTTAAACCGGTTGCTAACTTTTACCCTCGGCGTATGCAATGCGCCAGTTTGACACTATGAAGCTTACTGAATATTGCCTGCGCTGTAATCCACTGCGAACAGAGAAGTGCCAAGCTAAACGAGGCGGCCATTAATGTTTCAATATTTGGAAGCATGGCCAACACGAACCGAACGGCTTTGCTCACTTCCACCGCCTTTGCTAAAACGACAAACAGACGACAACTCTAAAACACCTTAGAAAATTGACACTGTTAATTACTTTGCCTTCTGTATGCTGGTTGGCCCAGTAGAAATTATTTCAGAGTAAATAGGAGAAAGATGTGAAGCGAGATTTGAATCGAGTGGAATTTTGTAGGAAGACAATGACCAAACTAGGCATCTCATAGTGACCAGCCTGAGTCATTAGGTGTTAGACCGTTCTGGTTTAGCTTTGCTGGTGCTAGTGGTTCAGTTGACGTAACTGAAAAAGAGATGATTGAACTGCAGATGAAGGAGAATGTTGATATTTTTAACATAAAAGATTTTCAGAATAAAATACTCCACAATGAGAACCTTACCAGACCAGTCAAGTCCGTCAGCCTCACCAGAGCGAGAGAATCGCAGCATGCAGCCACTCCTGCTCCACCCCCAAACTGTGTGGTTGTGATGTGATAAAACATGAAGATCTAAAGCAAACAGGAGACATCTTTGTTTGGCATTGCTAGTAAACTGCATCTTTCTGTAACCAACTTTGAAACAAAGTCAGCTTTTCTTTCTTTATAGGCCACAAATTTCCTTGTCAAAAACAGATTCAATTAAAACTTAAAACTTTGCCGTCTGAAAATGAGTTAAATGGAGTTGTTATTTTTGCATCTCTCTGGCCGCCCGCAAAAATGATCAAAACATTTTTGTCTCCTGCCTTGTCATTATCCTCAATGCTCTTTGCTTTCTAGTCGGTGCTAAATGTGGGTGAAAATGCGATGATAGATGTGACTGTGTCACAATAGAGGAGGCTTATAAAAGGAGGACTGAGCCTTTGCTGTGTGCTTTTTATTCTTGAAATGGGCTCAGACCAGACCTTCAGTCAAACCAACAGGACTTAGTTATCTGTGCCCAAAATGTTTTTGGTTCTTAATTCCAAAATAGATAAACAGTTTTGAACAGCTTTACAAGGCTGCTAAATACATCCATTTGGCATAATCTCACACTATAAATTTCACAACAAACCGACACTTAATTAAAGTACATTTATCCATAAAAGAAAACACGACAGCAACACTCGTCTGACATTTGAGTCGGCCCCCCCAGGCATGCAAGACATGCCTGGGGGGGATGGATAAACAAAAGTATGTAAAAGGTATGTAAAGTATGTTTTAATTCTCTATTGTTGTGTAGTGTTGCAAATTTATGGGTATTTAAAAGATTTCACAATTACATACACTCTAACCTTTAAGGCCTTTCATGGAGGAATTGGCCCACATCACAGACCCTCCATCATACTTAACATAGGGAATTATTTGATTTTCTTTAGGGTAGGTTGTCGAGAAGACTCAGTTCGATTGAGGACCAAAATTGCAACATTTTGATACATTTTTTCAGTTGGTGGGGTTCGTATGGAACCTGCACTGAGTCAACTGAACCAAATCCTTCGAGCAACCATTCATCTGTGGTACGAGGGAGTTTGAACTGAAACTGCATGTGCTACTTATGTTCCATAAGAAATATTTGCCCTAGAATCATTGATTTTGCTAAAACTAATTATTTCTTAAGATTATTTCCCTCTAATGAACAAATTGACTTAATTTAATCTTTTCTAAATTTTTCAGTGTGAGATTATGCTGCTTGCAATAAAAGATTAATTTGTTTTCAGGCCTTTTTCACATTTTCACCAGGGAGGGCGATGTGTTCATAAAAAGGCTTCGTTTAGTTTTCCCACTTTTACAAAACTTGCTCCATGATTTAAGAGAAACTTCTAATGGGAAAATTCACTTAGTGTAGAAATTAAACCAGGGGAAATCTTCTGGTGAAAGTGGAAGGATATAATCTGTGGAAGTGATGAGGGGATAACATGAAACCGATAAAAACAAATAGTTAGAGATCATAGTTTCCACAAAACCAAAGCAATAAATCTTTGGTATACATTGATCTTAAATCAAACTATGTTTTAGTCACATAATTGTTACATTCTTTGCCTTCTCAGAGGGATGAGAGATGAAAGAAATCAGACTTGTGCACCATAAATATGAACCTTACTCATGACTGAGGATTTCTTGAATTTAGAGTCTACTTTTAAACAATTTTTTTCTCAAATGTTGCACAAGAGTGTTTTCTTTAAATGGGATCCAAGATTATTTGAACATGTTGGCTTAAATATGTTGTAATTTTCATATTAACTAAAAAAAATGTTGTTTGTGACTCAGAATTACTTCAAAAAAATGTATATCTTTTGTTATATTTTTCACCCATGGAGGTCACCATTTTTTTCACCTGCAGGGTTGATGACACATAATGATCCATTCTGTACTGGAGTCCACAGAGTAAACACAGTAAGGCTAACTTTACCTGAGTTGTTGTTTATCGTATTGCGTTTAACTGGTGTAATTTTAGATAATGCCAAACTGTGTCACTGCTGGCGCTAACTAAAAAAAGAAAAGAACAGTGAGGTGAATCTGGATCATGTCGTAGGAAATAAAAGAAGAGCGCAGCCTGAAAGCATATGCTGTTCTGACAGAACACCAGAGCCAAACACAACTTTTAAGGGACATACATTTGTGCGCTCAACATTTCTCTCCAGAAGACTTTGTCATTTGTCCAAGCAAAACTGACAAAGGCTCTAAAAGGTGATTGTTACCTTAAAGAGCTAATAATAAATGCCGTGTCAACAGTTTTTATCCATAAATCGCTTAAACCGCCAGAGCCAACAACATGGCAACTTTCGTGTGACAATATTTTATTAAAATTGATGAAAACTGAACAACCAACTACTGTATTGTTTTTACACTAAAATAAATATTTCTCAGATAAAGTCTATTGTTACAATTACTCATGGATCTTTTTTAACTTTGCAACCACTGAATAAAGATAATCCAATTAATACAGTCTCTCTTTTCACATTATCCTGCGCCAGATGAGAGCTCTCAATGCCACAGATTACAGAGAGGAGCTGACAAACATCTTATGGCTGTCTCCATGTTTTGGACATAGGACAAGTGGCGCCATGCTGCATGCCTCCTAGTTGTTCCGCTTTGTGTTCGACACTGTGAGAGCAGATAAAGAACGCATGCATGTTAAAACCCTACAATAAAAGGTCTGTGGCAGGCTGTTTAGATTTGTTTTAATTACGCCGCTGGATGGGGGGGCTGAGCTCAGAGAGGCATCTCTCCGGGGCTCCTTCCTGTCAGTGTTAATACCAGCTCAACATTCATCTACAGATATTCACTCTCAGTCGCTTCTTTCAGGATTCTTGTCCGCCCCAAGCCGTTTTCTCTGTGGCGTTGAAAAGCTTTGGTTGTTTGCCTCCATTTGAACAATTTACCACTAGTTTAATCGTATATTAACAACGGTATCGAAATGTGAGTTGAGTTTATCTCCACCAACCTTGTGAAAGAACTTTAAATTATGCTGTCATTGGATTTTCAAGAACAGAAATGGAGGGTGTTGAGATACAGCTAAAAAAGACTTTCTTTCAGTTTTTTTTTTAATCCTTAAAATTTCCAACAAAAATACGACTGATTTTTGTGTGAAAGATGGTTTTTGCACGAATATACAGCAACAAGTGTGGATATTTCAGTAAACTAAAACAAAAGTGAAAAATATTTAAAATATATATATTGTGAGCGTCATAGATATTTAAGTCATAAAAGAAGTCATCCTATAATACAGATTTTATAGGATGGGACATGACAAGACAAGCTCAAATGGGGATTTGAACCAAAGTAAATGTAAAACAAGATACAAATTTTTAAAAATATAACATACAATAATTTATATTACAGTGACTTTATGCGTGTTTATCTCCTTAATTCAGGAGAATGCATTACTAAAATATCTGTTATGTTTAAGTACATGAGTGGGGACTGGAAAAAGATCAGATGGGACCAATCAGTTGTTCACCCATTCATGCACACGCTGATGGTGGTAAGCTGGACTGTCCTCACAGCTGCCATTGAACTATATGGAGATATCAATAAATGGGGACCCCAGGATGGAACCCTGAGGTACCCCACATCTGATTTTTGTCAGTTTAGTGCCTTGATTAACTGTACTTGACAAAAAAAAAAAAAAAAAAAAAAAACACCAAAAAGAACAGACTTTTAAGTATTTTGTTCAATTCAAACTGAAGATGTGAATTATTTCTAAAGCTATATATTAGAAAAAGCTGTTGATGCAAATCTTCTCAAAGGAAACCCAGGAGTCAACATTTTACTGTTTCACTAGCAGGCAGGTGATAAAAAAATTGCAAATGAGTTAATTTGGATAAAGTTTTTTCTTTGAATGAAGTTGTGAGCCAAGGTTTTCTGCCACATATCTCCATCCTGTTGGTAATTACATATTCTTTAATTTTTTAAAACACAGGATAGAGTGGAACTAGCATTAGGTTTATATAAGTTTTCTGCTCCTCATATTTTGAGCACCATCTTAGAGTAACATTATTAATACAGTGACTTAACAATTATCTACATAAAATCGTTATTTTTATTTACTCCTTAAAACGTTATAGCAATACTTTCATCAAGCTTTGTTTAAATTACAGCTGTGAGTAACAAACTACTAGCCTTTTTTGTCTTTTTAAATGTATGACAGAACTCATTCCATGGGGAAGAAGGAAGATCTCACACCAGATCAACAAATAAATTAGACTAATTTAGTGCAGAATTATATTGCAGTATAACTTTAGATATTGTTAAAACTGGCTCTTTAGAATTTGGATGGGATATTAAGTGGGATTGGAATGGAATGGGGTCTGCTATTAACAAGATGACCTCTGCTGATTTGGTGCTTTAAAAATAAGCTTTGAAGGACTGAAACTCTAATGAATGTATGAATGAGTGAATGCAAAGTTGTAGTGCCATGGCACAATCCTGTAGTCTTAGTTAAAAGTGCTGCACTTTCTGCATAAAAGCCAAAGTTAACCGTCCATGAATGTGCTTGCCCAGGCAGTACAAACTCAAACTGCTATTATGGTACACACACACATATATATATATATATATATATATATATATATATATATATATATATATATATATATATATATAAGTGCTGACATGCACGTATGTACTTCATGTGCATCAGTACATGACTGAAAACATTATCCTTGATGGAACAGAAAGCTAAAGGATACGTGGGTTATGTAACCCAGCCTCCTACATATGCAGTATATTACAGACAGCGTGTCTTGGGTTGCTGTTTTGACAGCAGAGAAAGAAAAAAAAATCAGTTGAACCCAATTCTGAGTAATAAAGGTGCCGTCAATCTGCATGGAGCCGCCGGTTTGGAATCTGATTGTGGGGGGGAGCTGGGTGTTTTGCACTGTTAGTGCACACTGAGCATTTAATGCCCTGATGCTTAATCAGCGATCTTCACTCCTGTGTGACATCCTTTGTGAAGATTATTGGAAACACACTCACACACACTTCTATGCTGTGTTATGTTTGCAGTTTGTACAAAAAAAAAACAAACAAAAAAAAAAAAAAATATATATATATATATATATATATATATATATATAGAGAGAGAGAGAGAGAGAGAGAGAGAGAGAGAGAGAGAGAGGACATTATAAATCTTGTTCAGTCCGTCTTTTGGTCTAATACATTTTCGTAAATTTTGTAAATGTCAAATAAAAGCAATTTTATAACATTGGGAGACATGTTTTATGGAGTCTGGAGCTCCAGGAGCACACTAGTCCAACATTATTTCTGGGGTGAATTCTAATAGGAAATAGATCCTCTGAATGTTTGCATAGTCTGTAAAAAAAGAGGAAGTGCGCCTGGGGTCAGTATGGAAGGGAAAGTGACTTCTGTAAAGAATATGAGCTCACTGGCAACATAAGCTGTGCCAAGGATGTTCTACTGCTCCCCTGCATGTGAATGCAATATTTCCGCCTCCCTTCTGTGTAGAGCTGAGAAATTCTGCACACTTGACCAAGTTTAATATTTAAAAACCTTTTACAAAGTGAATGCAAAAAGCAAAACCGAGTCTTTCTCTGAAGGTGTCTTCAAGTCTTCAGGTATGGGCAGGACAAAAAAAAAACACAGCCCTCAGATTATTCCCTGAATGGTCTGAGCAGTCACTCAATATTTAAGGACATTTTCACTCACTTCTGATTCAGTAACAACTCAGCACTGTTATTGCTGCTCATGTTTATCAGATCAATGGCACACCGGGCAAAATTGATCAGGGGAGGAATCGAAAGGAAGACTCTTTGCTTGAAATTGAATCAAAATCAAGAGCTACTTCAGCAGAGGCTCACTTAGGATTGATCCGCAGATATGAGGTGTGGACAGTAACATTGACAAACAGGTACAACCTGAGCGCACGCCGGGAATAAACATCGATACCACATTCAGAAGAACATAATGTGATTTATCAGCTGGCGTTTGAAATTCTTTGGGCCATTTACATCAGCAACAATGCCGATGCGTTCATTCCCATGTCACAAACTTCCTTTGCATTTTGTCTTTAGTTCTTAGAAGTGTAGAAAGCAGCACATCACTTGACACACTCTACTGCCTAAAGCATTTGTTGATTCTATGTTCTGATCACATCCATAGCTGGAGGTGTAGAAGACCTACCACATGACCAGTAGGCTGATTCTCCAATCACAGAGCGGGGTCAGCAGATGCTGAGGCAGAGGGTACACAGGGTCATCGACTTTCTGCAGAATCCTAAGCTTCACCTAGGCTTCAGTCTGGCTCAGGAACACAGCTAGAGACCCATAACCAGGCATCTACATCCAAGGTTTCTGATATGGGTCACATGGGCAGTTGCCGAGGGCGGCACTGGAAGAGGGGGGCCACACATCAACACTATAAAAAACATTTTTCTATGTCATTCATGACTTAGAACAAGTTTTATATCACTTTAATACAATATATGTGCATACACCTCCATGTATTGAGTCTCAGGACTGGTCTTAGCTTGTATATCAGTGTGTGGCTGCTTTCACAAACTTAAATATTAATTCATTATGTCAGTTATAGTGTAATACCCAAAAGTTAACTTGGTTGTGTAATTAACTGTTTCTCAATTAATCTTAGCATTTTGTGGTGTTCAGTAAAAAAGGACAGTGGCCCTTGAGGACTGGAGTTTGACATCAGTGTGCTAAACATTTAGCTTCTGTCTTGGTCTTAAAAGGTCCAGTCTTGGTTGTGGAGGGTGTGGTCTCAGTTTAGGTCTCAGAAGAACCAGCCTAGACTCCATGCCCTGTTGCTTTGTCACCATGTGGAGACCAGATGCTGTTTGTCGTCAGTTTCACCGAGCTCACAATGAATGAGGCACAAGTTGCCCTGAGCCTGGAGGTTACCTTTAGCAACATAAAACTGGGAAATTTGAAGGAGATATATTTCCACAACCTGTGCTGTGGTAAAATTTGGAGTGGCAGAGGGAGAGGCTCAACGAATATCTCTAATCCAAGTAATGCAAAATGCATTGGTTAAAAGCTTGCTGCCATATAACTCTAATGCAGTGGAGGTGTGTTCTCTGGAGTGAGTATTAATGTTTCTTCTGCCTGATGATTCAAAGGATGAGTCAGAACTTAGTGCTGTCAGAAATGGCATCACTATCACTGGGAAGCATAAAGGCCCCCACATACTTCCATCTGAAGTGCTGAAATCGGCTCACGTTCATGTAGACGGATGACAAAAATTGCGTCATTTTGTTCTCAGAAAACCATCCACCTCCTTTTCTCACACCAGAACCCCAACTATTTGATTAGTTATGGAACAGCTGTAATGTTGTTTATCTCATCTGTTTCCAGTTTGTCTTGTCATAGATTGGTGATCTGTCCAGGGTGTACCCCGCCTCCTGCCCACTGACTGCTAGAGACCAGTCCTCCTATTCCCACTCCATCCATGCATGGGCTGGGATAGACATCGGAAGGTCTGATATTGTGTAAACCTCTCTTTGCGTTGGTCTGTCACGTAAAAGTAAAAGTTTGCAGTTTGCAACTGTGTTGAATTCTTAATTCTTAAACACTGGTACATAGTTGGCTACAATGAGTGCTGCAGATGGGCGCACCATGCCCCCAAGTTGAGTTATAGTTGCCATTTCATCGTATAATATGTGAGTTAAGGTAATGATTAGGCCTTCTTTCAGAATTCTTTTCTTCTTTAACTCTGTATGCTCACATGTCACTTCGCGGCATTCAGCAGCGGCCTAAGGCAGGCCCTCACAGCCACACTGGATTACTGTAAATTGCTGTGAAGATAAAGCTGTTGCCTGGGAGCCAGACAGAACAGTAATTCTCCTCTCCACTCCTATTATGGGCTTTTCATTTCTTCCATTTATTTCATAGTGACTGAATGAGACTAAACTCTCCGTCTTCCTTCCTTCCGCTGCCATCTGCCTGCCTACCTGCCCCGCGCGAGAACGGATACCATCTGACAAATACGGAAGCTCAGTCAAGCTTTAAGGGAATAATAACAAAGCTGATTGAAGGTTTATTATGTCTATTGTCTTCACCTACTAGAGCAAAACAAAAGCTCCCTGCCAGCGTGAATGACCTCCCTTCTACAAACCGAACCGGAGCGTCACAACAAAAAAAAAAGTGAAGCTAATCCTGAATCCGTGAGATTAAAGAAGTTGTGCTCAGTGGTGTTAGGAGAGGAACTAATAATCTGCCAGGCACGCTTCATTTAATTTTCTTTATGGCGACATGCAAATGAGGCTGGTTTGTATAATCTTTTGGAATGAAAAACAGATCATCAAATACCATCAGACGACATTAATATTCAGTTAGGTGTCACTTATGCAGAGTCATGCAGCCTGAGGATTGGAGAGGGCCGGGAAGAGGGCCACTCTGAGAAGAAAAGATGGTCTGGCAAACACAGCAGTTGTCGTATGAAGTGACTGGATTGATGTTTTTAATGTTGTCATGGTATTACTGATAGTCACTCATGCCAGCTCCTTCAGTGAAATGATGTTTATCTTTCAATGCAACTCCTGCATTCTTACATACAATAGCTAATTATTAACGTTGTAGAGTCAATATTTTTTCCTATGTCTAATTCTACTTTGGCAGCTAATTCTGAAAAACCGACCAATCCCAGCGCTGCTCTGTGTGACTTGTAACAAGTTGAGTACAGAATAATCACAGTCCTGATCAATTCTGGGTTCTGTGGATATGAAGTTCTACTTACAATACTCACACCCTTTAATTTGTTCACATTGATTTCACATTTTTTTCCGCATTTTGTTCTGATACGGATGTTATGTAGTGCAGTTTAAGTGCAGGTTTCTGATTTAGGATGTTTGGCACCCCCTGGTGGTGTCTATGAAAATAGAAAGTTCCAGCAAAGTGTCTATGACATAGAGATCCTGCTAATGTTTGGCTCACATTAAGGAGGTAAGTTACAGAAGCATGTTCAGTTTATTTTTTGACAGACGCATTAGTCTATGCTTCTAGAGTGCCTGAAAAATAAAGTAGAATAAGCTTATATGGAGTTATGCATGCTAGCTTGTATCGAATTTATGGGAATTAGCGTCGGCATGGTAGCAGAGGGGCTAGTTTCTTATAGGTTTACATGTTACTCACCTTTAGCGGATAGTTTTATGCTAAAGTTCTAACGTTTTTCTGTATGTTTGTGCAATTCTGCACAAAATGGTTGAGCTTAGCAGCAGAATTACAGTGGTTAAGTTCATACTTGTATGACAAAATTGGTTTGTTTATTTCAAACCGCTTTAGTGGTTTGAAACTTTGAACTTTGAAACTTTGAATTATTTGGGAAACAATGACACTTAATGCAATGTTGGCACTTTTAATGCAACTTTTAAAGTAACTTTGCAATAATGTGTCATTATTTTCTTAATGACACTTCATGACAACAGTCAGGCATTAATGAAGACTCATTCATTTTCATGACAGATGTCCTGTTTATGACAGTGTCATGTCAGTCTTATGCATACCCCTTCAAATAAAGTGTTTATCTTTGTTATTAGTATTTTAAAATTTCAACTTGGAGCCGTCATGGTGTAAAATATGCTTTATAAACTTTGCAAACATAGAGTTTTTAAAAATATCTACAAATGATAATCATCTTGCCTGTTTTATGCACCTTTATCCACTCTGTTCCATCCCTGTAATTTTCCATAACTATCGCTGGGTTAAAACAGAGACGACCCAGGCCAGATGTGGTGCTGTGTTGACCCGGGCAGTCAGCCTCATCACCGCTCGCCTGCTGAATACTAATTTGCACCTGTTTGGGAACGCTGGGTAAATAGATGCCCTGTATCCATTCACAGTCCCAGAGACCCTGTGCTCTTTTATATCCTCTCCCTTTAATATTCATTTTCCCTTTTAAGTTATCTGAGAACAAACTATGATTTTTTTTTGTTTCAGTGGTGCACTAACTTTTAAATGATCAATTATCAATCCCAGGATCGTGAACTATGTTAACAATTTTGAACATGTGTAAGTGTGAGAAACTCACAAGGCTCACTTCCACCCTCAGTGTTTTCCCTTTTTGTCTGTTTTTCAACTTAGTAATCACAGCAAGAGAGGTTTTCCAAAATAAAATTATCTTCAAACAAACTTTTCACTTCTAATCACAGAATCTTGCTCCCTTACACAAATCATTACGGCAGTGCAGAGCCTTTTGAAGCTGTTCTTTTTCCGAATGCCCTCTGGGATTCGCTCCCCTGTGGCTTCAATGCTTACTCCAAAGCTCCTTTTTTCAAACCAGGCTTTGAGTAAAGAAGGGAAAAAAAAAACAACCCTCATAGGAAAATAGGTATTGAACTGATGAGGAATTCACTGGTGCATACCTGGCAAGAATAGCAATGTTATCACCCGGTCTATTCTCAGTAACATAGGAATATGATTTCTCACTGGACACTCACACGTCAGTCAGGAAGTTGGGTCGGTCCTACACACAAAAACAGTTTAATACATACAGCTGTGTGTGTTGCACCAATCCAGCAAGGATGTATGAAGGAAATGCTCCTTTCATTTCTTATTCTGAATTCTTGTCAGAGTTTCTCCAGCTGACAGTTTTTTTTGGGGTTTTTTTTAACTGTTTTTTAGTACTTTCCAGAGTGATGTCTGAATAAAAGCTTTGGCAATGTCCTGTGACATTTGCAGTGCATCTGAAGTAACGTCGACTTTAAAAGCATAGCCTAAAACCTACTCAAGGCACACTTCAATGGAGTACAATAACATTACATGTTTTGATCAAATCAGTGCGCCTTACATTTGTATAAAGTGCCTCTATCGCTAAGACTACGCCCAGCAACCCTAAAAAGAAAGCTCATGTCAGCCATTTGTATCTGGAATCTTTTTCTTTTGGTCATGATTTACATCTCATGACTATAGTTGAGGGTAGTAAAGTAGACAGAGTAGTGAATTGAAGAACTTTGCTTTTTCAAGAAACTCTTAACAAAAAAAGAATGGTGCAACATCCACATTACCAGACATCGCCCCAACCACAATCTATCTCCCCATCTTTGTGTAATGACAATAGAATAAGTCTAAGTCTAAGTGCGAGTTGTTACCAACTTACTTGTCTTGGTAAGAAGACAAGCTTGACTTTGTGCAATAATGCAAACACAACTCTTGGTTTGGTTTCACAAGAACCAGAGAGTTTTATGTTGCCCCGTACTTCCACAGCTCATCCCACAAAATGGCTTGATGATCATGATAAAACAAAGTAGCCAATTTCATTTTCACACAGTGCCAGGTTGGCGTATCCTCATTTGAAGTCTGCTTTTTGTTTTTTACTCAGGAGGCCTCTTGTTTGACTTTAAAAATGTATTTGATGATCTAACCCAGGGAAGAATGACAAGAAAAACGAAGAAAACAAAATAAATCTGCAAGGGGGTCAAAAACTTTTTCCACAGCATCGCAAAGCTTAATTCCAAGAGCTCAATGTGCCATTACACCATTAGTCATAACCTCATTGTCCAACTTCACTGTCTGAGCTTTTGTTTTGAGAACATTAAGAAATATAGTGGCAAACCATCTGACAAAAGTCACGCCCTCTAAATCTATTTTGGTGTTTGAAACGTTTTGCTCCTGGTTCATGCCACATTTCATGTGCTTTTCATTCAAGTGGTTTATTTAATAAAAGTTCTCAGTGAATGAACAGTATTTCACTCATGTCGACCTAACTAATGCATCAGTCTAATCATGCTAGTCTCGGTCCACTACTGTTACCGACTTGGTATCGACATAAGTGAGTTTTTGGATTGATCCACTTATAACTTTTCATCTCCATGCATAATTTATCAATTAATGCATGGATGCATTAATTATGAATGCATCCATGTATTTGTCAAGGTCTGCATTTTTCTGTTTTTAGTCCTTTTTGTTTTTTTCATTTTTTCCTGGAGCACTTGCCATTTCGCATGGCATCCACCAGATGCCGCCAGGTGCAGAGCCCCTGAGAAGCTGCGGGGGCAACCCCGTGGTCACACCTGTTGCTCATTTGGAGGGAGTGGATTGTGGATATAAGCAGCGGCTGAGCGACTTCTCATCGCCTGAGTGTTAGCTTACCTTGGTGAACCTCCTACATCCTCGCTGTTCCCGTGTGTGCTGTCTGCCCCGGGCTCAGAGTGAGCCTATGACCTTCGCCGTCTGTGAGTTACCTTCCTCGTGTGTTCCTCCTTCGACGCTGCCGGTGTTACCGGTCGGACGCCACCCCTCGTGTGTTCGCCTTACCCTGTCTCCGGTCCGTCTCCAGTGGATTCCCCTTCGGGACGCTGTGGACCTGTCGGTCCAAGCCCAAACCCAATCTGGAGAAAAGGAACAACTGGACCAAGTCGAACTCAGCTCTTTCCGCTGTGACCAAATCTGTCCGTCCTCCAACAAAGCTCCTTTGTCCAACGCTCAGCTCTCAATTACTCACCTGCAAATCAAGTAAGCAACCAGCTCTGTTCATTCCCGGAAAAACACTCACCTTCCTCCACTAACCCTCTGCCTTTTGTTGACAGTAAGGCGACCCGGTCATCCGCTCCAGCACTCATTCCCTCTCCCCTTTCCCCTGGATTCAATAAACTCATTATAATTGTTCACTACACTGACTCTTCTGGTTGTGTTCTTGCATGTGGGTTCAAAGATTGAATACCACCATGACAGTATTAATAATCAATGGATACAATCCACCCATTCCACAGACTCACTTACCCTTGCACGTGAGTATGTACCTAACTCCAGTGGTCATTGGATGATTCATATCACAAACAACTATGCAAACATCAACAATGGTCACCTCACCGTTGCTAACTCAGTGACTTTCTTGCTAATATTTAGCAACATTTCAGACTAAATATCAGTATCAGCCAAAATCATAACTGGCAGATCAGGCTTTTTAAAGATCGATAATTGCCAATCAGCCAGAAAACTGCGAACGGTGCACACGTAGTGACACAAATTGAACTTAATTTTTACATGTTTCTACAGACACAACAGATTTTTAGCTCTTGTCACTTACTTTGATACTGGCTAAACATCTCTGAATAAACTACATGTCCATTTAAAAAGCTTATTTCCATCGGTTTAGGCACATGGTTAAAAAGAGCTAATAGTTTAACAAAATATGCAAAAGCCATAGAACCATCCACTTCCAAATTTAGCACAACTAATACAAGTCAGATTTTTGCCCTCTGCAACAGCATTATCCTTTGGAGACAGATTCATTGCTGACTGAATGCTCTTATCTGAAACAGAGCCCTTATTAACATTTTTGTTTTCAATAATAAAGCACCATTGTTGGAGTAACATGAAATAGAATCTGCAGGCTCGAGTGTTTAGGGGTGCACAGGAGGCAGTGAACTACCACACGCTTCTGAAGTTATGATTTATGGATCGCCTGATACTTTTCTATGTTCTATTTTGAAGTGCTGATAAGACCCAACACAATGGTGAGATTAGAAGCGCGATTGGACACATCCTCAAAACGTGTAATGTTTTAAATCTCCTGACTGCCTGTAATTCCTCCCCTCTCTAACCCGAGCCTGTAACAACAGACCCTTTGATAATGTTATTGCTCATGGTTCACGACCAAAGAAGATAAGAGAAATAGGTTTCCTTAAGCCCTGCACAGGCTTAACCTATGACTCCACTTATAGCAAGACCCGAACCCCCAGACAACCCGGTTAGCTTTAGTTTTCTACAATACTTTGACACAATACGAGACGTACTTCTGAGCCCGTGCACTGTTGCCATAATACACAGGAACGGCAACTTTTATCACCCGCATAAATTCCAATCCAGGGACTGAAAAGGCTCTATTCAGAAGGAAGTGTGTGGACGAGGCTCAACAGCCTCACCTCAACCTCATGGCAACATCACAAATGAAATAAATATTTTCTCATATTTTTTAACACTGAAAATCAGCGGACATGGTTTAACATTATTTTTGTTTTATTGTACTTATGTAGTTTGGCGGTGGGAGACACAAATATCTCTCAGTAAAAACTCTGTCACAAGGTTTCCGTGATAAAGTGATATTGTAATTGTTACAACATTTGAGTAAGACTTGGGTCTGAATGTGTAGTTTCTCGGAATGATGTGTGTGGAGTTTTGGCATATTTTAAAAAAATCTAAAGCAGCCTCATTTGGCAGGATATCCCGTTGCATGATAAGATAGCTGTCTTTACTAGTACCCAGGTTAGTGGGTGATGAATAATCTTATTTTTATTTTGAGCCTCCGATGACATTCATATTGCACTGGATACTGTGGATACTCTTTAAAACATGCCCTGCATTTTTATCCTAAACCTTTGGGTTAGTTGTTGGTGTGGCAAAAAGGGACACACACACTCACTTACACACACTAAAACCTTAAAAAGGTATAAATGAAGTGTAAAATTGTGCCTGCGGCTGTGTGCCATTTATTTGCATTACCGTCTGATCCTATTGACAGGAGAAAAAACAATTACTGTTTCACCAGAGAAACAAAGGCAAGATATTTAAGCATTTTACCTGTGGCTAGCTAAATACATTATTTTTTCCTATTTGTTTTTTTTTAATCCGCCCTATGGAGCAAAAACATATTGATGAACTAAATGTGTTTCATCTACCACAGCTTTCATTTCCCTTACATTGTTTTCTTGGATAGTGAAGAAAATGTCTTTCCACATAAGATCCTCATTCAAGCTGAAAAAGTTCAAAGATAATTAAAACATTTTTATTTTATTATGTAAAAAGGAGAAAACTAGTGGAGGAAAAATCTTACATGAGAATAAAACTGCAGTGAACAGCTAGCTACTTGCTCTGTGAAGAGAAATATTAATGTTTCTAACAAGTTTAATAATTCTACAAACTCTGCCATACGTCTTTCACATAGTCAGAAAAAAATGCATAAAACAAAGTTCTGCATTGTTTGAAAGTCTGACTTTTTCTGGTTTTACAGGTCAGGAAAGGGAAAGTTGTTGTTCGGAAGAGTCACTAATTGCATTTCCATTATAAATGTGTGCAAAACGTTGTGAATATTCCACTGATGGAAAAGAAAAAAAAAAAAACTTTTTTGCAATCGCAATGTTTTCATTAAATAAACTCAATTCAAATCACACGTAACTAACTTTGTTCACACCATAAATCATCAAGAAACATGCCGCACTCAAACTACTTACTGTTTTCTTTTTTGCGGTTTGCATCAGCGGCAACATTATGTGACTTGTGTGACACACAAAATGTCTTTTTGGTACAGATTTGCCAGATAAACCAGTCCAGATACGGCCATAGAAACACCACCTCATCCTGGACCCAAAACTCATCGGCTGTTTTTAAAATCGGCGTTTTTCCACTCAGCAAATTTATTTTCATAATTCCAATTTGTGCAATTTTATGGTCAACGGAAACACAGCTAATTAATATTAGGATTTAAAAAGTGGACGCTAATATTAGCATAACAGGTAGGTTGGTCTGGGTAACTTTTTAACCTTAATAAATGAACTTAATAAATGGATGAATAGATGAATTATGTGATCAATTTTTTTTGTTGTAGTTTTCACTCACACTTTTTTCTATGCTATTAATATTAGCTTAATAACATGAAAGATTTAACTGACAAAAATTCTCACAACTAACAGATCTGATGATAAAGCGGGGGTAAAATTAAGACCATAAAAACCACATTTACACATAAATATTTGAAATCTGAGGGGGTGAAAAAAAAACCAATGCAGTGTGATTGATGATTTTTGATAACAGCCTGTGTTATTCACCAGGAAGAGAATTGTCAGAGAGAGATGCGTACGTGTGGAGAACAAAGGGATGGGAAATATGACAATCGGTTTACCACCGGGGTTATAAAGGAGGCGCCTCCCATCGCAGATGTTTAATTGAATTCAGCTCGCAGCATCTCCGGGTACGATCAGCCATAAATTCTGAAATGTCTGAAACGCCCTCCTCTACTGTTTACCTGTTTCACAGTCCTAATTAAATCCAACACACGGGATCTGGAGTCTAACAATCTGCACAGGAGGCTTGTCCTAATTTTAGACTCATCACTTCTTTATTTTGGCTCCTTTGTTAGCATGGCCTAATGAGGAAAGCCATTCCCATTAGAGTGGAGACGCTTCAGCTCAAAGTGTAAAACACACATCATGTAGTTCAATTGAAATATTCTCTGCAGTCGTCAGATTCTTGTTCACAGTATTTAATTTACAAGTTTTCATGTAACCTTGTGTGAGTGAACGGACAGTTGTGGGTTCTGTAAAATTCACCCAAAGCCACTGTTGGATCTTTAATTCATTTATGTATTTTAAATCTCTGAAAAAGAAAAAAAAAAAACATATGCACGATAATTTCCAAATTAACTTCCAAACCAGGGTTATACTTTTTAGCACGGTTCATGTGAATTTTTTCTTTTTTTGTTTTTGGCTGGACAAAGGGAAATTTTAGAGAATTTGATGAATAAAACATCCCTCCCGCTGTTAAGCATGGAGTTGGATCGATGGTACTTTGGGCTTCAATGGGGGGATAACTCACAAAGGTAGAGGTGAGAACGGATGGGTTTAATTAAACACAGCAAATCCTTGGAATCAACATCGGATTGTTTTGTCATTTTTCACTGGGAATTGTTTGCGCCTGCACCGTGTCTCTTGTCTCCTTTTGTGGAGAGAGCGCGATTTGTTGCCCATTAAAACCAGGAGAAAATGCTTTCATAACACGCAGCGGACGACTTTCAGACGGTCTATTTTGAAACATTGTGGGAGGGAAAACAGGGCCGCCTTTCCAAACTTCTCCCTGTGATTTACGGCAAATGAGAAATTTCCCGGCGGTCCGCGGCAACGGAGAGAAATCATTAGGGCTTTTATTGTCAGAGGCCTCGGAAAAACCCCCCCCCAAAAAACAAAAAATGCTTTGAACAATTGATAATTGTGATGCAGTCTTCAAACCTGTGAGTGAGTTGAGCGCTGAAGGTTAAATATGATCAGTGGAATTGGATGTGACAAAGCTACATTACTATCCATCTTGGGATATTAAACATTTCAAATTTTCTGAATTAAGGACTAATAAGCTTGCGGAGATGAGTGTGAGATGGATGGTCTCGGTTTAACAATCACAGAACACGTCTGATGAGACAAAACGGCATTAGAGTTGACATCTGATATTTTAGGCGAGGGACGGGGGGGGGAGAAATCTTGAACTGTTTTGCATCCACTAAGATGAAGATATTTTCAGAGGGTGGGCAGTAATGACTGAAAAAAAAAAAAGAAAAGTCTTCTGATTTTGTATAGATTAAACAAACTTTTAATTGATGGCTCTCTAAGGTTGTCTCCACCAGAGATGGCAATTAGAAGATTACGCTCCAGGCTGTCATTAATTGTGTAAATAACATTTATTACCTGCTTTTCACGTCCAGAAAGCTCGGCTGGATTGTAATGTCGCTTTAAGCGAAAATCCAGTAAAATATCTCAAAGAGCACATTGTTGGCAAATCCCCAAATGTTGGATTACAGCACCATATCTAGAACTACGCAATACAAACCTGTATATTTTTATAGATAGATATTTAATAGTTTTTTTTCATATTTACATAAAACAAGTAGGTTATTGAATTATTTTTACCCTAATTTTGTACCTGTCTGTATAGTTGTCACCAATGTGTTTCCTGCAGCAATGCTAGTGTAGAATGTGATGGAACGACAGTCACTATAGTCATTTACATGTTTATTTTTTTCATTTATTTATTTCATGTTTGAGATTTCATACATTTTCTTTTGAGGCTGCAAAAGAAAATGTATACCAGATACTGAGAGGTGGATAGAGTAGCCAAAAAAGCTAAACTGTAACATATTTTTACTCAAGTAAAGGTCATAAATAGTCGTCCAAGAAATGATTTGAGTAAAAAAAGTACTTGGTAGAAAATTTACCCAAGTACTGAGTAACTGTTTGGACCTGATTATATATCTTGCAAATGATGGAATCAGACAATAAATATAAGATTATGTGCAAAATCTGGGATTTGAAGTCTAAAAACATATAAGGAAGTAAAATAAAATAAATTCAGGCAGAATAAACACTTTCCCATAACAAATTTCTTGAACATAAAATACATGAAACCAATACATATTGTATGTATATCAGATTACTGGACTCTACAGTAAAACCACTCTTAAAATTTCATTTTTCCCCAAAAACATGAACTTTTGCAATGGAGTAAATGTAACTAGGTGCTACTCAGACCTTCTTTCTGATGCAACAATACTCAATAAGGTTACTGAAAGTCCACACGTCTAACAATAATAGCTGCAAAAGTCTGAATGTAAACAATAATATTCAATGTCAGGGCAACCTGACAATGTGTGTGTCAAGTGTAGACTGACAGACTTGAAAAGAATTGGTTTTATGTTGTTCAGAAATTCTAGCCCACTATGAAAAATATTTCAAAGGTGGGAGACAATAGAGACTGAGAAAAAGAAAAAAAAAATCAGAATTTAAAAGCCTTAAAGTTTCGGTTTATATTTTGCTAAAATTGACAGTGTCCAAAAGGTTTCTGGACATGAGGTTCTTGTTTTTTCTTGGTTCATTAGTTTCTAATGACCTTGCTGCTTGCATTACACTCTTTGAAACCAAAGAGTGTGTTTTAAACTAAAAATAGATATGTATGTGAACAACAAAGGTATTTATTGTTTTTAATCTGTTATTTAAGTTATTTAATCATTAGATTGGTAGTATTCTACTCATTCCAATTTCATGTGTTTCAGGAAACCCCTGACCATTCATGGAACTTTTTTGAAAAAACTAATTCTCCTTTAGAAATGTAGACTGAGATGCTACGTTAGCTTTGAATAGCTTTGCTGATGAGCTAACTCCTTTTACCACAACTTGTCTTGTTCAGCGTACCATCAGAATTATTTTTAAAAGCAAAACAAGCCTAAAGACCCAAGAGAAGCTGCTTTGTTGTCCATCGCTGTCATTTGCGTATGTCGCTTGTGCGTCAGATTTACAGGCACACCAAGCACACACAAATACAAAAGTTCCAATCAGATTACCTGCGTTAAAATTTTTAGCACGATAAAATTGACGTGTTAAAGTTCCAGCCCTAATCAATGTGTTTTAAAAGTAGTTTCAACTTCAGTTTCAAGCAGCCAGCATATTGAGGTAATTGATTCTTCATCAGTACAGATAGCATAGCTAGCAAGAGATTAACTAATGTCAACACTGGATCATTGCTGACATATTTAAGTAGCATTACACTGATATAGCAGCAGTGGTGTTACAGGTGGTGTGTGTGTATGGCGTCAATCGTGTGATAGAAGAGTTTGACATGTTCTATAAACTTGTGTCAGTCTAGCTTAGCTGGAGATTACACTATGTATTTTACAGTGTAAATTCAATATCAAAGAATTTACAATGTACGCATTAGTTTCCTATGACATTTTTCCTTCCTTTGGCATTTAAACAAAGCACAAACAAGCAACAGTATGATACGGGTATAGGACTACAAATAAGATCATTACCATAGATAAGAGAAAAAAGAAATACTGTATGGAAAGTCATGTTGGTATTTAGCTAGAAAGTTTTAACCTCAGTTAGGTTCTCTGTGTACAAAGTTGCTTGGATGACAAAGTTTACAGAAGTGCGTGTGTGTTCCATGTGTGTGCCGAATGTTGGGGGAATAGCTGTTTATGAGGGGGTTCTTGACGATTTATTCCAGACAGCTGCATCGTTGACATGCCATCATTAGCAGAGTGATTCCTCAGGTTGTTTCATTCCCCCGTGGCCAAGACAAACTGCACGAGATCTTAATTGCTGGTATGAATAAAAGTTCATTTTCCAAGGGCTGGTATCATTATAAATGCAGCATAAAAGATTACTGAGAAGATGAATATGTCAAGTACTGTACTCTCACACTAGAGCAATAAAGAAGCTAATAAACCTGGGATGGGCCAGAGGGTTATTCAGGGACAATAGAGAAGATAAATGCTGTTTATCTCCAATTACAGTACATTCTTATGACTGTCTTGTGCGTAAAAAAGACGGAGAGAGGCAGATGTAGGAAGTGGCAAACGGAGACAAAGAAGCTCCTGACTGAGCGCTGCTCTTTTTGGGATGGAGTCTGTTTTCCACCTAATCTCCTCTGTGATTGTTTCGACTGTGAAACGTTTGTGACAGACAAATGAAAGGTTGTCGGTTTTTTGAATACTTCCAAAGCCAGAAAATGAACTAAAAGCCACTTTTTAGCGTAGCTACAGTCTCCTAAAAGCTGCGCGTTGGGATTTTTCTCATTTGTGTGGTCAGGGGACCGTAGAGGGAGCCGGTATTAGGACCGTTCTCTTGAGATGGACTATGTAATTTGCAATATGACATGGGAATAATGGTGACCTGTGCACCCTGGATGTTAGACTCATTAAATATATTGGATCTTCTCTTCACCACTGGCTGTTGGATACGTGGAACAGTCCACAATGTCTTAGGGTTCTTTCAAGTAGCATATTGCAACACAAGCGATAAAATATGTCTGTCATTACATTAAGGGTGTCTCCACACGTGTGAGACCGGTGAAAACCCTGTTTACCTCCTTGCCTGTGGTGGCGCTGCAACAAGAACCACTGAAGGAAACGACATGAAAACCTCTGAAGACGACACTGAGAGCAACTCACAACTACCTTGTAAACAAAAATGGAGTAGCATCAGATTTGAGTAGTTATAGGATTTCTCTTTTACCTTTGGTAAAAAGCCATGAGCCAGTTCTCTCACTAGTGCTAGAGACGCGTTTGCTTTGGTTATATTTACCCAGAATGCTCTGCCCTATAGTCTGCTTCCTGCTTTTGGAGCAGTAACTGATCCACTTGGCGTTCACATATGCACTCGGACAGTACTAGAGTTCACTTCAACCGAACTGAAACCTATGTTTGTAGACAACCCAGAGTTTGCTTTTTGGTCCACATTACAGATCCATTGCATGCTCACAACTCCCCAAACAAAACAAACATTCTAGACAAACAGACTTGAGTTTTATTAAAAATGGGCTAAACAGGGCTGGTGTGCAATATCGCACGATTATTCCCATGTTAAGTAAGGGAAAGCATATCCAGAGCCCTGTATTGGATGAATGAACCTAAATTAATGCCACCATAATCCCCATCGTGCTGATGAGACAGAACAGGGTTCTGAAGTTTTAACCGTTGGTGATTTTTATGAGATGTGTTTTTGCTTCCACAAAGCACAGCTCTGTATTACTGCATGTAGGATTTGACCAGACACCACTGGCGAACCTGCTGTGTGTTGCATGGCTAAGATGATAACTTCTTTGTTCCCTTCATACCCAACTATCAAACATATCAGTCTATTTTTTCCAAAGAACAACTTTGGGGGGGTTCAAGATGGCAGTAGAAGAGTAAGACGTGCTTCGCGTGGGCTCCCGCTCCAACTTCTTCTGTATATGGTTCTCTACTAAATGTCCTTGCTGTTTTGAGCTTTTGGTCTGTCCGGACTCGACCCCTGAGTGATTTTTGCCTGGAAGAGTAGAAGAATGGCGACATACTTGAGGAAATGCAAACATTCTAGCTCTGCGGCTGCTAGGCCCGATACCGCCTCAGAGCAGACTACAGCTAAATCCGGAAGCTCAGCACCTCCTTCTCCCTCCAGCGGCGAGGCGGATGCACTCTCCTTGAAGTCTGACATTCTTGCCGCTATAAAAACCGATATCTCAGTTGTGATTAAATCGGAAATAAAAGAAGCTTTGGCTGAAGAGTTCACTTTTATTTAAGGAGAGCTACAAGTGGTGAGAGTGGAAGTGGCTAACGGCACAATGCTACTTCGTGCTGACCTGGACCACGTTAAACAGAGCGTCAAAGAGGTAGAAGGCGGTTTGTCAACCTGGTCCGATGAGGTTGTTACTCTACACACCACCGTGATGGAACTGAAAGAAGAAGTTGATGGGCTCAAAAAGAAGTGTGACGATATGGAAGGGCGCAGGAGAAGGTGCAACGTGTGGATCATTGGAGTTCCCGAGACGCCAGTATCCAGCTTCACTGCAGCGGTGGCTAAACTGGTAGCAGAGGTGCTAAGGATGGATAAAGCGCCACTGATTGACCGAGCCCATCGCACTCGAGGGGGGAACAAGTCAGGCGATAAGCCGCGTGTTATTGTTCCTCATGGGGAGGAAGACAAGGAGTTCCTGGATTCCACTAAAGCAATGGATTACGTTAAAAAGAAAATCATCTCAGCAACCGCCAGTGAGGACCGGTGTTAACCGCAGGTCCAATCCCCATCGATCCATTATGTCTGTCAGGTTGCACGGAACCTTCCAACATTATGTCCCGCGCTATATCTTGATTTAATTTTAGACTTTATTCTGAGGGACAACATTCTTCTTTTTTGTTCTATGTATGAGAGTTTTGCAGGGGGTCTGTCCAGATCTTGGTTAGTGATGCATTCATTTTATCAATGCAGCAAGGAGCATAAAACAGCAATACTTTAGAGTAAGGAAACCCTTTTTATTTTGATTACTGTTATTTAGCTATGGCAGGAGCCCAGGCAGGGAGTTAAGTTCCCCAGTATAAACACAAATGTGTGGATTTTTTGTTTGTTGGGTTCTCCGTGTTTACCCAGGAGAGAGGGGTGGGACTATACCGGATCTATCTGTTTTGATAATGTCTTGTGTGAGGTTATCTTTTTGTGATGGTTTGTGGATACTGTACTACAGTTCGATTGACCATACACGAGCAGTCCTAATGCTAATAAGTTCATCAGCAGTCACCCAGTTAATTGTGTGAGTTGGAATGTAAAATCCCTTAATGGTCCAGTGAAATTTAGGAAAGTTATGACACATTTAATGCGCTTTTTTCAAATATACCTAATATTTCAACACATAATCTCATAATTGGGGGAGATGTGAACTGTGAGCGATCGTAGTACAGTGGGAAGGATCTCTCTCTCTAAATCTGCCCAGTCAATTAATTCATTTCTCAACACTTACGGAGTGGTTGATGTGTGGCGATTTTGAAATCCGACCCTAAGACGGTATTCGTTCTTCTCCCCTGTTCATAAGAGCTATTCACGGATTGACTATTTTCTCCTCGATAAACGGATTTTACCTTTAGTGAGAGAATGTGATTATGGAGCGATAGTAATTTCTGACCATAGTCCGCTCATAATGAAACCAAACGTTCCTGTTACGCAATTGGTCTATCGTCCTTGGCGACTTAATCCCATACTTTTATCGGACGAAGACTTCGTCGATATGCTTCCTTCCGAAATTAAGTTTTTTATTGCTGTTAATCGGACTCCTGGGATGCCACTCAGCACTGTTGGGGAGTCGTTAAAGGCTTACCTGACAGGCCAAATAATTTCTTACTGTGCAAACAAAAAGAAGAAAGGTATCGAACGGCTAAAATTGCTTAGAGATCAGATTCTACAATTAGACAGGGAATGCTGCCACACTTTTACACAAGATTCACTTAAGAAACGTATATTACTCCAAACAGAGTTTAACATCTTATCTACCCAACAGGCCGAATATTTAATATCCAAATCTAGGTATGGCTACTATGAGCATGGTGAGAGGGCTGGACGCCTTCTTGCCCAGCAGCTACGGCAGCGCTCAGCTAAACGGGATATCCCAGCAATAAATGATAACCATGGTGTAAAATGTTGTGAGAATGCAGGAATTAATCTATGTTTCAGCAAATTTTACCAATCCCTGTATACCTCTGAAGCCTCACTTAGCCCAACTGAATTGAATGACTTTTTAAAAGATATTAAAATCACTTCACTAAGTTCTGACCTATCTAACGAGTTGGAAAGAGATTTTTCTTCAGGTGAGATAAACAATGCAATTAAAAACATGCAAAATGGGAAATCTCCAGGACCAGATGGTTTCCCGGCAGAATTCTTTAAGAAATTTTCGGATTTACTTTCTCCCCTGTTATCAGTTTTTGAGGAATCCCTGGCCACACAATTATTGCCGCTGTCTATGCGTCAGGCGGTAATTTCGTTGCTTTTAAAGAAGACTGAAGAAGAAAGAAGAACACTGATGTAAAAATTCTTACAAAGATGTTGGCAAAACGAGTCAAACAGATTATCCCCACAATTGTTTCACCTGACCATACTGGTTTTATTAAAAATCGTCAATCCTTCTTTAATATCAGGCGGCTGTTTAATGTATTGTATAATTCTGCTCCGCCCGGTCACAATTGTAATAAAATTTTAATCTCGCTGGACGCTGAGAAAGCATTTGACCAGGTGGAGTGGAACTATCTCTTTAAGAACTTGGAGATGTTTAATTTCGGTCCTAGATTTGTTTCATGGGTGAAGCTGATATATACCTTGCCAATGGCAGCAGTACGCACTAACAGTAATCTATCCAGTTATTTTGAATTGAAACGTGGTACGAAGCAGGGGTGCCCACTCTCGCCACTCTTATTCGCAATTGCGATTGAACCACTCGCAGTGGCTTTGCGGAACAGCCCCGAAATTAAAGGTATCAATCGGTTTGGCACTGAACATAAAGTTTCCTTATACGCTGATGATACACTTCTTTATATTTCAGATCCCTTGTCTAGTATTCCTGAATTACTTATTTTACTTCAAAAGTTTGGAAACATATCTGGCTATAAGGTTAACCTTCAAAAAAGTGAATTGATGCCTGTGACCCCAATGGAAGAGCAGCATATGGGTCCAGTTCCTTTCTAAATTAGCTCTGCCAAATTTAAATACCTTGGTATTTGGATTACTCACAGACACAACGATCTTTATACAGCAAACTATCTGCCTCTCCTGGTGAATCTTAGAAAGGACATCGCTACATGGGCATCCCTGCCTCTATCCCTGGGAGGTAGAATCAAAGTGATCAATATGGCAATACTGCCCAAATTACTTTATCTATTTCAGAGCATGTCAGTGTTCCTCACCAGGACTTTCTTTACAAATTTAAATAGTGAGTTGTCGTCATTTATTTGAAATAAAAAGCACCCACGGATAGGCAGTAAGATGCTACAGCTACTTCATAGTCTTGGTGGCTTGTCACTCCCCAACTTCTTATATTACTACTGGGCGGCTAATATTAGAGCCTTACTGTACTGGTTGAGAGAGGACAATCCTGCTCCTACTTGGGTGACTTTAGAGAGGAATTCAGTTACGGCTAGCTCTCTCTCTGCTCTACTCTGCTCCCAGTTACCGTTTAATCAACCAATCTAAACTTATACTTCTAATCCGGTTGTAACTCTCACAATAAAAATCTGGAATCAGTGCAGGAGGTTGTTTAAAAGTACAGAATTATTATTGTCTGCTCCAGTATCAAACAATCACATGTTTGCTCCTTCACTAATGGACTCTCTTTTCAATGGTTGGAGTTTAAAGGGAATAACTTCTCTAAATTATCTTTATATAGACAATACGTTTGCCTCATTCTAACAGCTAACACAGAAATTTGACATCCACAAGTCAGTTTTTCAGGTATTTACAATTGAGACATTTTGTAATGTCAAACTCTGGATGTTTCCCTCTACGTCCCCCAACTTCTCTTGTAGATGAGATTCTGATGTGTAAGTCTATAACAAAACACTCTATGAGTAGAGTTTATTCTTTGCTCAGTTCACTAATTTAGATTCTTTGAGGGGCAAGTGGGAGATGGACTTGGAGGAATCCATATCAGACACAGTTTGGCAAAAAAAATTATTCAAAATATCTATTCGTCCTCAATATATCTGAAACATGTTATAGTTCAATTCAAGGTAGTACATCGTCTACACTGGTCTAAGGACAGATTGTGCAAACTCAAAAGGGACTTAGATCCGATGTGTGATCGTTGTAAACAATCTCCAGCCACACTTTTACACACATTCTGGTCTTGTCCAAAGTTACATGGATACTGGCAAGGCATCTTTGACACCTTTTCAGGAATATTTGGACAAACTGTTCATCCATCACCACTCATCTCTCTCTTTGGGGTGGCTCCAGCAGAAGCTTCCTTCAGCAAACATCAGAGGACTGTGTTAGCTTTCTGCTCTCTACTGGCTAGAAGACTCATTCTTCTTCGAAGGAAGGATTCACATCCTCCAGTATATGGACTCTGGTTAAGAGAGGTTATGTTTTAAATTCATTTAGAGAAGATCAGATATACTGTTAGCGGATCTGTAAACAAATTCTTTGACATCTGGCAGCCTTTTATATCTTATGTAGAAAAAATTTCGGCAGATAACTTTGTGTAAAGGTCAAGTATTGGCTCTTTGTGCACAAACCTATGCTTTGTATCGACTGATGTATGAATACAAGGCGGATTCTTGTTGGGGTAATAGATCCGGTATGGGACGGGAGGGTTGGGAGGGATTTCTGTTGTGTGTCTTCGTCTGCTTTTTTGTGGTTTATGTATAAAATAATAAAAAGACCTTGAAGAAAAAAAAAGAACAACTTCGATAGAAGAGCAGTGACAGATTAAGAACTGCTGAGGATTGCAGTTTTTCTTCCTCAAGAGAAAACTGGTGTTCTTTTCCACATCTGTTTCTAAATTGAAACAAAGAGCGGTTTCAGCTAAAGTTGATGAGCGAAAGCAGAGGGACGGTTCTCCTTAAGGAGAAAACATACACAATCTTTCATTTCCATAAACAAAATTCTCTCGTTTTTTAAATCACTTCTGAGCCTTTACACTACTCACCAATTTAAAACATCTTAAATAAAAGCAGACAGATCTCCTCACCAAAAAATGGGGCAATTTGCATAAAAATATAACACATTTCCAAAAGAGCGGATGCTGACTGGGCTTCATTTACATCTTTAAACTCTTTAATAATTGAGGCGCTGCGATTATAAAATGCACTTAGAGTCGTTTAAAATGCTACCACAAACAATAAAAATTGGTCCATTAGAGGAGCTGTGACTTACACAGATGTTCAGATTAAGAAGTAATTGCATCCAAAAAAAAGACAAAAAAAAGAAAGAGACTTTATAATGATGGCTTCTTTTAGCAAAATTTGCATGAGCATTTGGGACTGCAAAGAAAATCATTACTGTTAATAAGTTTAAATCAAGTACATCAGCATTACTAAAAAAACTGCTTCATTTTAATCCCCGCGACATCTCAGTGGAGACTTCCAGAGTGTAAAATTGGTTTTAATATTGAGACTTTGAGTCTGGATTTTGTGTTGATTTAGCTGGAGAAGCTTGTGAAAGTATTAGCCACATTACAACTAAACACTTATTTTGTTAGGATTACATTGTGATAAACACAAAGGGGAAAATAGTGAAAGAAAATAAACAATTTTGATTATCCATGTGAACCAATGACTGGTCAGATTGAGGCCAACACAAAAGTGGATTTCCAATAAGTTGTTAAACTCATAAACTATTGTCAGTTTGCAAACCAGGACTGTTTAAGTTGAAATTCTTAGTTATTTATAAAAAAGCCGGGCGTCTCACAGATCTAGGAATACTAAATGTCTAAAATATTTTGACTGGAACATAAATTAATAGTTGTATTAAATGACCTGCATTTGCATACTAGTTTAACAAGTCAGAGGACTCCAAAGTGATGTGCACACAGTCAGGCATTCACAAGTTAATACTACATTGTAGCCAGAGATGCCCAGGTTCAGAACTAAGGCAGTCATTCAGAATTTGACCACCAGAGGGAGTCATGGCAGGTGAAGTGTCTTGAACCAACAATCCACCAGTTACAGGATGATACCCTAATTCCTGGGCCGCTTCAGTGCAACTAAATGTTACACCACTGTTGACTAGGGTGAATATGTCTCTTTATATACATATATACTTTTGTATGTATTTCTGGTTCAAATACATACATACATGTTCTGATTATGTCCCAAGAATCAGAACAAAGCCTGGAGAAGCAGCCTTCAGTTTTTACAGACCACTAACCTGGAACAAACCTCCAGAAAACGACAAACATGCTGAAACACTGAGTTCCTTTAAATCAAAGCTTATAAACCACTTGTTTAGAGTTACCTTTGATTTAATAATAAATGGAACATTGATTAATCCTAATCTTCATTCTTGATTTTGATTATTCATTTAATGATAATGATTTTGATTATGTTATTTAAGAAAATGTAATGTGTTTTGTTCTTCATAAATTGGTTACTGTGTTATGTATTTATCCTCTAAACCAGTGGTCCCCAACCCCCGGGCCGCGAACCGGTACCGGTCCATGGACCAATTGGTACTGGCATGTGCAAGAAATAATTAAATATTTCCGTTTTATGTATTATTTGAGTTTTACCGGATTCTTTCGGTTACTTATGCGCCAACACTGAGCCCACAAGCAGCAAAATGAATAAGAAACAGATCAGGTATCTTTGAAAAGTTTCTCTGCAAAGGGGAAAAGGCCCAGAGAAGAGACAGGAGGATGGATTTATCCCGAACCGGTAGATGAGTCCCACATTACAAGCCCGCTCTGCATAACATGCGGCGACCAGCTGCTAATGAGGCAATGAAGCTTCAAACTGGTTCGCCATGTCAAGACGAAGCACGCTGTGCTCAAGCAACACAACTCGGGTGTCATTGTCTCCCATCACTCCCAGATGACACCGTCTCTTTGCAGAGAAACAAGCTCAGGGCTCCTGTTAGTCATTATCGTGAGTTAAAATTTTCACCAAAGTAAAATTTTAGTTTTTGTTGCACATCTGTATCTTATTTTGAAGGGATATATAAATGTTACCATAGTGACCAGAGTCAGAGAGCCTTTGGGCAGTGGTCGAGAGAAGATGAGTAGAGCTTGTGAGTCTTAAGTCTGGTTTAGATGGCAAGATTTAAGGATTGTCGGCCGATTCTCCAAACCTCTGTGACCACAGAGCTGATAAAAGTACAACAGGTTCGATCGGTTCGTGTGTCCAGCCACACGGCAGGAGCAACACACCACACTAACCGATTCCAGTGACAAACATCCCTATTCCAGAGGATAATCCAGTAAAACCCCCAACATAGCACACGGGAATTTAGAATAACCAAACAGGGATGACGATGTAGAAGCAATAGTGATAGTTTATAGAGACATTTTAAGAGATAAAAGAGTAACAAAAAGAAAAGGTGGTGGATAAAAGTCGACGGGAGCAGCCAGTCTATTTGCTGCACTGATTTGGAGGTGAATATGTTTTTTCATAGTTAACATTTTTAACTTAATAAACATAATAAACAAATAGAAAAATGACCTTTACATATAATAATAAACATTTCCACATATCATCATCTCCGATATCCACCTGACTCTCAGTTGGGCGATATGTCAGCTGTTTGGGATTCCCCTCTGTTCTTACGTCACCGCGTTTCTGATTGGCTACCTGTCGCATTCAACAGGCTGTGTTCTCTTCCCCAGTCAGGGAAAACCCCACAGGCTGCGATAAAAGGGCCAAGACAACCCGAATCGGGCATATTCAGGCTTTAGCGGGAACACCAACATGCAGAAGTGCGCTGCGGCTGCACAACCAACGCGGACGCGGCTCCGCCACTGCAAAGAATTAAACTTTACTCACCCTGTGGTTTTAACAAATGGAGCTGAAGACACGTGACCCTCCCGTGCCCAGAAGGAGTGCGGCGCTCAGAAGCGCGGCAGACATAACATCTGTCTGTTTCGGGGAAGTGAAACCACGCAAAAAAACAAAAAAAAAAAAAAATCCTGGCACGCCCAGATCGCACAGGGTAAAAAACAAAAAGTTCAATGGATCAGTTTGGTTCAGGCAGATCCATCTGCCCCATGAACCAGGAGGAATTTGTGAAGCTGTGCGTTCAGACCCCAGCAGGTGAAGTGCTGGTAATGTAAGTGGAGTCGTTTAACTTAATTTATTATAAGTTATTGGGGCCACAGTCAGTCATTTTTGTCACTACAGACAAAACCCACGGACCGAGGACCGGTCCAAGTCTTGACCGGTCCACGGTAATAAAAAGGTTGGGGACCACTGATCTAAACGACTTATTATCTTGCATACCATACTGCAGGTTTTGATGTTAAATGTGAAAGACTGCTGCATATTTATACCATCTTCAAGTTAAGATTTCTGTGTAAAAAAACAACCCAATATAATGGAAATTCAATACCTCTTCAAAGTTTATAATATCGGAATTACAGGAACCATAATAACATTTTTTATAACTTTTAAGACATATTTGTTGTGTTTGGACATACCATCCAACCACTCTTATGACTCTTTTTCACATAATTAATCTACTCCAGGTATCCAAAAACAGAGCTCTACTTCAAAATATGTGGAAATGTGGCCTAGTACTGATCCTAAGCTAATCTTACCGAGGCATTTAGAATATAAGCATTTGCCAAGTAATCTTAGCCAAACTTGTCTGATTCCTGGGCCGTTTTATTTGAGCCCAGTAGTTTAGTTACAGTTCAGCGTATTCCCTCCAGTTTGGGATGAATTGCACCATCTCCTCCAAAGCAGCAGTCCAGTCAGATACTTGGCCCTCTTTCCACTGCTGGGTCTCATTGTCCTTCATGCCAAGCAATTTCCCAATAGGATTAGCCCAATGCACCTCAGCTAATGCCAGCACTGCTGACAAAATTACATCTGTTGTCTCCGGTGAAAGATTTCACCTTGATTTTCATGACTAGTGACCAATTGTGACCAATGTTTTGAAGTATGCCTTTCTCAGAGATGGAACGGGTGAGTCCTGGGCCTGGATCAAGTCTAGTAAGGTGTAAACTTTTGCACTTGGCGACATCTTCACCCTTTTTCAACCATCTTGGAGCAAAAGCAAAGAAGTCCAAGAACAGTGTCAGATATTGGATTTCTCAACATGTGAAAGAGTTTCTGCTCTTGCAGAGCTGTTCTGTCAACGTTAGGGCCAATGCTTAATTCTGATTTTTATTTTTTTGCTGAAATCTGATATTTTTTGTGGGGACATTCATACTATTAGTTAAATGCAACCACAATCAGACTTTTGTGTCGACCGCAAAGCAACAACCCGCATGTGTGGAAGAACTAAGACGTCACACAGCAGCTGCCTGTTTACGGAAGTAGTAATTGATGTCACCAATGGACAGATTTTAGTTATTCAGCAATGGGAGTTGACTGAATTGTCACAAGACCATTAAAACATGAAGGAAGCTAATAAGAAAGCACAACTAATATGTTCCATTTATTATTAAATCCATTCAGCTGCCTTCTCTTTACCGATGGTATTAGTTGATATGGAGCATCAACTACAACTACAACAACTAATGTTTACCAGACCATGAGTGGTGGGATTGTGATGTGATGTACATCAGTGACACAGACATAAAAATTTTCATAATTATAATTTTCAGCCATTATTTACGTCCAGATTTACCGTGTCTGGTTTTTTATGACGCATGTCTCACGTCAAAGATGTAAAAGTCGGCTAAAAAGTGTCCTGATCGTTCGCAAAGCAAACGTTTTGATAACAATCCGATACATATCCCATTTAGAACCACATATGGAAGCGGAACAAATCAGATATTTTTTTTGGGGGTGGAGGGGTGAAAACATTGGAATTGAGTCGTTCAGACTGCTGTGAAAAAGTCAGATATCTGTCGCTTTTCCCTGCTGTGTGAGCATCGCATATGAGGCTAAGAGTTTCAGAGGAAGACATGATTCGCATTGCTCACTGATGTCCTAGTAGGTGTGTAAATAAGTTTATGATAGAGTGGTAATGCATGTATGTTCTCTATAAGCTTCCATCACTCTAAACTGAATCCATTCAGCTGTCTTCTCTGTAGCCCGTTGAACTATTACGCTATTTATATAGCCAAAATGTGACTTTCATTTTTTTAAATCTGACAACATACATGGGCAAGGGTTACCATGGCAAAATAGAAATTATGGATGGCCGAAAGACTTTGGCAGTACTACGGCAAGAAATGTAGTGATTGTGGTATTCATTAATGCTACTAAACGTTAAGCTTGAGTTAGCAATTATTATGGCTGTCGATGTTAACCTGTTAATGTATGTGACTAATCTGAAAAATGTAACACCTCAATATTACACAATGCAGACTAACTGAATTACCTGTTTTGACCCAAAAGTCTCCTTTCTGACCAGGGTTACTTAGTTCACAGCAGTGTTTTTTCGGGCTCAACATGAAGGGAGCAACGGACAACAGCAAGAAACCGAACAATCCAGAATAAAATAACATACATGAAATTGGTGTTGAGATTTTGAGAAAATGTGACAAAGTGTAAGGGGTATGAATACCTCCAAAGCACAGTCTGTATAAATCTTTCTGAACGGATGCTTTTGTATTTTTGTGAATTTGGCTCCTGTCATTGTGAATCCTATGCCCCTGGTAAGGCCCCTGGTGATTCCCTGGGCTGATAACAGTCTGTCCAACGTCCTGCTGGTCCACTGGGTCAAAGTCTGATCCTGCCTTTCGTTTCATTCCTGAGTCTTTAAGGTTTATTCTGCTGTGAGCCCACTCTGCTTGCTCTTATGAAGTACCTTTATTTTTATTTTTTTTTTAAAGAAAGACTTGGATAATAGTATGCTTACCTCCTGCAGAGTGTTCTGCACTTGGCTGCATGTTGTGAAAGGTTTTCCTGTACCATGAAAAATATCCTGTGATCATCCAGCACTGATGTCTTGTGTGAATACCCAGACCTTTTTATGTTGAGCGCAGCCTCCTCTTTCCCCCCTCAGTAAGTGCCAAAGTGTTGTTTTGGTCATTCGTAATGTTCCTGCTATCTCTGCGAAGGAGCTTTGATTTTGCAGCCGGCGGCCCCGGCCTGTTTCAGTTACATTAAGGGTTCCTTTAACCACACCTTGTGCTTTCAAAAGCTTTCATAAGCTGCTTTTGCACTGTCCATATAAATACGCAACTTGGAATTATGAACATGAATTAGCTTAATGGAAACAGCAATTTTGATGAAACACGTTTTGGTGCTAGGATGAAATGTGTTTGTTTTTCTTTTTCTTTTTTTTTTACCGTATTGAAATAGGTTTATGTCACCAAACTGCAATGGAAACACTTTTTTTCACATTCCACGAGTCACATGATCAATATTTGGTTACTACTGGAGGAAAAGACGAAGAAGACGAAGAAGTAGTAGGGGGTTATGGTGTTTTTTTAATGACTTGTCGAGTGAACAATCTTATTCACATGGGATTTTAATTGCGTTTGTTTAATTCAAACACAACAATTGCGAAATAGTGGAATATCAACAAAATTTTGTCATGTTTCCAATGGAAACGCAGCTAAAACCTCGAGATTACTTTAGAAACTTCCTGTTATTATAGAGCAAAAAAAGCTAAAGGTAAAAAAATTGAAGCATTATGTAATAATCTATTTCTTTAACCATAGGTGGCCTATTGGTTGACCAGTACATGTTGGTTTCTGTTACATTTTAACCACTGCTCTTTTTTATGCGATAAATGTTTTGGTGTTCAGCTCAACTACAAAGCAAATTTTAAAAGGGAGATTTTATTTTATCCTTGAAACGAGATTGTTAGTTTTGCACATAATGTTTGAGTTCTTTAGAAAACGTGAGAAACTTTTTAACATCTGGTAAAAACCAATGTTCTGTTGAATCACAGCAGTCTGATTGGTTTGCCTTACAGAACGTTGACCTCCAACTCTAGATTTGTTCAATGTTTTTCATTTATACCATAATTGCGCACTTCTTGGGTTAATAAATATGTCTAAAACGGCAAGAATGGAATACAGAAGAATTAAAATGGCAAAACGTGCAATATGGGGAAAAAAGGCAGAATATGGGAAATATTTAAATGGATTTCATAAGCCCCTACATGTATTATGGGAATTATGGGACATTTTTCACATGGTTGGTTGGGAAGTGCATGACTAATAATTGTTGTTTTAACAGATGTGTCCATAATAAAACTTGCAAACGATGAGTGAATATACTTTTATAGTTACGATCGAAACGTCACAACTTCCTGGAGGGGCTGAATAGCTTCAAACACAGTCAAATAAAAATAGTACTACACTTTCTTAATATTTTTGACAGCCACATAAATCAAAATTCGGATAGTTAATTAAAAAATATAAATGTTTCATACAATAAAGAGACTGAGTGTGTATTATTAAATGTTTGATAAAGAAACCTGCAGGTGTAGCAGCACAGCAGTGTGCGGAGCGCAGCTGCTTAGCATATCTGAAGAAATGTGAGAGAGCCTCGCAGCACATCGCAGTGTGATTGATCTGCTAATGTACAAATGCAACGCGAATCCCAATTACCATTTTCCCACACTGGCTGGAATATCCACGGAATAAGAATCTCGACTCTGCACAGTTTGGTGTTGTTGCACTAGATTTCAAATCTGATATCTCATGAGAGACAATGTCCTTCATAGTAGCAAGCAAGTGACCTTGGGGTGCTTTGCAAATACAATAAAAATAAATAAATAAATAAATAAATAAATAAATAAATAAATAAATAAAGATAAGTGTGAGGTTCAGACAAAAAGAAAAAAAATCTCCTTGGGGCGTACTCATAAAATATTAACAGCAAACATGTCAAAAGTTGTATCATGGTGATTTTGTGAGAGATAGACAAATGAGCAGATTTGCTTGGCGTTGCATCATATTTATGTCATTTTTTTTAATATAATCAAGTAAGTCAAAAGGAATGGTGTGGAGGGATTTTGACAACGTGACCGCAATGTCAAACAACTTTTAAAAGAGAGAGAGAAGACATCTGAAGTCGTCCACACATGTAATATTAAGGAGGATTGATTGAAAACACAAAACAGTGTTCTCCAGAAGAGCCTGAAGAGGTGCTGTGGTGTGATTCTGCTCTGTGCCTTACCAAAGTGTTCTGCTTTCCTCAGATGTCTCACAGTTTCCCAAGATACCAGAAAAAAAAAAGAAGACATTTTTATTTTTAGGATTTTATGTGATAGGCTCGCAAGAAATGGTGCAAAATTGCGAACTGGGTGGAATACAGCTCTTATAAAAATGTAAGATTGGGTTTGTGACGTTTCCTTTGCCACTGTTTCATGAAGCCATTAGTTTAGGACTGAAATTATTAATCAAATTAATTGTTCTTTTTTTTTCACAGAGTTTGGACCCGGTGAAGCTTAACATGTAACTTGAAGAATTTTGGGTTGAACATATTTCCAATCCAAACTGTAAATATTTTTGCACAGTTTTGGTCTTAATCAGAGCACTGAGTGTGTTGTCCTGTCAGTAAATGGCCATTTTAACAGTCTGTTTACTCCAGTTAGCGATTAATTAATGAATTATGTGCTTATTTGAATCTTTCATGTATTTCTAATATGTAAAAAAAAAAAAAGAACCTTGAGTGGTTAATATAAAATTTAGAAAATTCTCCCATTTCTTTTTTAATTTTAATCTTCTTGTGCTATTATTGAAGTCAGTTGAAGTCCTTCTATTGAACTGAAATTAAACACAATATTTATTAATTATAAGATTTCTGTTGATAAGTATTTGTATTATGTTTTATTTGGGGGTGTTAATATATGGGGGTTAAATACAAAGGCACAAAACACATGTCATGTTTATGATTAATGAAAAACCCTTCTAAACGTCTTTTCCAGTTCACAGTGACTAACTACTTTTTGTTGGTTTTTTTAAAATATAAAATCAAAAACATAATAATTGCAGTTTTGGGACGTCTTACACTTTCAGCAATTCTTCTGCTTTAGCTCATTACCAGTAAAATGATGAAGGATCTTTTTTTTATTGTTTTTATTGTATCAAACATGAACATTCACGTCAACGAACGCCCGGATGGATTTCTTTGACTCTCTCTAATCGGGGCTCTGCATCGTTTTCTCAGTTTCCCCAGACCAGTTAATCACTCAGGAACACATTTAGAGAACTTTCTGTTCACTTCAAGGAAATTGGACTTTTCTCCTCTGCATACTTTATCCTGGGCCAAGCAGCAGTTAAAACTGTGGAGCCTGACAATAAAATGATGATTAATATTGCTCTGCATCAGTATCCAATTATAATATTCCTTTGAATCCGATGCTATGGACAGCCAGCAGAATGAAATAGATACGTTTTGATTTTTGATGGTTAACTATGACAACAGTCCCGTGAAGATGAAGTGGGATAATTTGTTAATTTATCAATCTGTCACATGTTGACTCGTAGGAGAAAGCCTGGCTTTAATGGGTCTGGAGATTTTCTTGTATCTCAGCACATTTTCCTGATAACTAAGACATGAGTGGTTGTGCTAGGAATACTGATTGGCACTAAAGTCAGTAGACAAATAGCAAACATGGCCTCAATGTGCTTTTAGTGTTTTAAAGCTCATTTCAGGTCCGCCTGAGGTGGGGGAGATTGTCTGAAGGAAGTTCAGTGAAAAGGCGTCCATGTTTTAGTGGATCTTAGGTATTTAAAAACAATGCATGTCATTGGGATACCAATAAATGTTTGCAAATCACCTACACTTGCAAAGGTGTCATTCTGACGTTTTGTGAGTTCTGGGTTTTTCCCATGATCCCTCTCACTTGGATGTCCTTGAAGGGAGGCGCCTGCATCACCCTGATTAGATGCCCAAACTACCTCAACCGACTCCTTTAGATGCGTTGCTCTAATTTGAACTCCCACTTGAACTCCTCACCTTATCTGTAAGGCTGAGTCAGGCCACCGACCAGTAGAGGGTCATTTCAATTACTTGGTCAGAATGCAAATAGACCAATATGTTATAAGTATTGGTTTCAGGTTAGCTCTTGATGAGTTCAGCTTTCTACACCACAACAGACTGTAGCAGAAACATTATTTCAGCAAACAAATAAAAAATCTGTCTGACTATCTCCTGTTCTGTTCTATCATCACTCGTGGACAGATGGTGTTTTCACACCAGTACACTTGGTTTGATTAGGATCCAAAGTGTCATTTGTTACACAGACATGGACAGATTTTACTGTTGTTCAATTGTACATTTGAAGATGTACAATTGACTTTGACCAGGTCATAGCGTCAGTGATCTACTCCACTGTTGCATCATTGATGAGGATGGGTGTATGACTTGGCTGATTTCTCCTGAAATCAACAACAATTTCTTTTGTTTTGTGAACATTCAGAATTTTCAAGATTTTCAGCTGCTGTGGTTTGCTAACCGTACCCTTCGACAAACCTGTTTAACCTCCTCGCCTGTGGTGGCGCTGCACCAAAGACTCCTAATGACATGAAAATCTCTGAAGAAAACACAAAGTGCGACATCCTTCTCTAACCAGTAAAATAACTATGTAGTGATGTCATATTTTAACCGCTGTAGGATTTGTCTTTTGTCTTTGGCAAAAGACCACAAGCCATTTCTCATGTTGGCGCTAGATTCACACGTTTTCTTTGGGTGCACTCATCCAAAGTACACGACCACGCTGCAGTCCACTTCCTGTTTTTGGAACGGTCTTTGGTCGGCTTAGTTTTCTCATATGCATTTGAACCGCAGCAGTGTTCACTTCAACCGAATCACCTAGGTTTGTAGACTAACCAGAGTTCACTTTGTTGGTCCACATCAGAGTCCGATTACTCATTCACACCTTCCTGAAGGAACCAGACTTTCTAGGCAAATGAACTAGAGTTTGATTAAAGTAGACTAAACAGGGCTGGTGTGAATACACTCTAAAACTCTTCAGTTTGAGGCAGATACTGATCACAGACCCACAGGGGGCAGTCTACCCTGTTCTGTTTGAGAACAATGGCATAGGACTGGAGGTCTGAAGAGGCCAACTAGTCACGGATAGTAATGTTATGGAATCTCTTTAGACCCAATTGCGCGCTTCATCTGGATTTTAAGATTTTAAATTAGCTTCCAATTCCATGCTGTGTGAGCCTTCTCTTCTCTAGGACTAGTTCAAAGTTCACTCAATACACATAAAACCTGAATAAATCCATGTTTACATTGTTAACGCTGAACAAAAATCACCATACCAACAACAGACTGACCTCCCAACTTACCTTAATATCTATAAATATGGAGATCCACCATTTCCATATTTTCTTTACATTAACATACGTTTTGTTTTAATAAAGATGTAGAATAAAGTTAAACAAAGCTGTAGCAGCACTGTCAGCTGTTCTACTGCGACTTTGGCCTACATTTCTATTACTGACTTCACATTTATGACTCTTATAATTACACATAAAAGAGAAATTTAACACATGGTCATGTCCAGGCTTTTGATAACAGCAGGCCTTCCCTGTCCTCCAAACAACAGACTGTAACACTTCAGCTGCCTCCATAATTTTAAATATCTCCCTCTAAATCTGGACTACACTCTGAACTCTGATTGTCTGCTGCTTTGATGGAGGCAGCAGAGGAAAAGGGGGACAGCGTGGCAGACTGTGAACAGGAAAAAAAAAGAAAAGGTTTGTGGCTGTAGGCAACTCCAGAACTAATGTTGTGCACAATAAATACTGCAAATAAGCTTCCTATGCATGTGTTTTCAGCTGTTGTCTACTTAAAGCCTAGCTGTGCTCTCAACACTGGGAGCCTTTAAATCATCGCCAGAGGATCTTTTTTATGGCGGCCATATAGAGTCGGTATAAAAGGAACGTCTTCATTGTCACCAATTTTGAAAACTATAAACTAATTACGGTAAGTATATGCATAAATATTTGCCATGGGGGTAAAAAAAATAAAAAAGCATTAAACTGTGCATCTAAATAAATGCCTCATTATGTGTTTTAAATGCTAACTTTCTGCATCAGCAACTACTAGCTTGCAGCTTTAAAATAAACGGAACCGATAGTTAGCAACGTGGTACCAGCTGTTTGAATTTGTTGCTCCTGAGCCTCTGGTGGAAATGAAGTACAAAACATTTTGCTAGCATCTTGGAATGTCTATATCTGGTACGAAGTAAAGAGGAGAAATCAAATAGCATCACTAGCTTCGCTAATGATAATCTGGGTGTGATATTTAGAAATCACTTACATTGGCTAAATGTAAATGATTGTTGTTTATAGAAAAAAACTTATTTGTGTGGTTTCAAGAGAAAAACAGATTTTTCACAAATGTGAAACAGTTTTGAACAATCTTGTGTCAATTTAAAACAGTTCAGTCGAGGTTCCACCAAGTCCATATTTCACCAGATTCCTGAAAACTGAGAAACAGCCCGTTGGTTCAGCTCAGGCAGGAAGTGGAGAGCCAGAAGCTAACTTTAGCATCAGTAGTAGATGTTTACGAAAAGCCACAAATGTATGTGATTAATGTCCCTAACAGCTGTATGTAAACTTCAGGTCTTCTTGTTTTAACTGGAAAGATTCTTTATAAAAGATTTTAGAGAAACAGAAATAAACTGAGAAAAATGATGAAGACAAAGTGATCAGCAGTGTGGAGGTTAAAAGGAAAGGGACAACGCCAGATTATCTGGAAAGTTATTTACAGCAGAAAAAAAATCTAAGTCTGTGTTGTATGTTGAAGGGAATCAAATTCCTTTACAACTGAGCATATGTGCAACACATGCAACAGGCCCACAGTGATTGTTTCAGCATTCTCAGCTGAAGTAAAAGAGAGAAAGAAAAAAAAAAGTAGCTTTTTTGCAGTTGTTTTCCAGGAAGCCTTGGGGAGACCCAGGGTTTCCTCCCTGAAGAGATGTCAAGGCCCTGAGCTGGTTTCACACGGTATGAGATATATTTCACCAGTCAATCGATGGCGTACAACCCATCGGGGGAAACGGGGGGCGGAGGTGGGGAGGCCTGCTCTCTGCTTGTGTTCTGTGCCCACCGCCTCCTCCTCCTCTTTCTTGTACGTTTCTTGGGAATAGCCATGATGAGAACACTGAATCTGGGAATTTGTCAATGGATCAGATATGTTGAGAGGCATCTGAGAGTGAAGTGCAATTACACAGACTGGAAGAGAAAGAAAAACATGTCTGGAGAGCTGCAGCAAGAGAGAGAGAGAAGAAAACAAGAAACTTTCTACCCTTGCACAAGTTTTTATTCTCTCTGACAGTGCAGAAGGAGAGCTGCACCATCATGCTGTTTCTTATGAATTTCCTATGCTGTGTTTATGAGCAAAGATTGCTTTCCTTATGCTATTTATTAAGTTTTCGACCCTCTTGTATCCCTTTACACAACAAGTTAACATCACAAAGCTTAAATTCTGGTTCGGTAGAGACTGCCTCCTCTCTAAGAATCAAACATCATCTTCCGACTAGATAACCTTCCCAATAAGCCTCCTCCGTGCGCTGCCTTCAGTCTGTCAAAGTCACAAAGTTAAAAAGAGGGTCGGAGACATGAAAACGTCTTCAACCCGGCACGTGACCGTTTGTTTTTGAAACATGTATAGCGGTTAGCCGGAGCATCCGATGGGAAGTGACACTTGCCCGCAGCGCTCTCCGGGCTCCGCGCACGGGGCCGCATCAATCCAGAACGCAGCCGACTCTCCAGAGACCACTGGCAGGAGGCAAACAAATGCAACAAAGAGATTCCGTCCTTGAAAGTGGGCATGTCTCCTTTGATGGCTCGCGCCAGGCCCAACGAGCTCGCTCTCTCTGTTGATGAGTGTTTCTGCGAGAGCTTCCCTTAACTGCTCCGGCCGCGCAAAGCCGTTTAACCCTGACCCCTCTGCGACGGCTGCTAACGCACTTTTAAAAATCCAACAATTGACAAAGACAAATGATGTAACAGCGCTGGTCTGAAATCCGTTTTCAACATTTAGAAAAGTAGCAAAAAACAACAGAAAGAGAAATTTGGTTAATAAGGAAACAAAATTCAAATCCAGAAAAGCACTGCAACATAACTAAGTCCAAATGACCATTTTGTATTCGTTTCTATATGATTGATTTTTTGTAGTTCTACCTTTTTAATGACATTATTTGGTTGCATCTTAGGTGTCGCTTTCATGTCAGCAGTGGAGGCAGCAGGTAACAGTTTTTTGATCAGGTCGACTGGTGCGACAGCCACAACATCTGGTTCATGTTGGTTAATGAAATACAGCGTCTAGTTAAAGTATTGCTACCGTATTTTGTCTTGTTGCAACCCAAAATTTCAGAATAATTTTTGTTTCAGAGTCTCAAAATGCTCGTTTAAAACTCTCTTTACCATCAGAATTTGACTGTAAAGATGACACCATGGTCTCTCAAACTGTGTAAAGATCAACAGCCTGTTGTAAAATTTGCTTCTCACTTGATGACACTGAACATCCAGACGTAGTTTCTATCTCAGAGAAAGTCCAGGGTCTTGAAACATACGAAACATGCACTGACTTCCTCTCCCCCCAGTTTGCACTCTGCAGCAGTCAGCGTTCCTCTTTGTACCCAAGGCTTTTTAAACTCGACGAATCTAATATCTTCTGCAGCCGTTACACAACGGTGGTGTTGGCTCAAGGGCGTTCTCCCCTTTTGTTTTTCCACCGATGCGCTGACAACTTAAGGAGAACGTGTCTTTCATTCCCATTGTGTTTGAGAGGCGCGGTGTGTTTTCCTGTGCGCCGATGTGTTGAGCAAACTCCCAGTTAGACAAAAAGTGTGAAAATAGGTTCTGCAGGCGAAACATCTTGCTTTGTTTGAATCACAAATTGTGCGATGAAGCTGTTCCCCCCGTGATGTCTGTCGCCCAGTGGCAGAACCTTGCTCTGACAGCTGGAGAATTGTGTTGAAGCCTTGAATCTGCTTCTTTTTTGACACAACACCGCAGACAAGATGAATAATAATAATAATATAGAAAACATTCAGCACTTTGGTTTTACTTTGCGCTTAAATATAACAATTAGCTATAAAATTATTAAATGATGGAAGAACAGCCATCAATAAGCTGGGAAGTGAAGCATTAGGATGTGTGAATTGCGGTCTTGCTTCCCACAGAGGCCATTAGATCCCATCTGGTTTTTTCGAGGCATCGTTCCTTTCTGTAGTTTCACTGCTGTTTTGCTGAACAGACAAGGCGTCAAGGACAGAGGGTGTATGCGCGGGCTAGTCGTGAAACTTTTTGACATGTTGTCACATTACAACAACAAAATCCAATGCATTCTTTGGGACTTTGTGTGATCCCCCAGCACAGCATGTTGTAAAGTCAAAAGAAAAGTGCAAACTGCCAGCCATGAGCAGTCATGTGAGCAGTACATAGAGCCCACCTGTGTGTGATTTACATTATAAACGTGATCTCAGCGAAACTACTTGTTCACAGAAAAACATTAGTCAGCAATCGATATCTCTGATCTGAACCTTCAAAGACACATAAAGAGTCACAAAGTCGGCCTTCTATCACCTGAAGATTTCCAGGATTAAATGGTAAAGTCCCACAAGATATAGAGAAACTTATCAGTGCTTGTCTTTAGTCACACTGATTACTGCAACAGTGTCTTCACAGGGCCTCCTAAAAAAATCAGACAGCTGCTGCCTGCTTTCTGACTGAAACCAGGAAGCTAGAGCACATCACTGGTTCTAAAGTCCTTCCACTGCCTCCCTGAGGCTCAGAGAATAAACTATAAAATACTGTTATTAGATTATAAATCACTGGACGGTTTAGCACCACAATACATTAAAGATCTGCTGTCATTAAAGATCAGACCCCTCAGGTCTTCTGGTTCTGGTTCACCTCTGCATCCCCAGAACCAGAACCAAACATGGAGAATCAGCATTCAGCTTCTATGCACCACAAATCTGAAACAAACTTCCAGAAAACTGCAAAACTGCTGAAACACTTTAAATCTTTAAGTCAAGGCTAAAACCCACCTGCTTTGATTAGCACTAAATGGAACATTGATAAATATCATTGACATAAACCTGCTTGATGACTTTGATTATGACATTTGACAAAATGCAATGTTTACTGTTTGTTTCATAATTAGTTACTATATTATGGTGTAAAACACTTTTAACTGCCTTTTTGCTGACATGTGCTGTAGAAATAAACTCGACTTAAAGACCAAGCACTCCTCACATCTGGTTCATATGGAAGATGAAGAAGAAAGCGACTCCAAATGATGTACAGTCGCTCCAGGATTTTGTGGTTGTTTTTTGTAATTTTGGACTTTAACATGACATCAAGTCTGAGGCTGAGGCAGCTGTGTGGTAGAAGTAAGAAATACAATCATGTGCAGGTGCACAAGCCATCATTTAAAGGGGCAGTATGCATTTTCCAGGCACATAGTGCCGTTCTATAGCAAAGTCAAGCAACTATAATAACTTCAGTTATAAAAATCCTGCCTATATCAAGAATGACTTAAAGGAAAGTTTGCTTCCTAATGTAATGTCTTCAAATCGGGCCTCTGTCTCCTGAAGAAGCTCCTGCTCTTTCTGAAACTCCTCCTTCAGAAAATCACTTTTTCTTCCACTTCACAGTTATGTGGCACTTTGGGCTGGGTTACCACATACAAGACAAATCTAATACTTAAGTTTGCAAGCCACTGTAGAGTTGATCATTTGATGTGTGCTGATTGGGCTGCGGGGATGGGATGTGAAAAAGTGACAAACATAAAGGCTTCCTTTCCCAGCGGAGAAAGGAAGCCTTTCCCTGCATTTTCGCCTTTCGTCTCGATTCCCCACCCCGTCCCCCCTTTTTTTAACTCGCTCGTGTCATTCAAGCTCAAGATTTCTCATTAGCGTCGATTCGTGATAACCGCCGCCGTAATGATTCCAAAATCAGCCCTTCGCAAAAAGACCCAGCTCCTGTAATCACCGCGCACAGCTAATGTCGAACACGCCAAAGCGCTCTGATAATTATCTTATCCAGCCCAGATTTCTTGATGCCAGACACAGAGCGGGCACTCCACTGAAGGCTTTCCACATCACGCTCATTATATTACGTATTGTCCCGGCTCATTTGAAAGTATGATTATCCTCTTTGCCCCTGTGTTGTGGGGAACCATACAAATTATCTTATCAGTGTCATCTGATTATCGGTGACAGTGGCTGTGATGTAACCTGCTCACCCGTGTCATGAATTATTCATGTGGATTTATCAGTTTTTAGGTGCAGAAACCTTGGGGTTTTAAATATTCAGATGCGCTGTCAGAGGGGAAGGAAGGGGGGGTGGGTGAACCGATGAAGGGTAGCGCTTTGAAACATCTGGAATTTTGTTCAAGGATTTTGCCACAAATGGCCTTAACATTTTTCACGCTGGTATATGATCAGGTGATGCGTGTTAGATTGGATTTCTTCAACAGAAAACAGTAAAGGGTGCTTGTGTAATTACGGAGCCCACACATGGTAAGGCCGTTCCTGTGTTGATACTTGACCGCAGAGAGAGAGCCAACCAATGAGCATCCAGCTGAGAGTTTGAACCGGCCACTCTAACTTTGACAAACACGCTTCGGTCCTGAAAAAGCTCTTCACCTGTTCCTTCTTTTCCAGTTTGTTAAAGCGGCTCATCTGCTGCCGTTCGCGGCTGAAGGATTCGTCTCTTTACGGCTTTCGGGCCACATTTGCATAATCGTATGCATCCCATGCAGCGTGGGTACACAGAACCAGCACAGATGATCACATCTTATCTCCAAACTGCGCCTCCAGGATAAGAAAAAAGACATGCCGATGTGAAATAATCTTACTTCCTGCTGACCACGTCGAATTACTGAGGATGTTGGAGAGGGCCAGGCAATGCTTCATCATCTTCAGGCCAGATGTGTGACTCTAATTGAAGTATTTTGTTTGTCCTTTTGGTTTTTTTTTCCAATTAGTCTTTCAATGAAAATCATTGTATGCAGAAAAGCTTTTTACACTGATTCTGATGGATTTTATGGAGACTCAGAAAAGTAGAGTTGGCCTTGCAACCAGTGGCGCCCCAGAAAATGTTCCAGGTGGCCAAACCCCGGTGAAGATAACTGGATATCTTTCTATTACATGAACATGATTGTCTGGTGGGGGCACTATATCGTTAATATATTGTTCTGACTATTCTCTGAAAAAAAAAAAAAAAAAAAAAAAAAAACTTAGATAAATATGTGTGTCCCTGTGGTAAATAATCAAACGTAAGAAAAATTTGTGTTTCCCGTGAACACATGGGGCATAGTGTTGTATGGCCTGATAACACTTGTAGTTCACCTTATATAAGGTGTACTATAAAAATAACAGTCTCCTCTTGTCCGTGATTTGTCCACTAGAGGGCGCATTGATGCAGTCCAGCGAGTTCAATTCACATTATAATTCAGTTTCTTACTGAATTATAATTTCTTAGCTAAATTACGACAATTATTTTTCACAAAGGGAATTATAACATTTTGTGGGAAAATAGGTATCCTAGAGAATGTTATAGTTTATATCAAGTTATATTTGGATTAATATCATAAATAAGTATGTTACGTTTTGTAGACTTAATAAGCAGTGATCCTGAAGTAACCAGCCAGTGTTGTTGTCACATGGTTAAAGCTGTTGCCTTATTTTTTTATTTATTTTTTGCAAAACATAGATGAGTTTGGAAGAATATACATTTAATACATAAAACAGCATTTTTTGTTGACATTATTGCATCTTGTTGCAATAATGTCATGGATTGAAGCAGATATTTTCCATTATTGGGTGAAGTGGGTGGTTCTATGATTTTTCTTTCTTTTTTACCAAGACACAGTTGGCACATTTGTTTGTTCATATGATGATGTAGTGTCATATTGCCTTTTTATTTCCATCTTCACACTTAACAGGGTTTTAAGCTGATATGTGCCCATTTAAAAGTTTTCATCCACTTTTATTCTAGATCATCAATTCTTTGGTTTTTCCAAATTGAAGATCCAAAACCATTTCCCTAAAACTTTTTAACCCCTTTGTTCTAATGAACACTTTGATTTACGCAAATACATTTGCCTGGTAATATTGCGTTTTTAGCCTCCCTCTGTTATGAAGATAGTTAAATGATTTTCAGATTACTCACAGGATTTACCTAACTTGGTCAGTGTTGTCTGATTTATTTATTTATTTTTTTCCTTGATTTGCCAAAATTACAAATTACACAGCACCGGCCCACATTTGTATGGAAAATGCATTTGTGTGCACCATTGTGAGTATGTGGGTTGAGGCCACGGAAAAACTTCCCAAATCCCCTCTGCCAATAACAAACAGCTTCCAGTGGAGGCAATGGTGATGGTTTGGCGAGGCATCTCCCTCACTGGAAAAAACAAATCCTCATTCCACAGTCAATGGTGAGACCATTGCTCCACTCTAGAGACCAAACTCACCGCCCACCACAACCCCAAGACCAGAGTTTATCTGCGACTACTCCCAGTATTTGCAAGGGGAAAGGATGGAAAAGCCTCCCTACAGTCCTGACCTCAGCCCAGTGGTACTGTGGAGGATGTGCCAGACAGTTTTTTGGGTGTACCGTTCTCCGATACAGTACTGAGATCCATCAATCCACTGTCCTTGTAGAGAAGGCCTCGGTGCCTATGTGGTCACCAGGCCATTGCATGGCAATGCAGAGCCAGTGACACACACTAAGGGGAATTTGGAAAGATCAGCTAACCAAATGTTGATGGAGTTTGGGAGGAAGCCGGAATACCCAGAGAGAACCCACATATAAACGACAAGAACAGGCAAACACCACAGAGAGGGAGACGCCGGCCGGGATTCAAATGCCGGACGTTCTTGCTGCTAAGAAACAGTGTTACCTACTGCCCCACCATGAAGCCCCACCTACTGGAAAAGTAAATGACGAGACTGTTGCCCTGGTCATTCACGTCCTACACAATTCAGCAGCACCACAGTTGTTGTTGAGCAAACGGTCTTGTTTCTGTTTCTAGAAGTCGTTTATTAAGAAATGAGTAGAATATGAGAAACTTTTTCCAAATTTCCAGACTACATGTCAACTCAGACTGAACTCTGTTCTGATAACTGTTGTGACTTTTCAGTAATACCAGAATTACTGGTATATCAGTATATATCACTCTAAATGCTTTTTGTTTTTTTTAAGGAGTATTCCTATGGAAGGCTTTTCAAAAGCCTAAAATAAAATAAAATGAGTGTTTCTGATTTCACTTTCAACTATCACACGTTCCTGAGTTCATACTCATTACCGTACAAGGTTTTTCATCACAGAAAAAAACCCAAAAACATCTCATCATTTAAATATAATGAGATGTTTATCTGTATTTTACCTGAATTGTGTTTCCATGACAGTGTCTGTGTTGTCGACTAAACGTGGCTGCCATCATTTATTCATTCTGTGCATTTTCAAAGTCTCCTTTATCCAGTGAGGATCTGCCAGGTGCCTTTTATCCCACGGAAGCTGGTTCTGGCAAAAAAAAAAAAAAAAAAAAAAAAAAAAAAAAAAAAAAAAAGAACTAGTTCACTGGCGAGAACCCAAGCTGAGCTTTACAGGTGAAGTCACTTCACAAAGGCTACCCTGCCCTTTTATTTGGAGGGATTTAATAAAACAGCCAGCTTTTGACAATTCAATTGAAAATTCCATTCTTGGTCGGCCTTGCGTCTAACTGCAGTGACCCTGTCAAAGCGGTTGTTGGGTAAAGGAGAGGCAGGAAGAAGAGGCAGGTTTTTAGAGAGCTTCAGATGACTGGCAGGTGAAAAACACATGATAAAAAGTAATACAAAAATAAAAAGGTTTGCAGTCAGTGGTGAGAAATGCGTCCCAGCTGCACATGCCTGCAGTTAAGAGCAACAGTGTCATATGTTCGCCCCGCGTTTCCGATAGCGACAGAAGTTTCTCGGTGTGTGTTTCTCCATGAAGCCGCCTTTTCCCCCGGTGGAAACCAACGCGTGTCAGATTTTGCCCTTTCGCCACGTCTGTCTCCGTTCCTCTGATGGTATTTCCGTCCGCGGCCCGTTTTCAATAGCTGCCGACGCTTTTGCCCGAGCGCTCGGGTGCCAAGCTCGCCAGCATGTGACATTCAGGGAGGCTTGTGGAAAAGGACAGCGGTCTACGCCGCAATCTCCATTCTGAAAACCAATCTGAGACATGAAGCTTTGGCATAATCCTCATAAAGCTCCCATGTTATTCGCAGAATGGTAACCAAGTGAGCCTTAAGCTTTGGCAAACAATGAACTGAAAACAGGCATTTGTAGCAAATGCCATATGAAATTCAGGCACTGTTAGGTCAGCTGTTGTGTAGAGGCGATTTTACTTGATGACTTGCTCAGATAATCTTGTTTTTTTGCAGAAGAATATATCATTATTTTACATCAAACGTTACGAGCAGGCTACCTGCCGTGTGGTCAGATTCATAAACCTAATGCTTGACCGTGCCAGGTCTGCTCTTCCTGTCCTGTCTGTTTTGTAAAGCCACGGTTTGTTACACTCAACCTACAGCACGAAGTGAACCGAGTCTTATTGATGTAGCACAAGATTTTATATTTTTAATTTTTATTTTCTTCTTTTTCTCTTGTGTTTTTCGAACACTTTCCACTGCATGTCACAGTTTTCTTCATGTTCAATTAGACCTTACTGGTACCTTCAGTAATATAAATAATCCAAAAATAATAATAAGAAATACAAAAACTTCAATGTATTGTTTATTAGATTGTATCCAGCACAATGTGGCAAACAGTTCTAGCGCATTTGTAAAGTAGAAGGGGAATAAGACGCGGTCTTTTGAAAATAAAAATCTGTGGCGTGTATTTTTAAGTCCAAGACTTTACATTGTCAGGCCAAATTGCTGAAATCGTTCTCATTGTCACATTTGTGTGACGAAAATTGTGCCATTTTGTCCTCAGCCTCCTGTCGTCCAGCCCCCACTTGCAGTCACCAGGGCTGTTTATCCCCTTTTGGATGTGAAACTACTGTTTGACTTGCGTGAATTTTGTGCATGTGTGTAAACTGAAATCAGCCCAGACTACTCAGCTTCCAGAAGCTGGTTTTTCAACCAGAGATCCAAAAGGATTGTTTTGAGGAGCAATTATCTGAGGCCATGAGGAAGTACTGTTGGACCAAAACCCTGAACTCCTTCTGGTCCGACGCAGTGGAAGAACATCCCATCAACCCTAACCCTAGTGCTCAGGGCTCCGTGTCCTACATCTTTTGGATGCGTCTCTCCAGTACAAATGATAAATTGACTGAACTTATATAGCGCTTTTTCCAATCATTTTGACCACTCAAAGCGCTTTACACTAGAGTCACATTCATTCGCACTCACAAACTTTCACACATTCATATACCGATATGCAGATCGGTAGGCAATTTGGGGTTAAGTGACTTGCCCAAGGTCACATCGACATGTGGCAGGAGGAAGCTGGAATCTACCCTACAACCTTCTGATCACAAGATGACTACTCTTCCCACAGAGCCACAGTCACCAAAATAGAATTAAATGCTTTCAAGGCCTCTACTGGATCCCATCAGGTGATGAAGGAGTTTGGTTATAACCCATTTTTGGGTCAGGTGTGTGGCCTCAGAGAAATGCCAGAGACATAACAGCCGTTCTCTTGGCTCTGAGGACCATCATTGAAGACCATTGCTTTGCCTGACTTGTGGCAAACTGAAAATAGGACTTCTTATGCTTCTCTCCACAGTGGCCTTCTTTTTGTCAATCTTCCATAAAGGGCAGATTTATGACATGAAGGACCCACACTTGTCTGGTTGACACCGTCTCTTGGCGGCTTCCCTGATTAATGTTCTGCGTTACCAACGTGTCAGTTCAGATGGACGGCCATGTCTTGTTTGCAGTTCTTCCAGGCTCTCCACCTCTTTGATTTGATTGGACACTTCTTCATAATGTGATCAAAACTGGGGAAATTATTTACATTTGCAGAAAACCTTATTGTTGTGTTGTTTCTCAAACACTCTTCAGATCCAGGTAGACTATTGCTACCTGGATACTTTATGTGGCATCTCACTGCAAATAGCTGCAACAAAGTAAAGAAGTCCCTCATCTATTGGATTACAATTTTTGGAGCAATCAAATTTAGAGATTTCTTTGGATGTAAGCAGGTTCCAATAGATTGTCTGTTTTATAAGAGAAACCTAACAAGAACAGAAAAAGGTAACTAAACATTCATTTTGTCTATTTCAGGATGTTTTCTTTGAAAGTTTATTTCACTTAAAGCTAAGGTTTCACAATAAAAGCCAAAATTCTCATTAACTACGCCTCACACCTGCCAACAGACTTAAATATTAGAAATAGCTCCAGCTAAAGCTTAATGTCTTGTGACCTTTACAGAGATATCCTGTAGATTACCGTTCCGCTGAATAAACACTTCACGCCTGAATTTCAGATTCTGTTATTGCCTGAGTGTTTATTTTATTCAGGCAAGCCCTAGGCCGTCTCAAATCCATTAGGAGCTGCTTGGAGCACAGTTGGTCCTTCTGTGTGACAGCTTCTCCAGGCCATGGTGTCCTGATGCTCAGGAGGTTCTGATGAGTTCATTGTCTTAAAGTTACAAAGCGGTTTGGAATTTGTGAAAACTTCATTTCTGTAATCAAAATATGTAGGATTTTTTTTATGTTCTTCCAAACATCAGAATCAACTTTATTCATCAAGTCTCCACACACGAACAAGGAATCAGACTTTGGTTCCACTTGCCTCTCAGTACAGACATTTAGAATATGAATGTTTTTATAAAAAACTAACAAATAATTCACAGATTCTCATGAATCTTGTGAACCCATTAACAAGCATGAGGTAGATGTATCGTCATCACCACTAAACACGACCTTCAACTTTAAAACTATAGATCAATACCTTATCAATGCATTACCCCCAACACTTTACATTGATGGGGAAACTACATACAGATCCAGCAAATGGTTCAAATACATTTACTCTATGGTCTGAATATTTTAATGAAAATACCTTCTAGCCACTAAAGAACATATAAGAGACCTATCAATTCAACATAGAATGTGTTTATTGTTGCTGATTATGTATAAAGTGATTATTTGGATTTATATTCCAATTCACAGGTAAAAAATACCTTACAATTACACAATTTTTAAACAGGTGTCTGTAATCATTACAGACACCTATAATCACAAACTACACATCTAGGTCAGCCCTAGGACCTACATCACTTTATTTAAACAATAAGTTTTGCACTATCCAATTTTTTTTATTTAGAATGTTTGTTGATGTTGAGCTTTAAAATAGCCTTAAAATGTAAAATTATAAAAGCTTACACTGTTATAGATGTATGCATGCGTTGTTTATCCATGTAAACATGTAATGAATATGAGTATCTTAGCTCATATCTATTTACTCAATTTTGCAGCAAAAGAGCTTCTTTAATTGGAAATGTTACTTATTTTGTCAATATATAGTTTGATTAATTAATTACAGACCCTGCAGTTAACTTGACTTAAAATTTAACCTGCTAATTTCTCCCCAACTATAAGGAGTTCAGTCTTGACCACGGTTAGCGTCTTCACATGAAACAATTCTCATCTGGTCTTAATGTCAAACGTCTGAAAATATAAACTGTATGATTAAAATAAATTAAAAAAAAAAAATAAATAAAAATAAAGAAATTCAAAACAAAATAACCATGTGAGGTCAAAAAGAGGACCTGCGATCATTCGTCAGCCCACCGACCTCCAAACCGTCGGCGTCTCTGTGTTACAAGTGACACAGTAAAGCAGACTAATGATGGCTGCTCCAACGCTCGGTCAACACAAACGTCAACAGAAAGCTTCAGTCAGACACAAAGTGTTTGTTGCCATAACCCGGGGCCTGTGATGGTGCAAAAGAGCTGATGGTGAAGCTTCCAGAGTGTTCTGCAGGGAGGGGGGGAGGGGGAAGCGGAGGGGGGTTAGATGAATATGCCTTCCGCTATTGTTGCCATGTTATGACCAGTCTAATGAGATCTGTGGAGAGTTGGGCTTCTCATTTCGTTGTATCACCCATACACTCTCCTGCACTGAGAATCCACTGCGGGATTGTCCTCAGACACATCCACTCAGACGGATGGATGCATTTGCTGATGTTTCAGACAACAGAGCATCATTCAGTAGGTTTTTTTATTTTTTTTATGGCCTACATATAAACACACCGGAGCTCTTTTTTTTTATTCCCACATGAAGCAGAGGAGTGCTTTTAAAATGGCTTCTTCTTTTTGTTTTCCTGAGCTCCAGGAATATAAATTCTTTTGTTTCTCCCTCCTTGTGAGACACAGTGTTTTACCTCCCTAATTTTTTTGGGGGGGGGGAGGGAAGGGGGTTTGTTTACTTTATTTTCTTGATTTCTCATCAAAGGAAGGTAAAAATAATTCTGATCTCTCACCCCAGGAAAGCAACTTCTCTCTCTCTCTCTCCTACACACAGGCAGGTGTACACTTGTAACACAATGCTTTCGCACTTCACAATCGGTTGGCTGTCTGCGCTCACGCAGGCAGCAGAACAATAGGAGAGCGAGCCGAGGTCACATCCTCAACCCTGCCTGCAAATTTGCGAGCCGTTTTCACTCCGGCCGTGCCAGACCATCTGCTCGGCATTTGTGGACGTCGGAGCGAGAAGTCGCACGTCGGATAAACTCTCGCTGCATCCGCCGCTGCAGCTCTATTCTGATTCTCCTAAAACAAGCAAAACGTTATTTATTTATTTATTTTTTTCTAAAGCGAAATTCAGGTTCTTACTTTTATTCTTTTTTACTTCCAGCTTTTCTTGTGTTCTTGTATTGTCTCTCAAGGCATAAAAAAGGCTAAATGAAGTATTTCCCTTTTTGTTTTTCTGATTGTTGTTTCTCGTGCCTTGAAAAATAATGTCATTTAAACAACATTGTTACCATCAGTGATGGCTGACCATACTTTAGTTTTTCACGTCCAGAAATATTTTCAAACAGTGTGAGAAAAAAAATCAAGATACAGTACTCGAAAAGTTAACACGGCAGAACTACATGTTTCTATATCATCAAACATTTATAATTATATAAATTATGAATAACTCTGAAACCATGTGGCATATTTGGTAGAATTGTTGGTATTCTTCTTTTACACTTTGAGAACTCCTACTGATTTTATTTGCGTTAAGGTAAAATGTTACCTTAACTTTACCTATTTTCACTAATACGTAAAAACCACTATTAGTGTGTTTTAATATAGCGATTAGAATTTATTCATCTTTGTTCCGAAGAATGAGGAACTAAGAGGCTGAACATTTATGAAGGTGTTTACTGACTTCACACCTGGTCCATGTCTGAACTCTCTGGTTCGTTCAATAAAGTTAAAATACTGACAAAAATATTCAAAATCATTCCATTCAACTTCTAAACTTTAACAATAATTATTTTGCTATCAGAGTGCTGTTATAAGATTCCTGGTTTTTAATGGTGTATCAGTGTGAGACAGAAGCGAGGGGAGAGCTAGGTATCTGCACTGAGTGGAACTGACAGCCTTCCAGGAAACCCAGAACGTTCTGGCGCTTTGATGACGTCACGTGATCCAACCTGCTGATGGTAAGGTTAAGCAAAAGTGCTAATTGCACACAGCATTATAACTTTATGCCATTTCGATCCTGGGAAAGCAAACTCCAACAAACTAATATTAGCTGGTTAATTAGCTGGGTTTTTGGCTCGCTTGGCCAGCACTGAGCTGTTTTAATGCATCTTCTGCTCTGGCCTCTCCTTCGCCAGCTGCACTTTGTGAAAGCAGTAGCCTCATAACAGGGACGGGCGCTGCGATTCTTCAACCTCCTCTCCACAGTTTCCCAAACTGCTGACTTTCTGTCTTGTGAGCAACAGAAAAGTGTAGGAGCGGCTGGTAGGGCGCCAAACGCAGAGCAGCTCTGCTCAAAGGAACTCTGCTCACACTCAAAACGTTTCCTGGCTTCTTCTAAGAGGTGTAAGGAGTTTCTTTTTTGTGGACACACACCAGAGGGCATCACAGTTAACATGTCATGATAGTCATGAGACTGATGAACGACCACAGTCTTCAGTCAGAGGCCTCTTCTTGCTGCAGAGCTGACTGCTACCTTCCTGTCCACATCATCACAACCCACCACGACTCTCTGGAGATACTTGGATGACATGAATTACGACAACATTTAATTTCAAAGTCATTTTTGAACAGCATTCAAATGAATTGTTTTCCTAAATCCTAATAACTGTATTGTTCATCACCATCGGTTCATCATCATCTGTCTGTCAACTGTAGCTGTCAGTTGTTTAAGACCTTAATAACTGAGTCCACCTAATGACTTGAGTCAATCATTCAAGTTGGCCCGCTGATTATCAAGAAGTCTCCCAGCAGGTCTTCCATTCTCCATGTTTTAATCACCCGCTCTCCTCAGATGAAACTGGTGGTGGGGGGGTTGAGGGAGGCGCAAGAAGAAGCCTTTCATATTCTGCTCCGAAAACGAACTCAATTCAAGATCTCCCAGAAGAGCCTGCCAACGGCTCATGGAGAACGCAGCGATGAAAGAGACGGGAGTTATAAATATTTCTGATAGCTTTGTCATCCATTCATCCCTCCCTCTATATGTAAACTGAACTTTTCTCTTCTCACAGGTATTAAAGTTGATGATATTGTTGCGAAAGTTTGAGTTTTGACACAAAGTCCTATTATTAGTTGTCGTTTCACAGAGTTACAGTAAGATATTCACAAAACTTATAGACGGTTCGACACACCAGAAGTCGTAACTTACGGAACATCAACTACATGAAGACTTTTTAGATCTTTTTCACCCCTGCCACTATCACGCAAAAATACAGCAGATAAAACACCCCCTCATCTGCTTACTTCTGTCTTTAAAGTGTTTCAAAGAAGTTATACTTTACCTGTCTGTAGCACTGACAGAATTTTTAAGTTTTCAGTCGTACTTATGAGCAACACAGCTTGTTTTTGTTTTTTTTTCTTTAGCACACAGTTTCATTAAAGTGACAAAAGTTGTAAGTAATGTTTTTAGTAAGCATGGCTACTGCATGTTGAAAGCAGATCTGTTCATATGCTCTGCAAGAAGGAAGAATCTAACAGATCTACGCTAAATATTTTCAGTTTTAAATTTAACAGCTTTAAGTTGAAGGAAGAAACACAAATATTGTTGACAGAAATGTGCAACAGAACCTGACTTTATATGACAGAGACAGAAAGAGGTTCAAGATAAAATAGAGATACACTAAAAAAGAGAATGAAGAGCCAACTTCAAAAAAATAGTTAATTTGTTACATGTAAAAAGATAAGTAAAATATTTATTAAAAAAAAAAGCTATTATGTTTGTCAAACTTTATTTATTTGATTTTGTTTAACAGGGCAACTTAAAAATCTTAATATATTTTACATACTTTTGATTACTTGTAACAAATGACCTGTTATTTAAGGTTGGATCACCTGTTTTCTTTTCTCAGTGCAGACAGACTATATTGGTAGAATCCTGGTTAGCAGCGAATACACTTTGTTTTGTTTTTGTCATTTTTTCAAAAGACAAAACAAAATTTTGTAATGGCACATTCTTCGTAACACAGTTCTTTTCTCATTCACCGCTTCAGTTTGAAACATTTTAGTATTGAAAGGGTCAAAATGGAGAAACGTGGATAGTAAAAGTATAAAAACTAAAGGTTGACTCAGAAGTTTTGCACAACCTCATTTCCAACAGACTGGGGCTCATTTCCAGAAAGGTTTAAATTCCGTTTTGAAGATCCACGAAGAACCATCAACCAAGAACCTGCCTGCGGTCATGTTCACCACATTCACTATTTATCTAAGCTTGTCGTTTGGACCTTAAGCGAAGCCAGCGATGATGGAAATTCAGTCCATTTGCAAATATTAAATCCTGGACAAACATATTTCACAAATCCAGCAGTAGATGTGGGGGATGACCATGAAATATGCCGGTATGGCTTTACATAATAATGAAAAACTACCATGATGTTCCCAAATACTGGGCTTCCTCCTCCTTACTCAGCAAACATATTCAGTACAACCGCAAGGCAGCGGGATGCTGCCGACACGTCGTCATCCCCCCATGTTCATCAACAGTTTCTTTTCTTTTTGGTTGTTTCTTTTCATGCCGTGACAGTTCTTATAGGAAAACAGTCAACATGAGGATTCTGGAAATGTGATGTTTGATTGCTTTATGTGGAGACGCTGGATCAGAACAGCTGTTCTCAAACTATGAGACTCAACTAGACGATAAAGAAACTGTCTGATTTGCTTAAAATATTCACAAAATATACTTTCTATAATGCTGTCAGTAAAACCAATTTATCATCCAAAGTAACAACTAACAAGCCTTTAAAGGGAGATGAGACCATGTTGATGCACACGGTTTAGTCTACAGATATACTAGGTTGTTTACCAGCTAAACTAGATATCAGAAAGAAACCAATAAAGTGATACTAAGAGTATTCAGTAGGTAGAGATAAGCAAAGTAGAACATTAGAATTAAATTTAAGCTGCTGTCAGCTCAGTCTTTCCAAGTAAGCTGTGTACAGATTAGCATGTAATTCATTGATCTAAACATCAGGACGGGAAGGCGACTTTTAGGACTTCGCCACAAACATGGTTCCAATTTAAGTTAAACTAACTTTATTTGTTTTGTACAATTCAGTATCAAGGCAGTTCAAAGTATTTTACATGATAAAAACATAATAAATCACAATGCGCTGACATAAAGTGACACCATGAGAACAATATCATTCATAATTTATCCCATAGCAGAGGAATAAATTACTATTGTCCTTTACGAACTGTTCTAAACACTTCGCTGTCCTAACTGGCTGTCTTTGAGGTGGTAAACAGGAGCTAAACGACTGTCAGAACAAGGTGTTTTAACGCCACCTGGTGATAACAGTGGTGAAAAAACTGAGTCAGAAATAAATAGATTTGGTAGAAAATAATCAGCTCCAACAGGTGCATCAAAGTAAAAAGATTTTTATGTTGATTTTGGTCCCGATTTCCCCCTTCCAGCAACCTTAAAGACACTCTGGTTATCGAGGATGGCTGTTTGGATAATCTTAAGATACATTCCTGTTGTGTGTGTTTTGCGCTACGAGCGATCTGGTCCATTAGGAAGGATGTTGGGACCGCTCCGATCTAAAAATGGGAACATTCAACATGTTGCACTGGAACCAGTTTGATGGAAAAGGCCCCAATGTGGAACATCAAGGGAAGTCATGTTTCCAAAGTGTGTGTGTTGCTATTGATGTTCTCCTGTTGTGAATAGGGCATGTGCACAGGGATCAAGAGTGAGGAATCAATATTGCCCTACTACTTTTGGATCTTTTCTGTGGTGTCTTCATTTTAAATGTTTTTTTTAATATAGCCTATATATATATATATATATATATATATATATATATATATATATATATATATATATATATATATATATGTATGTTTTAGAAGTTCTACAATCAATTTTCCATTTCCAAGTGAAATTCCAATGTTCTATATTTTAAATGGTCAAACATGTCTTAGCTGAGTTGATATATGATAGTATATTTACTCTCCTGGTTTGCCAGGTGAGCTGATATGTATCAGTACACACAGTGTGTTGTCAGAATAAATAATATTATTGGGTTATTGATGCTGTTATGGTACATATGGCATCTGTAAGCTGTGGTGGAACTGTCCAGTGGCCTGGATCTTCTGCTGATTATCAAGTCTATTCCATCAGGGCCCCACAATACAGCTGACTAAATTATTCCCTTGTAAAATGTCAATGCCAGATATCTCAGAACACCTTCTGAGGTCTGGCGGAGGCCATGTCTCAAAGGGTCAGAGCCGCTTCCACAGCAAAACCCAAAGACTGTCCTGTAGATTGTCATAATGTTATGCCTGATTAGTGTGTGTATATGTGTAAATGTGCCTGTGAAACTACAAAGCACTTTGAGACAATGACCCATGCATTTATAATAGCTAAAATGGATTACTCTCAAAGGGAACAAAGAAGCCACACTAATTACCGAGAAAAATATGATCACAGCAGGGAGCGGTTATGCTTTGGGCTCTTCTCAGAATTAGGATGTTACACAGTGGAAAGTACTGCGGTCTGCGCTTAATCACTGTTCACAGCGCAAGTCTGCTCGAGAAGGTGAGCGAGGCAAAGCTGGGGAGGTTTATATTACATTACAATGTGAAATCAGAAAGGAGATAATGTAGGGATGACAAAAAGGACTAAAAGTTCAAGATGGACGGACGGATGTGAAAATACATCTGTCCATCAACATGGCATAAGGTGATTTCTTTTTTTATTTGGGACATGGTGACTTTTATTGTGTGTGGCACTGTGCATCTACTCAAACACCTTCAGTTACTCTGATTTGGTAATTAGTAACAAAAGAGTATAATATGAATCTTTGTCCTATGCTCATGTTTTCTGTCAGACTACGTACACAGTTTGATTGAAACTGCATTTCCTGATGGCCTCCATCAGCTGGATGATGTCATAAAGCAAAAATAGTTCAGGAATGCTCAAATGGGTGTAAAATGGCTCTAATTTGTTTGTCTAGAACGTCTGGTTCGTTTGGGCAGGTGTGAATGCGCAATCGAAATCTGATGTGGACCAAAGAAGCGAACTGTAGTCCACCTACAAACCCAGGTCTCGGTTTGGTTCAAATACATATGAGAATGTCAAGAAAACCAAAGACTGCTCCAAAAGCAGGAAGTTCACAATAGCGCAAGGAATTCTGGGTAAATACAACAAAAACAAGTCTAGCACTAGTGGGACAAATGACTTGTGGTCTTTTATCCATGACAAGAAAAACCTGACACCACTCCATTTTTGTTTATGTTTTGTGAAGAAGGAAGTTGCGCTCAGTGTTTTCCTCAGAGATTTTTGTGTAATTTCCTTCAGTCGTTCTTGGTGCAGCGCCACCACAGGCGAGAAGTGGAACAGGTCTTTCTAAGGGTTTGATTCGTTTGCCACTGTGCAGAGTGAAAGCGAACCACACTGGCTGAAAATGTATGTTGGTCACCAGTTGAACACAGTCTACCAGACTATCAGGTGGGAAAACACTGTGAATTAATCATTTGGCCTCAAAAGTCCATCAGCCCCTGAGAGACATCCTGGACAAACCAACCACCATCTGGTGCCAACATCTTACTGAACCTTTAGGGATCTATTAAAGTAGATCGGTCAGTGTCGCTTTGGCAACAAAAAGGGGACCTACACACTACGATGGTCACTCTAAATATTGTTCTCTGAAGCTCCATTACATCAATACACATAATTATCAAAACAACAGAAAGACTTGCTGATCTTTCCATTATTACCACAATTTTACATTCCTTATTTCACCTTCACATTTACGCCACAAGGACCTCAATAAAGTCTTACTAAAGCAGCACAGATATTCTTTTAAATCCATCAAAAGGATTCCTTCGCCGCCCTCACACCTCGTAGCTGATGTTTCTGAATGTCACAAACGTGCCATGATGAGGCACAGATTTTGCAGCAAGCACTTGAGGATTTCTAGGGATGGCGGTGAGGAGTTACGGCTGTGGAACAGATACATTATGCAACAACAGGTCTGCACTAACCACTCTGATTTAATAGGCGGATTCCCGTCTCTCAGCCCGCCGTTTGATGGATCTTTATGTTTGTCTATGCACACTGTGTGACACCGAACTGTATTTACTGGTTAATAAAATCAGAATGTCTTCATAAAAATCTGGTTGAGGAAATAGAAAGTAATCTACAAAGGCCATGGTGTGTAAAATTGGATTTTCCATAGGAGCCACAGAGAGGAACAGTTGTCGATGGAGGTGGATGCGCACTAGCATGTTTATCATTTGCCTTTTTAATGCAAAAAAAAAAAACACAGTTCATGAAGGATAATAGATTTCTATAGTTTGCCATTTGCATCCATAGTGTGGACATCATGGTCTCTGGGCAACCAGCAGTGCAATCCCAGTTTTGTTTGCATCAGCGCTTTCCTGCTATGCAAATAGGTGCATTAATTCTGAACAGACTAGTAGAGCCGTCTGGAATAAGTGTACATTTTACAGTACATTACAGTTCCATTAATGCCATTCTGATTCACTTCCAGCTGGAATCAAACACTTCTGCAGAGATCCTTACAGTGAATCAACATTTGCATGTAGGTGTTTCTTGTAGGTATAATTTTGCTTTGAGTTAAATGTGAACTCCTCTCCTTTATGGTTTCACTGAAACTCAAACGTAAATGTGCATTTTTTTTTTGCAAAACTGCTTGAACCTACCTATTTTGTTGATATGCACTACGCATCTGGAAAGGATTCACAGCACTTCACTTTTTCCACATTTTCTTATGTTATAGCATTATTCTACATTGCATTAGCTTAATATTTTTTTGTTTTGTCTAGGTTTTTTTGTGTGCATTTGTTAACAATAGAAAACCAAGAATTTACATTTTACCTAAGTTTTCACAGCCTTTGCTTAATACTTTGTTGATCCACCTTTAGCAGCAATTACAGCCTCAAGTCTTCATGAATATAATCCCACAATCTTACACTAAATATGAACTAAATACTGATTTGAAGGGGGTGAATACTTATGCATGAGCCTGTCGCAATAAGCAATCCCACGATAAATTAAAATGAGCTGAATAAATTTCATTCTGATTAATAATGTTTTTTTTTTGAGGGGCAATTTTGTATATAATGACATCAAAATCCATCAGTGCTCATATTTTATTTTGGATATTTCAACTTTCTTGCAATTCCAGTGTTGAGCGTAATCTACAAGATTAAAGTTTATTGGTCTTTTGAGAGAGCAAACTTGCGTTTTGGAATATTATCGTTTTTCGCAATAATTACTGAGACAATTTATTGTCTAGCAAAATTTATTATATGTTAAATAATTTTATTTAATCCTCATTGTTTTATAGAAATCAGCTCTCACTTGTAAAAAAAGTAAAAAAAAATTATCTTGATTCATTTACAAAGGCGATAAAAAGTAAGTAGAGTAAAACATCCAAGTGAAAGAAAACTTTTTTATATTTACTGCAATTCCTTCTCAAGGTCACATTTCCCCTAGTATGTAATGTGGGTGAATTTTATGTTTTTATGTGTGTCACAACAATATGCAAACACTTAGCTTTTAGGCCCCTAAAGGAGACCTGCAGGTATCCTATCTGCCTGTGCAGGACCATCTGTCCAGATGAGCCGCCTCATGCAAACACAATCAGTTATTTAGTGCGAGTGAACAGACTCAAAGTACTGAAATAAATGATACATTTTGTGTATACATATTTTAAGCCAGTGTCTTCCTGACTCTGCTGGCAGATCTGCAGGAGTCATACCCACTGCTATTTTAATAAGGCTGAGATGGAGAGATTATTCTTGCTCCCCACCGTCAGTATCCGCGCAGCAATAATTAAACTACAGGCGAAAATTCTTTGTAGAACTTGAGACTTGCATAACGTATGGCTTGCATTAAGGACTCTCTTTAGTCATAAATGTCTAGATGTGCAATATGGCATTGATGAAACCTTTTTCGTGATCACAGAGGCACGTTTATTGTAGAGGTGAACTAATTAGCAAGTAATCTATCTCCTTTGAACCAGGGCACAAGATCAAATATACTCAATTAAAGAGTAACCTTAATGGGACACATACCAATGTTCCTCTGCTATGAGTAACCAGAATAACACAACAGACTCAGTCGTGGCAGAAATATTCACTTAGGACTTCAAAAAGTCAAAAGCAGTGCGTCTTGAATAGTGGCATGATAATTTAGCAAGTCTCAGACTAGAAAAAAAAAAGGTATGGGAAAGTTGTCAGAGCAATCTCTGTCAAAGCAATTTTTTTTTACAGCATTCTGCTTCATCCTTGTCTAACCTGGTAATCTGATGATCTAATGCTGTCTTCTTTAAAGGTTAACATGATTTTTTTTATGGTTAAAAAAAAGGAAATGGAAATGACAAAAACCTCTGAAGAAGACCCTGAGCACAACTTCCTTCCTCATGAAATGTAAACAGAAATGGAGCAGCGTGAGATTTTAGTGGTTGGAAGGTTTCTTTTTTGTATTTGGCTTAAACACCATGAGCCATTTCTCCCATTAGCACTATACTCACGTGTTTGTTATGCTTGGATTTAACCAGAATGTCCCGTGCTATAGTCCACTTCCTGCTTTTGAAGCACTCTCTGGTCCACTTGGAGTTCACATATGCATTTGAACCACATCAGAGTTCACTTCAACCGAACCGAGACCTAAGTTTTCAGGCGGATCAGAGTTAACTTCTTTGGTCCACATCAAAGTTTGATTGCACATTCACATCTTGTTAAACAAACCAGACTTTCTAGGCAAATGAAGTGGAGTTTGATTAAAGCAGACAAAACAGGGGTGGTGTGAATTCAGCTAAAATTACATCGGTTTGTGTTGGTTGCTAAGCTAGCTATTTCCAAATTCTGGAAATACCGCTGTCAATAAGCCTCAAATGTCTATACTGGCAAAAATAACTTGGGGAAACAATCGCAGCCTCTCCATTCAATACCAACATCCTCATGGTGCCTCAATGTGGTGACGTCAATAACGCATAATGAGTCCATCGACCAAGTTTAGTAGCGTGCATGACTCACAACAACAAGCACTTTGTCCCTATAACTCAAGCTGCTCGGTAGCTCCTAGCATCACATTGCTAAATTTTAACAAGTAGTCTTTTTACCATTCGTTTTCTGTTCATGCAAAACATAAAGGCAAAGCAAAATAAGCAGGATTATATAGCCTTATTGAACTGTTAGGTAGAGCATACAATATAGCAATCAGCACATCCATCCAACTATTGGCTACCTAGCGTACGAGTAGGGAACTGATTCCATTGTTTTGTTGACTTCCACACCATTTAAGCTTAACAGGTTGACATGCATCATTTAGTTTGCCGTGTTGACAGGTTTAAAACCAGTCAGAACATTTTTGGGTCATTAACTTTTTTTTTCTTGCGACACTCAAATGGGAAGCAAGGCTGAAAACACTGTATGTGCAGCAGTCTACATGTCATGGAGCCAGGAAAGAATTCAGCTAACTTCTCAAGAAGGTTATTTATCTTGGCTAGCTGCTGCCCCAGGCTGGAAACGGCAAAGCACTTAATAGCCAACAAGTGACATCTTTTTTCAAATGATTCAACAGTCATCTAAAAACAGAACTGACCAGTGGCCTGTGGCTATTGTTAGTGTCTAGTGTGACTTATGGCATCATGTCACCGCAGCCACAGAGGGGCAAAAACGGGCTCAGCATAAATTAAAGTCTCTCGAAATAACCATGACCCAGTGGAAAAAAAAACAACAAAAAACACACGACAGGCAAGCTTTGCTTTACAGTGAAATTCAGGGTGATAAACTAAAAAGATGCTTCAGTCAAGTTTTAAAGAGCGAAATCATTTCTGACATTTAAAGTGAGAACGTCAAGTTGTTTCCAAAAATCACTTCAAATAGTTGATTCAGTTATTTGTACTGTAAACAAAAATATGTAAATTGTTTATAGGCTTTTGAGGAATTTTATACTTATTTACATTTTTTCGCCTTTTAATCAAAAACAGGTGAGGCCTAGATCTGTGTGTGTATGTCTGACCGACTGTCCTTTTCATGCTTTAAATCACCTTCCAGTTTATATGCATGTTGACACCACACCACAGTGGTATATGGTGAAAAATGAAGCAGTTGGTACACTGCCTGCTGACACAATCTGCCACTGGGAAAGGGAGTGGCCCGTGACCCACTTAGTGACTCAGAACCATCAGAAAGTCCAACATAAAACAGTTGGATAAACACTATTTCCTCATATTTACAGACGTATATAACTACTGATTCTTGTAAAAGTGTTCACTTCTTGTTTTCTTATGCCCTAAATACAAAATACAGTTTACTTCACTAAACTTTTATGTGATAAAACAGAAAATACAGAATTGTAGTAAAGTGAAGGGAAAGTGATGCATGGTTTTCAAAAACGCGGCAGCCGCATCATGCTGTATGGAGCATTTCCTGCTGCAGTAATATATTGTACCACCACCTTCCTCTGCAGCAACAGCTACAAGTCTTTCTGAGTATCTCTCTGACTTTGCACATCTAGGGCCCGGAAATTTGCCTTTATGCTAAATAACTCATTCTTAGTTGGTTGTTTGATGCAAAATTTTTCTGTACGTGAATTTTCAAGCTTTACCCCTGACTCCTTAGTTGGAGTTATGTATTTTTGTCAGGATTATTTTCATTTTTTTTGAGAAATCTAGACAATAAAAATAATCAATTCAATCCAAAAGAGATATTAATTAAATGTGATGTCACCCAAAAAACGTTCAGCAAGCTTAAGAAGAAGAATCCTGGCTCAAAGAGGGATTCTTCATAAAATGAGTAATACTGAAAAGAACCATGAAAATCCCCTTCATCAGACTATCATTCAAAAGTTAGCAGAAGCAGCTTTGTCTTCCATCAGTTATTTGCCGATGTCGTTTGTGCGTCAGATTTGTGTTACGGCCCCCCCTTTGTGAGGAGGAGGGGAGTAACACGACAACCACAAAAATTCGATAGAGTCTAAGTGAATGTTTTAAAAAGGAGGGATTTATTGACAACAAAAATCCCAGAAGGCTCGTACAAACTGTGGGGGAGAAAGGGACGGTTAGGTGATGCCAAATCAAAGAAAATAAAACAAAACAGGGCCTGACTACGGTCTGTGCTAAAGAAACGAAAAAGAAAACAAAAACCCTGCCTATCTAATCTAACAAAAGTTTCCACCAAAACTTTACATGGGTGGCACCCACCTACTTACCTAATGTATCTAACAGAAAAACACCTACATGATGACATGTACAGGGTACCCCAAACTTACCTCGCCCTCTAACTCCCACCACAAACCTTCATACAAAGAGCAACAAGACATGTGTCAGGTAACAGAGCCAGTTGGAGAGATCTCTCCAGCTCCCAGCTGGGCTGCTTATGTAAGGCCTCCCTGGATGCTGATTGGGCCATGGTTGACAAGGATCAATCAGGGGAGATTGACACCAGCTTTCCCTACTACCTGTGAAGAGACAAACAAAAGGGGGAGGGGAAAGAGAAACAAACAGCCTGGCAGGCATGTAACAGTGGGTGTACCAGAAACACTCAAATACAAAGGTTCCGCATGGAACTTTCGTATGTAAGATTAATGACATTAAAATTTTTGACATTTTAAAATCTAAGTAGTTAATTAATTAAAATGAACACATTAAAGTCTCGGTATTAACACACATGCGCACACATAAATATATACATGAGCAACAAAATGATGTCTAATAAGTTTAATACCTTTCAGCAGGCACACCCACAATTCTGTATAAACTTTTGATTTTCTTTCTTTAAAGCTTTGATACATTTTAATATTATAAGAAATGAAATGTCATTAGCTTTGAATGGAAACTTATAATTAACAGAAATAAAGGCTTGAAAGTATCAGTGTGTAATCAATCTATAAAATGTGTTTCCCTTAGTGAACTAACTCAATAAAAAAAACAGAACTTTTCAATATAATTCTAATTTATTGAATGTAACTGTTTATAGTTATTCATGTTTTCATTTAAGAGTCCACAAGTGAACACAGTTGGAACCAACGTAGGCACTCTTCAGATATATTCACTACATTCACCTCACAATCTCTGGGCTGCATTGGGCTGAGGGCCGTTGTAATGGTTTACAGGTTCACATTAACTGACATAATATTCACACATCATAGCCTTCAAAAATGTTTAAAGGGGCTGTATAAGTATGGAGCTAATGCGGTCCCCTCTATGAAGCCAGTGAGAAGTGTAATGAAGCTGCTCCAGCAAGAGAGATGCTCTCATCCAGTGCCAAAGCACACATAGCTGCACTGAGGGACTTTTGGCACATATTCATCAAGATAGGTTTTGTTGAAATCCAAATCCAAAATCCAAAACCCAACCTTCCTTTGTCACAGCACAGTGGACTGCTGGCTGTGATTTAGGGGGAACCACAGATACCGACTGATACTCTGCCAATCTTTAATTCTCTTTTACTGGATTACCTTACAAGCTTGTTGTAAATAAGATTGTTTCATTAGCATCCATGTTTTGCACAAAAACGTTCATGTGGACTAGAGTTGCATCGCTCCGATGTTAATATCTGTATCGGTCCTGATATTGAAAAAAAAATCTAGATTGGATAATGTGACAATGTGTCCGATCCACAAGGGCAGATCTATTCAGTATAACTCTATGCTTAATTTTCTGAGCAACAACACGCTTTATTATTTCTTTTACATTATGCTTAGAATTCCTAACTGCACTAGGAATTCTAAAATTCCTTATTAAGGTTTGTTGTAGTTTATTTTTCACGTGTGACGAAGGTAGTCAACAAATTGTTTTTGTCAGTTTCAGTTTCTTTATGATTTATTTTACATCGGCTGTTATGCTCCGAATTGTACTAACTGAATGAACGAAAGCTGAGTTGATTTTACATGTCTGACTAAACTTGTGAAGCTGTTGGTGTATTTAAGTGTGCTGTACTGGTGCAAAGTTATCAAATAAATGCGTTACGCAGTACATTAAAGTCAATGCAGCTCTGTGTTTCTGTATGGGATCGGTATCGGATGATACTAAACTTCAGATATCGGTATCGGAAGTGAAAATAGTGGATCGGTGCGTTCCTAATGTGGACCAAGTCGGTAACGAGTGAAAAACTTAACAGTAATTGATCCTGATCATAGTCCCTTTTTCGTATTTTCTTCTACTGTATACAAGAAAATACTTCCGACTAGTTCCATGTACTAGTTGCCTTTAGTTACAGAATCTTGACAAGTGATCGAGAGAAAGAAGGGGGAAGGCATCCAGCAAATAGTCTGACCCTCATAAACCTGTTGGAATTTATTGACTTCAGATTGGGACATGATCTAATATATATTTCAAAGTCACTGAATGCAGCTTGCAAATTCACCCCAAAATATTTCAATACTGTTATGAAAATCTTGATTGAATGAACATTTTTAAGTCTTTTCTCTTTGTCAACTGTATCATCTTACTGGATGTGTGAAACTAGAGATGCTCTCATCAGAGTTTTGTGGAGTATTTCTGATCTCCAGGTTTTTTTTTTTTTTGTAGCGTTTTGATCTGACAATGCCCATTTTAAAATATTCTGATTCCTCCCAGAGAACAATAAGAAGGTATAACCGCAGCCTTTTCCTCTAGCCATCCTGCTGTCAGCGGTCGTTAATTATTTATCTTCGGGGCAGAAGCAGTGTCACACTCTGTGGGAGAGAGCAGCCATTGTGAAACTGAGTTTTACCATTTTAAGGAAGGGATAAAATGATCACACAGTCAATACTTTGAGCTGTTTTTGCTGCATCTCATGTGAACAATTAGCAGAGTTAGCCTTAGCAACTATAAAGGGTTTGCTACAGAGAGAGCTCAGATGCTCTTAGCCCAGAGAGTTCTACAATTTCAAAAGACCTCATTGGTACTGAAAATAGTCAACCTTGAGTACTTCTACACCAGAGAGCTTCTTTTATAGCGATGTGGTAGCATAAGTACATGTAGACTGCATCCATTAACCGCTAGCAAGGAAAACAAAATGGCTCTTAACGTTACATAAAGCAGTGCTGGCTTAGCTGATGGCGCTAGCCATTAGCATCTCATAGCCTTGTCAATTTTTCACACAGTTATGAAGACTTACCAAAAACAGCTACACAGAATGGTTAACTCTGAAACAAAAAGCCTTTAGAGCTTCATATGGGAAGTATTTGAACTTCTAAAACCCGCAGAACATGCTCACTTCTCAGCACGAAACAACTTTCCCTCTCTGCCTTTTACCACGCCCGTGTGCACTTCACTGAACACTCGGGGAAAAGGAAAACGTCTTCTCAATCCATGAGAACAGATGGATTGTTCTCATGGAACAATCATGGAACCTTAGAATAAGGAATAAATTGTTTTACATGTGTGGAATTTGAACTTACATTTATAAACCTTAATTTTTTATACTGACAGGTGAATCTCTATGTAACTCACTCCTTTTAGCCCAACATGAACACAGCAATAGTTTTCCAGCATCCTATAACATTGTATTTAAAAGCCAAAATTAACCCTCAGTGTGCCAACAGAAGCATCTTTTTTGTCTATCGCTGTTTTGGGGATGTCACTTCTTGTGTGCCAGATTTAGAGGTGTACCAGAAACACATCAACACAAAAGGTTCCCGACGGAAGTTTTGAGTATAAAAAACAAAGAATTGCGTTAGAATTTTTAACACATGTACAATCAAATAAATTAAGTTTGCAGTATGCGTGTAGCTATGTATTTTCACTATACTTTTATTTTCACTACCTCATGGGCTTGTACACTTCTGACTTTAGCTGCAATAATGTTAGTATTCCTGTAGAGCAGGGGTCCCCAAACTACGGCCCGCGGGCCGGATCCGGCCCGCCACCTCATTTGGTCCGGCCCCCTGAACAATACCGGATCCGGCCCGCCTCCTCATACCAGAGAGCATTCAGTGTTTTTTTCATATATTGTATTTTCCGGTTTATATGTGGATTTTTCTTCAACCACCAGGGGGCTTTTGAGCAAATGTGAAACTTATTTTCCCTCAATGGAATATATACTCGTCAGTCCCAGTCACCATTTCGCTGACGGTTTTTTCCATTTGCATTCTGGATAAAATCCTGCCCCCCCCCCCTCTCCCCCCCACCCCGCTTGACAGTTTCAAAGACCCCCCCGGCTCGACAGACCGGCCCCCGACCACGAAAGGGAACACTTATGTGGCCCTCGCAGGAAAAAGTTTGGGGACCCCTGCTGTAGAGAGACACCATAAAAATTACAGAAAATAAAGAAATTATATTTTTCTTGGTATTCTGTTCTTTATTGTAACGGTGGGCAGCTGACCTTTTGTTGACTTTTGGTACAAGGATCCACCTTTCCCATCTGCTTTACTACTCCGAGAGGTTCTGGAAATTTATGTCCACACTTTACACATGAACACTTTCCTCCTCCTGTCTCCATAAATAAACCTTGCTGCTTCTTATTCTAACCACTCTTGCAAACAGAAACTCCTCCTTGAAGTTTCTACACACTGATATGACAAAAAACAGCCGCCACAGATTCTTGATTGCTCTTTAATAAGCTATGAAAGTGGCTGTTTTTACAAACAGAAGGATATCACTGGGTGTTTCAGCTCCACTTTCCAGCCTTACCTTCCTCCCCACCTGAAACTCAATCTGACATCTGGGCTGATTTCGCCCCGACTTACACTCCTGTTGAAGAAAGTGAGCAGAGTGCCTTTTAGGGAGAGCTAAAAGGCCTGAATCACTGGGGCTTTTCATGTATTCCTTTCATCTTTGCTGTAGAGGGAAACATATTCCATTAGATTACCTCAATTTTCATTAGATTGCTATTAGACTCTGTGCAGCCGCTTGAAAAATATAGTCTATAGGCTATGAGTAATGTTTGGCCAGCTTTGTGTTGGAAACAGTGCATCTCTGCTGACTGCGGTTGTTAAGTTTCAGCGACATAAAATTTGTCGTTCTCAACAGGAGCACGCTCACCTTATCTCCCCTGTCATTTCCTCTAAAGCAATCTGAACAAATTTGCACCACATAGCATCACTAATACACTACAGACAAATGCATAAAGCAGAACATTCCCAACAACTCCGATTTGCTTACGCTCCGCTTCTATAATCTCTTTGAATGATGGAAATTGCTAGAGGAAAGAATTTCATTACTCTTAAGCCTTTTATGTTGTATGATGTATATTTCTTGTCACTTTTCAGCGTAAGAACAAACAGGGTGTTTTCTTGATGTTGTACTGTCTGACCAGGATTTAGCTTTTTTTCCTGAATATTGATAACCACTGAGTTGCTGGGGAAGAATCTTTGCCACTAGGTGTAGCTGAAGTATTCGGGTTCTGGTTTCAGTATAAATGCTGCCTTTAGTGAAGCTTTAAGCTGCTTGCTGGATCTTTTTTTACCTTCATTCCAACGGTGAACAGTGTTACAGCACAGGCTCTCTGTCTTTAAAAACCATTTAGATTCTGATTCTTTGTTTTTTTTTTTTGGTCTATATGTTCATGTATCACGCAGAATAGTATGATCACAACAAATGAACATTGTGTTTTCAATGCTCAAATGTTGAAAGCAGAAAGAAAGAGTAAAGATAAGGATCTAAAGAAGAGGCATTATGTATTTTCCAGGCACATAGTGTCATTTTATACCACAGTCAAATAATTATGCTACTTTTCAGTTGTTATGTTATGTCGTATATATAACAACCTAAAATAAATTCACATCATAGCTGGATCTGATGCCTTGAAATTGGCCTGTCTCTTTAAGAACCCTGGGCACGAGATCGCAACAAGTCTTCTGCATGCCGTCCATTGATGCCGTTTACAACTGTTCTTGGATGCGTTGTATTTTGTTGTACGAAGGAGAAACATTATATAACATAATAATTGGAAAATGGCAACTTTTCCAATTATTATGGAAAAGTATAATTCCATTATACTTGGAATAATGGAATTACCTCTGACATCATTCATGTCAGAGGTGACATGAATGATGTCACCTCTGACCTGGAAAGTGACTTTTCTGAATAACCAGAGCGAGTACAGAGGCTCTTAAGGGCTCAACAAACGGGAGGCGACGGTACTCTCTCTGGTTCTTTGATGCTCCCCGTGGATTGAACTAGACTGGTCAGCTTGGTAATATCATCCTCTCACACATGCACATGATTTCAGATTTCAGATTTATTCGTATCCCAATTGGGTAATTGATATTGCAGGAAGTATAAAAAAACTAAAAGACAAAGTATCAAAGATTAAAAAAAAATAAAAAACAACAAAACATACCAGAAGGACATGAAATACAAATCAGTACATAATGTGAAGAATATAGCAGTGTATTTCATTATTCACTGACAGTTGCTACAAACACTGAGTCCCCCTACCTTGTCCTGCATTAAAAAGAGATATGACTGGAGGAACAAAAGAGTGTTTGTACCTGTTACTTTTCATACTAGTAACAGGTACAAGTTTTACGTTTTATAGTAGGAAGTCTATCTGCAATCTATGCTAAGTAGAGATTAAAATGATGGAAACAAAACTTTGTGAGTTGTAATTCAGCTTACGTCCAACAGCATAAGCATGCTTTTGAGTGTTGGGACTGCATCATTTTTTGGTGATACTCTATTATTCCATGATCAAATAAATTGTTGCTTAAAAAACTGTAATCAGTAAAGTGCCTTGCACAATTTTTGTCGGAGGGTAGTTTCCAAAAATGAAGTGCAACCATTTTTGATGAACCATATTGTCATTAGGAAGCATAAAGAGTGGTTAGTGCCTGTCAAAAGGGGAACAGTTTGTTGCAAATGGTGCTTCAAGGCTGGTAGACCAGTCAGGGTGCCTAAGCTGACCATTTCTCATTTAAGAAAACACTGTGGACTCTGGAGCAATGGTCCAGTCTGACTCATATTGATGGTAAAGAGCGAGTGCATCAGTCACTGAGCCAATACAGGATGCGTTATAAGAAGAAGACAAGCTGGCAGGGGCCATGTGATGCTTTGTGCAGTGTTCTAAGAGGAAATCTTGGGCAATGTTACAGACCATGTACAAATTTTCATGGAAACAGTATAGCCTGATGGCTGTGGCCTCTTTCAGCAGGATAATACACCCTGCCAAAAAGACATAAATGATTCAGGAGTAGCTTGGGGAGCGCAACAACAAGTTTGACGTAGGGACTTGGCCTCTACATTCCCAAGATGTCGATGGGTTTACCAGACAAACATGTCTGATCAATGAAGGCTCCACCTTGACACTTTCAGGGTTTTTCCACCAAAGTGGCTCCAGTGCTTAACCCAAGCTGGTGCTGGATCCAGTTCTTATCTGGTTCTGTACAGTAAAATGGTAGTTGAGAGTCCGCTGAGAGTCACAAAGCTGTTTCACTATAAATATCCCATTCAGTTAATATTTGATGCTCTTCCTGTTTTATTCTGAGTTTTTGTGGATAACCGTAGTGCATATTTGACTACAGAAATCACTTTTTAAGAGTATAAGTATGAGAAACAATATTTAGGTATTTGTAAATAATTCCCAATAAACTGGTCCGTGACGTGATCAATCAAGATCGAGGCTGGAAAACGAGTTGAACATGAGTTGAATAGGACAACAGTGTGATATAGAGTTTGCTGTAGAAAATATTGACTGAAAGAACAATTCTATGTAACTTCAACTTATCTTATTTTTATTTTTATTTTTCATATTGTAATTCGATCTGTGTGTATGTGTATGCTGCAACTGCACAGTAATTTCCCTGTTGGGATGAATAAAGTACTTCTATCCTATTCTATTCTATTCTATTCTATTCTCTGACGTACACATAAACAGCAGGAAGGTTGAAAGTCAGCTGAGCCTAATATTACCTTTTATTAGAACATTTCACAAATCTTATCTTAAATGAGGCTGATATAAAAAGAAATATACCACAACGCATCCTCAGATTAACGTTACTCCACACCCCAACAGTTTAACAGCAAAAGGAGGACCAACATTACTACTACACTATTTGAAGTACATCATTTCCTAATCATGTGAATTCTGAGCTAAATTCTCTCTATTCATCTGTTCATTTTTCCTATCAGGTTAGTTTTGTTCAGGGACGTAGGGGAGCCTGAGGTGATCTCAACAGTCAGCTGGCAAAAACATAGAGTACGCTCTGGACCGGGTATTTCTATGCTCAGTCACTCCACAGCAGTTTGGGGTTACCAGTTAACACAACATGCAAGTTTCTGGACTTTGGGAAGCCAAAAATAAAAACTCAATAGGAGTTATTCCTGAATCCAATTTCAGGGGATGGTGAATATTTTTGAATCATGCTTTCACCGCCAGTAAAAATCATGCTGACTGGCATAAGCTGTATTCCATTTAAAAAAAAAAAAAAAAAAGACCTGATAGACATGGGTCATATGCAACATTACTCCAAGCAGTGTTCTTCCTCTTTCCCTGCCCTGTGGCTCTGTCTCAGTCCTGTGTTAGGTCTGCATTATTCACTCTCTGGCAGACTGCACAGAGACAGTGGGGGTGGTGGGTTAGCACACTGATTGTGCCATCTTTTCTTCTTTTCAAATCACCAGCCTCTGCTCTCCAATTGTACCAATCACCAGGAGGGGTGGGATAGAGACGCCGACATTTGACCTGATTTCGCACAGATCTATGACCGCTAGCTCGGTGCCGGGCTTTTACGCACCGGGTGTAACTTAAAGTGACACTTGCCTGAAGCTCCCTTGGAGGCGCAAAGCTTGCTTAGCAATCTGAAACTGCATATGACAAGCAGGGGGAGAGGAACTTGCCAGGGTGAGGGGTGTTTGTCAGAAAGATACCAAGGAAAGGCAGACAAAAAGAAATAAATTGTTTCACTCTCAGCTGCGCTCTGTCTGCCTATCCCCTACAGGTCGGTTTGTTTGGCCGTCTGCCTTTGTGGCTGACGTGCCGCTTCCTTCACCTTAGCGATGTCCTTGGATAGTTAACACTTCGATAGTAAGTGGCACTGAGTGAGAGAGAGAACATAAAAAAGAGAGCTCTTGAAAACGTGAAGCCAGACCGCAGAGGCCAGCTGCAAGGATTTTATTGCTTCTTTCGATCCAATTGTCCTTGACGTCATAAACACAAACCCAATCTGTATCAGACAAATGATAATTTGCCAGCTGATGGAGTCATTTACTGGACCCATGTTGTCTCACTGTGCTGCTGCTGCAATCATTCTTTGTACAGAGTCCCTTTTTCTGTGATGTAGGGAGCAATAATTGATGTTTGCAGTAAATTGAGTAAAACAGCCTAACGTGCAGCCAATCATTAAAAGTCTATCCAACAGCTTGTGACCGTAGGAACAGCCGGATTGTTGAGCTTTGATGCAGAGAGGCTAACATGAAGCTAAATTCTGATTTGGTTTCACATTAGCATCATTAGCACAACCAGCTCCAGCCTTTTTTTACGCAGGTTACCGTTAAGCTACAGAGCTGGACACTTTCTGTAGTCTTCATTAGTATAGACAATGAAAAAAAACAAATTTTCTTTCTTTTTGTTAGTTTTGGGTGATACAAGTTGTACAAAGTTTAGCTTCATGTCAGCACCTCTGTCCAGGTTTCTGTTGGGTGCTAAGATATCGTATAGACTGATAAATATTACAGTTATAGGCCCTTGAGTTACTACACCAGGCGTTATCAACCCATTTTTTTTACTTGAGGGCCTCCACTAAATTCCACAACTATCAGAATTGTGCACTCAGATCCTCCAGCATATCTAGTAACTTATTTTTTTTATGTATCAGAAACATTTTGTTTCAATGAAAAAGCTGAAAGGTGATTTTGGTCTCCAAGCTAAATGCTTTATTCTGGTTTTCACAAGGTGCTGGAGTTTCCTACAGGCATGTAGAAAGAGTAAAAACACCCGACTGTCCCGCCTGGATGCAACACTGTGGCTGCCGATAATCCACAAAATGTGTATCTTTTTCCACCTAGATAACCTGAGCTGGAAACGTAGAAGCCCAGCAAATCATCCGTCCTTTATAGGAATGTGAGTGTTGTCAAGACAGCGCCACTCAGGCATAAAGACACATCAGACAGACTGTTACATTTGTTACAAAGAACATAAACTAGTAATTATTTTTATAGGTGTTGTAATTTTTGTTATTGCATAATACTCAAACACAAACTTACAGATTTATACATTTAAAGAAAACCAGGTGAGAATCTCATCAGCAACTTTATGTTTGAATTAACTAACAAATTATAAAGCACAGTTTGTCCCTGGAATACCTTACAGAGTATAACTCTTAGGCATTAAACCATTCTGTGCCTTAATCCTTGTGTTTACAAATGGGGTCCAACTGACCCCACCCCGTCATTTGCCTCAGTCCTCGGACGCACAAGGGATAAACAACAGCTAGCATTGTGCTAATTAGCTGCCAAGTGTAGCAATATCTCATAAAACCTCTAGCATTAGCTTTCATTAGCTTAAAGCTAATCTGCCAAAACACCCATGTTGGACAAAAAAAAACAAAACATCTTTTTAGTAGCTTACAACATTCAAAAATCAATTTACCACATCAGGCAATGTTTGGGAATGTAAGTTAGAAGTTATTTTAAATGTTACTTTAATTTGCTTTCTTCATCTAACATGGCACAAACAACTTCCTGTTCGCCGTCAAGTCACTTGAACCAATGTAGATGAACCACGGAGACCTTTAGTGGAATGGGAGGAATGAATTAAACAATTTTTATTAAATATTTTATTACAGGACCTCATCTGACAGTTTAAGTCACAGAATATGATGTTTTCATCAGCAAAGATGGATTGTCAAAACATCACTGGAAATGTGAAATGGTTGATCATGACTGATTTGTAAAAGCAATAAAAAGGGAAAAACATCCAACATCCAGTAATTTTAAGAGACACTGTATTTTTAGAAAACCAGTGTTTTTTGATGTCAAACTGTTTTTAAAATAAGTAGCGCACATCAACATGTGAATTATTAAAACAGCTCCTACATGTCACCTTTAGTTGGCGACATCAGGGTTCTTGTATGGTACCTGGTATGTTCTGAGGATACCTTAACATGCATCAGTGGTATACACATACATAGTCCTGTTCGAACTGGTAAAGTCACACAACTGAGCCTATGAAATATGAATTGTTACATAACAGGTCAAAACTGAAATCTGGCTCAGTCCTTCCATTTCAACTGTTCCAGATAATGTCATAAAATCACAGAAATACTTAAAAATGATAACAGATCAAATAAAAAAAGGAACATTTAATTTCATTTTAAAGTTCATAATGAAGGGAAGAATGCGAGTGAATAATTTTGCACACCTTACAGACCCAGAATAATTCGATAATTGCCACCGTTAATCATCATTTGGGAGCTCTTTACCTGGTTCAGTAGCTGTTGAGCGTTTCTGAGAAAAGATGAATATTGTATGCTTTGAGAAGGAGTGCGAGAGCAGGCTTCTCTAATTCCTCACACACACACACACACACACACGCACACGCACGCACACACACACACACACACACACACACGCATTCCTGCTGCATCGCAAAACAGGAAATCTGTCTCCTTGAAGAGTGCCCTTATGCATGGAGGAGAGTCTGAAGGCCTACATGGCTTACTGACCTACAAGGATAACAGGGTGGGCACATCCCTGCTGTTTACTTTTTTCCCTACCCGGTGAGCATCATTTATCAGACTTCCATAATCACCAAACAGAACAGGGAAGACAGACTTTGCTGAAGTGTGCATATGTTCTCCAGCAGCTGCGTTTGGGCATTATTCACCACGGCAAAGTGACTGGTCTCCCTTCCTCTACAGCCGAGACTCTGTTGCATAAAACAGAGATTAATGCCGTCTCCAAACGCTGTCCTCGCTCACTGAACTGGGGTGTATATCAGCCTTTAGGATGTCTTTAAGCAGCGGCTGTCTGCCTGACTGACAACACAAAGTGAAGCAAAGAAAAACATCTTATTTTAAAAGATGTCCTGACAATCCGCTTCGATTAAGGACACTGGTTCCCCGCAAAGGGAATGCTGGAAGCCGGATAAAGTATGCTGAAAGGAATAAATACTTCTATTAGATTAAATTTTTATGAGGCTAATCTGTATCATCAGATTTGCCATTTGCCGTCTCTGTAGTGTCAGGGGTTCCTCAGGGTGAGGAGGAAAGCGAAAACAGTTGTATGTTTTATGCTTGCAGAGGGGAAAAAAAATGAAATTTGAAATAGATAAAAAAAAATCTGAAGATTTGTATTTCAAAGAAGCTGTCCATTTGTTTCAGTTAGAGGGAGACAGGAGGCGTGCTCTCTTACTGGGAGATGCTCAATATTGCAGTGGTGGTGGCCTTTTTTCCCAGCACATCAATCTTAATGCCACACAGTGGCAACAATGACTCAAAATGAAGAAAAGAAAAACAAAGGAGGAAACGTCAGAATTTTTGAAAAGTCAATTTTTTCCTAAGGTCTCAGTCCTTTAGGTTGGTTTTTGAAACACTAAATACTTATTTTAACCCTCCATTTATGGAAAATGTTTCTGCAGTGGGAAACGCTTGAATATGTAGCCTGGAAAAATTTGAAAACGGGATGATGGAAAGAAAAAAGGGAGCCGATGCATGAAGGAGGAAGAAAGGGATGACTCAAAAAATATGGAAGGACATGGAACGAAGGTAATAAGGAAGAAGGTAAAAAGAACAGATAAAAGGAAGGAAGTTAGGACTCAAAGAAAGACAAAAAACTAGAGACAGTTTAGTGACAGTCTGCCTCTGTGGGGGAATAACTGACAAACACTGAAATGAAACCAAAGAATAACTAAAGAGAAATATAAAGATTGTGACATATTTTTAATTACATGGATGGGCAAACTGGTTTAATAATACCGAATGTGCCTGTGTGTGTGTGTGTGTGTGTGTATGTGTGTGTGCGTGTGTGTGTGTGTGTGTGTGTGTGTAGGTGTGTGTGTGTGTGTGTGTGTGTGTGTGTGTCTTGCAGAGTTTGTAATAAAAACAGCAACATGAAAATATTTTTCATGTGAAATTACTCAGATATGGAAACGCTATTGCTTAAGATGATCTTTTTATCTTTAGTAGTTGCAGTGAGTGGTATAAAGTTAATCAAATATATATTTAGCCAATATCAATTAGACCTTACTCAGTGTACTTATGGTAATCATGAGAGGTTGTAAATAATGCATGTCCGACTCTAAAGTGGTCTTATTGTCAAAAAGTCATTAAAATATCCCCATTTTGCTTTTAACATTGGAAGAAAAGTTCCATAAATCTCAAAATAGTTCAGTTTAGTGTAGAATTATCCAGTTTAAGTTTATTGGGTCTAGGTGTAAATAAGTCTTATTCTCAATACAGTGATCCAAAGAAGTTCCAGCTTATTAAAAATTGAAATATACCCCACAAAAACAACAGAAACATATTTTAGTTTTAGTGGATGGATTTCATCCGGATGTCAGGTACCACTCAATACAATTTTACTTATGAAGTACTGTAAAACAACAGTGTCGGCCAAAAGTGACTGATTTTCAAAGGCAACTCATTCCAACATTTAGGGGCAGCGACTGAAAACGCTCTAGAGCGAAGTCCTACCCAGAATGCAGTGTGTGTTGAGAACAAGCCACAATAACAAAATGAAGTAACTTTGTTCCTGCAGCTTTGGGAGAAAGAACACATTTTGGGAATCCATACTGGCCTCTTAGCTTAGTGCTAACAGGTAGCTACCATGCTGTTTCCAACTTTAGCAATGTTAGCAACTAACAGTTAACCAGTTGATATATTCCCACTAAGCTAGCAAAATCATTTCTTACCTTGTCACTATGTGACTTCTTAGACTCTAGTATCTGCCACATGAACAACTTAAGAGTGATGGAGACCTCTTTGGTATTATCACACAATTCTGTTTGGCCATCAACACAAGAGGGCCCCTCAAAACCTTCATTTCAAACATAGATAGCTTACAGGATGCTAGAATATTCCAGTCTTAAAATAACAGCTTACACTGAACCAGACAATGTCAGACAGGAAGTAAATTGCTCTTTGCGAGATACATGTCTCTAATATCCAAGGCTTTTAATGTCACCAGGAATCCTGTTAAACCTCAGACTAAATTGCTGTTGATTTAAAATAAGTTAAAGATGAAGAAAACTTGTGGTACGATAATAATGTCCCATTTTGGTACTTTGCGGACACTCAAAATATTAAATATACTTGAGTGGCTACACTCAGTCAAAGTGGTAGACTTGAGAAAAATAACAATGAAAGTGTACATTTAAGATAATTATGGTCCATTAAAACATTGGAATATCAGCAGGAACAAACTAAATGGGTTTTGTCGCAACAGGACCTAAACAAACAGAACATGTCAGGGAAGCTCTGCCCTCATAATCCCGCTCTGTAATTTCTCCATAAATGGTGTGTGCATTATCTCTGAATTACCTGCCAACTCAAATATACAATATGCGTTGCTCAAGGCAAAGCAGTGTCTTTTACAAGCTGTTGGCAGCTGAAGACATTTTCACTGGCATTAATGGACTGCTAATATGTTGATCTTTTCATACCCACGAGGCATTTTCATGCCAGAACAAATAGACATCAAATTCCGAGCCTGATGGAAACCTTCAGATGATAAACGCCCTCAATGGATTTTTAGTTGTAGCTTTTAATTTCGAGGCGAAATAAATACAAGGATTTGAAATGCTCCGAAAAACACCAGAATGAGATTAAACCGATGTGATGCACAAGGCAGTTAAAAAATCATTAATTTAGCCTTGCCTTTAGCTTCATTTATCATTTTCGGATTTATTTTCAGGCAATGAAACGCCAATAAAGCTCATCATTAAAACTGAATTGGAGTTTGGACCGGAATGAAGACATTTCTAATTTTTTAAAACAAAATGTATTCATTTTCAAAATAATGCTTGGTGTATTAGCAGAAAGAGCAGAAAAAACACAAAGGCCTGCATCACACAAAGCACTGCAACCCTGTGTGCGCATCTGGCATCAATGCAGCAACACTCAGGCCCATTTCAGCACCTTTAATTTAGCCTGGCTTTCAACACAAATTGGCGTGGCTCTGAAACTCCAGGGAGCTAAGACAATAAAAATTTATCTTAATCTTAGGAATATTTGCTGGCAGTGTCTGAACTCTTCGCCCCACAGGGAAGGAGGAGGAGGGGGGGCAATAATTAATCAAGCTATCATTAGGTAGGTGGGGTGCTGGGGTAATAGATCAAATGACAAGCCGATGATAAGAATCGATGGAAGCGATAACCTTGGCTGAGGTGCAGAGGCTGGAAGATGGAAGGAGGGAAGTCGAGGCAAAAAGGAGAGCGGGTGGCGAAGGCAGAGATGTGATGACTTGGCTGGAGCTTGGGATTGTCGAGAACAAAATGTGGAAGCTGTACAGTTCTCCTGGAGCAAGGCATGCTGACTTCAGTCGCTCTCACACACACAGGAATCCAGACTTAAACTCATAAAATCCATTGCTCAGCAATAAGCTGCATACCTGTTCTGGTTACTGTACTATCACCGGATTCCAGCCATAGGTTCAGCCTGCTCTCCTTCAAAATGCATTTCTGTGAAACTAAATTACGTTTAGGCACAACAGGATTGTTGACTTTTATCTTACAAACCCACCAGACAATGGCATCATCAAACACTGGAAAACCCAACCTTTAGTTTGAGAAACTGTATTCAGTAATGAATAAGTTCCAAGTTAAGAAACAAAATCACAGCAATAACAGTTAATGGTACAAAACAGCCCCAATAAGGTACAGTCCCTCATTTTGCTTTTTGCAGATATGTTTTGTTGGCTTCCACTATAGTTCCACTATAGTGGATCACAGTCAAGTGTGAAGTAACTAGGATGAAAGTAATCTCCTGTAAATCTGAGACTATGGTTTTTAACTGAAATTTGTTTGGGGCTAAGTCAAACATGACACGGTTTAGTTTCTGACAGTATTGCACAATGACCAGGATGGAGGCAAAATAACTGCAAAGCTTTCTGTTAAATAACTGAACTCAAGAGCGACATCTAGGGGGCACCAAGTATTCCTAACCTCTAGGTGCTATTTCCATGCCAACTACATTGCATCACAAATGTACAGATGTGGATTTTGCCTTTCTCTTCATGAGCAATAATGGAACTGAATTACCATTGCGCGATGAGGTCGGTGAGTCCTTTAGTCTCACTGACCTCATCGCGCATCAGTAATTGTGCGATGAGGCAACAATTACCCATCCTCCTCCTGCCAAGCGACTGGAGAAGTTTGTGAAAGTAAAATTTCAAGCTTGTTTGCATTGAGATGCACACAACAGCACGACACGACACAAGAAAATTTAAAAATGTTAAACTTTGTTGATGTCGTTATCATGTCCTGTGTGTTGGGTTCATCCCAAATGGCGGACCCCTTCGCCTTTCATCATCGTTCCCTGTGTGTCAAGCCCATTAGATTGAACTTTTACTGTAACCAAACATTCCAATATTGGAGTGAAACAAAGGATGAAGACAAGAGAAAGCACCTCACACCCACTGTTAGGTTTGATGGAGGAGGTGTGATTCTTTTTCCTGTTTGTCTTACTAAAGGCCATGTAAATCCATACACACAGTTTTAAGGTATGCGGGACTTTTAGTCTAATGCCTAAGCTTTACCACAAGACAAATGTTTGGATCAATTAAAACAACAAAAGCTGAATTATTTCTGGACCATTTGTTATGTTAAGCACAATATGTCAGCAGTCATCCAAATGTTCTAGCTTTTAATTTTATATACACATATTCTATATTTAGGGTGGAGTATTAGCTACAGTAGGAGGCTAACCATCTACAAAGATAGCATACTTCCTTTGATAATGATCTGTAACCCTACTGATCCTCATCTCCAACTCCTACTGATCTACATCTACTGAGCTTCCGTCTGGAACAAAGTGCACAGAAATATGTTCAAAAGAAGCATGCTCAGCCTTTATGGAGCTCTGCTTACATTTAGGAACAATAACACGATAGATTGGTATTTGATGTCAGATGAGGGTTTTCGTTTTTATGTTTTCTGTCACATGTGTTCGCTCAGAGAGTAAAAATGTTCCCATACAGTCATCATGCTGTGCTGTTTGTTCAGGATTCATTACTCACACAATATGGGAAGGAAATGTTTACTATCATAGCACTTTGTTGAAACTGAAAATGTGGAGCTCTCCAAGAATCTGAATGGATATAGGCCAGGAGACCAGGATGTTATCAAGGTTTATTAAGACACTGATGCGTCCCAAGAGTGTCTGTGGGCGACTGACCATCCTTGTGCATGATACATTACATTACTGAAGCACAGTGCATCTCCATCAAACCCCAGCGTGGAGAGAAAATTACACTTGTGTTTGGGCTGCTTCTATACAATTTGTCACACAATTTTATAATGGTATTTTTATGGCTGTTGTGCTTTTAGCTGGTGATGCTTGTCCAGGGCCATCAACGTCTGCCGAGCTCCTGCAGTAAAATCAACCTTCTAGCATTAACAGGGAAGCAAACACAGCCCCTTTTTTTGTGTCATGTTCTTTACGTTTTAGAAGATGTTTCTGTCTTACATAGGACATTTTGATATTTCAGCAGATGTTGTTAAGCATTGAAATGTAACCTTTTGCAGATATTTCTTGTTTTAGAAAATAGTCTGTGTGTTTCTTAAACCTTGAAGGCTTCTTTTCTGACACATTGCAGTATATATCAGCAAAAAGCTGCATCCTACTACCACAGTACCCAGACTTCTTTTTTCCCCCCAAAACTATTGCACTGTTTAACTACTGTCTTATTCTTAAATTAAAAATACGCACATCATTGAAGAGTTGCTTAGAGATGAGCTAAGACCTTTAATCTTTGTCTCTTCTGAACTTAAATCTTTTCCCCAGAAGGCATTTTGTTCATATTGTCAACTACAAATTCCAGTAAAAGCCTGGAGAAGTCAGTGTTGGAACTGGGTCATCTTTCTTTGCCAGCAACTTATCTGGCAATGTTGATGTTAAACTCTGGTTATTGACACTGGTGTTAAAAGCATCGTTCAGTTTATGATGGCTTAAGCTTTGGGAGATCATGGGTTGCTCTGGAACATAACATCTTTCTGTCATCTGGCGTGACAGACTGGGTCAGTTAAGAGGAACTTGGACACGGCTGGGTGTTACAACATTAAAATTATCTCAGACACACATCGGAATTTTGTTTTGGAAAGAATAAAGAAGCTAACACTAAAGTTCTGTAGTGGCAGCAATCTCAACTGCATTGAAATTCTACGGTCTATTTCTAAAAGTTGGGTCCATCCCAGTAGACCAATTAAAATGAGTTTGAAAATTTCATCAGTGGTCAAGTATTCAGCCAGAATTCTGCCAGCAATTTGCTGACAGCAACAAAGTGTGTGGTGCCTCTGCACTTTGCAGAGGGACATTGCTCCAAATATTAGTGGGGAAGTAAACCAGAAGTTTACATGCACCAAATAAAAAACACTTTCGCCCCACCCCCAGTCTGAAGTTGAATCAGATAAAACTTTTCTTGTTTTAGTTCAGTTAGAATTACCAAATATTATTTCTATGCACTAAATGCCAAAATGAGAGAAAGAACATGTCAGAGATTTATTTATTATCATAAGTTCACATCCAGAATAATTACTCTCTATAAACAAAGAGAGAAAGGCCAGAGAATGATGGCAAGGCTTTGAAAGTTTCTGACATATTGACACGTCTGAGTTAACTGGAAGCTCACCTATGGATGTATTTAAAAGACACTCCTAAAACTCCCTGCTTTCTGGTTTGACATGATGGGGAAGTCATAATAAATCAACCAAGATATCAGGAAGAAAATCTTGGAGCTGAAACAGACTGGTTCATTCTTGGTGACAATTTCCAGATGCTGGGAGTACAGACATGATGGCTATAATGACCATCCTTACAGCAAGCAAGTGTGATGAAAAAACACTTGCTAAATACTAACTGTGAAGTATGAAGATGGCAGCATGATGTTTTGGGTCTGTTTTGATGCATCATGAGGACAGAGTATGCTACATAACTGTCAGTCAGAGGTTGTGGGTTCAAATCCCGGACGAGCCCCCACTTGTGTTATATTTTTACGCTTTTACAGGGACTCTGTCAATTTATTGTGGTTGTCATGTTATTCCATAACAAGCATTATGTGGAAATGTTGACGCAACATTCTACAGATCTCAACTAGGAAGTTAACGTTCGGGTGCAGATTACCCTTCCAAATAGGTAGTAACCCCCGGCATCTAGACCAACTGATTTAAGGACAAAAGAGTCAATGTCTTGGCATGAACCTCACAAATCTCTGAACCCAGTTTTACACATAATTTGGGAGTAGATCTGAAAAGGCATGAAGGAATGAGACAGCCAACAAACCTGGCTCAGTTACACCAGGTCTGTCAGGAGGAATCGACCGGAACTCCAGAAAAACTGTTGGGAGAAATTAGTGGAAGGAAACCCAGAATGTCTGATCCAAGGCACACAGTCAAAAGGCAGTGTTATCAGATACTGAGCAATATATGCGTAAGGAATTATTTTAAAAAAAAATCTCTGATATGTTCCTCCTCATTATTGAGGCATTAAACAAAACAAAAAAATAAGTAATTTTAACTGACCTAAAACAAAAGACATTTTATCTGATTAAAACAAATGTTAAATCAGAACCAAACACGGGGGATAAAGCTGATTTTCTTTTCATTCTGTGTATGTAAACTTCTTATTTCAACTGAGTACAGTAAATCTGAGTAATTTTGACTTTTGTGGATAAAGGAAAATTCACTGTAAATTCAAACATGTTTTAATGTCAGTGTTTAGATTACAAAACTGGAAATCATCTCAAAAGGAAATGTTAACAGGTTCTATTAGCTTTATGAGAGACTGCAGTAATCCAATGGTTACTCTCCTGGTTCCTACAAACATGGCTTTAAAATCAACACAAACAGGCCTTCAGGGAAGTATAAATGAAAATGAGAGAATGCAGGAAACCTCTAAGCAATCATTGGTGGGTGAAGATAATTTGAACACAGCACAAGAAAATGGCCATAAACAAATATTTAAAGACAAGGATATACACTGAAGACACACCATTTACAACACACCAGATGAATCAGAAACTGCCCTCTTTTCACTCATCAGTGTCTTGCACAAGGTTTTTTTCCCCATTTGTTTGGGAATCAATGTAGTTAACTCCAACTTTAACTTGGCTTTGGTGAATGAAACAGATCTCTGCACAGGATTTGTACAAAAGTAAAAAAAGTGCAGAAAATGATTACGTTTCTGATTATCTTCCATACTCCACATTTCAAAACTCAACAACAGATGATGCATATAAATGGGGTAGCTCATTATTGGCTATTTACTCTCTAAAGCAGCAGTAGAGAATTGTTGCAAAGAACGTCTGGGATTGGAAATCTTTATGGTCCCTGAACACTTGTTTCCAGATAATTCTTCTGTCTTTGGGCCTAATAATAACCAGCAATCAGTCGCATCCTTTATGTGGGATAGAATAGAATAAAACTAACAGCACTGAAAACATTTTGACCTGTTAATGCAACATAGAGATACAAAGAAATCTTGCAAATACTCAATTTCTACAGCTTGAAATGTAATACAGTATGTACAGTGCAGTAAAAAAGAAATATTTTTCTGTTTTCTTTTTTTTTTGTTAAACTTGAAATTTCCAAACAAATTGTAATATCAGATAAAGATAACTTCAGGAAATACAAAATACTGCTTTTAATTATTCATTTAATTAATGAATGGAAAATACTAAGTATATTGGCCTGACCCTATACAAAAAACCTATGGGCATTCACTCCAGCCCTATTCAGCACGCTTTAATCAAACTATCCGGTTTGTTTCGTGATCGAACTCAGATGGGCACCAAAAAATGAACTCTGGTCTACATAAAAATCTAAGTCTCTCTTTGGCCGAAGTGAATTCTGGCGCAGTTCAAATGCATATGTGGATGCAAGCGGACTGGAGACCTCTCCCAAAGCATTGTAGTTAACTACATTGCAGGGAATTCTGGGTAAATACAACCAAAACAAATGTGTGCCCAGTGCTAGTGGACACACTTTGCAAAAGACAAAAGAGAAATCCTATCACAGCTATAATGTCACAGCATTCCATTTTCTTTCACATTTTGGGGAGACGTAAATTGCATTCAGTGTCTTCTTTAGAGGTTTTTGTGGTGTTACCTTCAGTAGGTCTTGGTACAGCGCCACCAACTGTGGGGGGGAGAACAGGTTTGGATCATTTGACACAGTGCAGTGTGAAAGCAAACTGCACCAGCTGAAAACGTAACAAATTGGTCCCCAATCGAACCGAGCCTACCGGGCTACCAGGTGTGACAATATTTTAAATTTTCCCTGCGGAAATTCTAACCACTTTTTTCAGAAGTTTCACATTGAAGGGTTTTCAAGCATTTGTAGACACCTACTGTCATTCCTCTGCCTCCCAGCCAGATTTAAGCCTACACTTTGACTAGGTCACTCGAAAACCTTATATTTTGAGGCCTTTTAGAAGTGGATTTGCTTGTGTGCCTTAGATCATCCGGCTCCATAACTCATGTGTACTTGAGTTTAAGGTCACAGCCCAACCATTACACTACCATCACCATTCTTGACTGTCAGTATTATGTTGTTTTCTGAAATAAATCCCATTACACCACATATTGGAGTTATCAAGAGAAGATACATCAGCTGAGGTGGCTGGGGAATGAAGTGTGTGTTTGATGACCACATTCTTTTTGCACTTCTTTTGTTCTGGTGTCAGATGCAGAAAGGGGTAAAAAATACAAGGTTGTATCAAAATATAGTTAGTAAAAGAAGGATATACTGACTTCTGTGTAAATATTTTTACATAGAAGACAATGTTCTCCTCTTAGCTTCTAAACTTGTTTGAGTTGGAAAGAGACGATGAGGTAATCCTAAATCCTGCCACATTCAGCATTCCAGTGCCAACACAGGATCTGATGAACTGTGAACTCCACGTACAGCCATGCAGATGGCTCGTCCTCCGAGAACGGGTTTGGGGAATGTGATTATGAGCTGCTGCCTGTGAATCGCTTGAGTTGAATTTGATTAGATATTTGAGTATGTGTTTGAGAGGGCCTTTCAATTAAATTTCTGTAATCTTCAACCAGTTCATTGCTTTACCATCTGCATCGCCAAACCTCCAGCATTTCCAAGATACTAATTTGCATAACTAAGAGGATCAGTACAGGTGTCACACTCTCCTGTCAAATTTGTTTTCGTACAGATCCAAACTTTTCATCCCCTATGGATTATAATTCTTCTAAGTAGAACTTTGAACTTTCATAACATCTCCTTAGGTACATCCTGCTGGACCCGCTTTTGCTTTCAGAACTGCCTTAATTCTTCTGTCATGAATTCAACGACATAGGAACAGTCATGGACAAGAAGGAGTTTTTATGAATGTTTACAACTGTTGTCATGAAATGTCATTCAGTAAATAACAGTTTTAGTGGAAAGTTACACCATATGACACTTCATGACAACAGTCATAAGCATTCTTGAAGACTCCTTCATGCTTATGTCATGTTAGTCTTATGTACACCCCTTCAAATAAAATGTTACTGGCAATTTTAATGCCGTCCAGATCACGTGATTGACCAATTGGTGTCTTTTTTGGACTCTCTGTTCCAAAACATCTATCACTTGATTGCATAGATCCACCCATTCCAACAGTAAATGTACGTCACAAATTTACCTGCCTTTGTGGTATCATGCGTTGTTTGTCCTATTTTCTGTCAATGCAAACGTCGTTTTGCGCACATGCCTAAATGAAACATGCTCATGCTCCGGTCCACCTTCACAAGTGTCGCTGGATTAGTGCATCAGTATGCTTTGCATTGTGTTCCCTAAATGTTGCAGTACCGTGTCATGAACCTTCAGGAGAATCCGGTGCAGACGGATCAAAGCAGCCATTAAATATTTCTATTTAACTTCAACAAGTCCTTGTCCTTTGGGCCTGCTGTGTGCTTTCCCCCTTTCCTCACAATTATTGTGGCACTAACACTAAGCGCTCCAAATTAAAGTTTGCCTGGCAAGGAGAGCACATTCATCAGCGAGGCTCGCTGAAACATGCTGCGCTTTCAAGAGTGAATAATGCCAAAGAAATGACGCTCTAAGTGGATTTTCTGCCTGCTCCCCTGCATGGCCCTCACATCAGAGCGCCCGTTTCAAGTGTTTAGTCTTGGAAACATTAATCCCTGTAATTTCAGGTCTAGCGTGCCTTCCCTGTCAGGTACATTAGGGCTACATCGGAGAACCGGTAAAACAGCGTGGAGGCCCCAGTGTTGTCCGCCGGTAATTAAAATGCCATGTGTTCTTCCTTACAAGGTGAGACAGACTGTCACACTTTAATTGTCTCCACTGAGATAAAAAAAAAGAAAGAGGGATGAGTCAAAGGAGGAAGGAAGACAGAGGAAAGAGACAAAGGAGGGATTCATGTTTGGATGTCGGAATGAGGCTGGGTAATATTCCTGCGATGTCTGATATGCTGCTGTGTTGGAGTTCTTTTGAAATGGATCACGCTTCCGTTTATTTGCACAATTACCCTCACCTGCTAGGTTTGCCTAATGATTGCTATTTAGCGCCTTTTTTCTGTTCTAGTCAGTTTAGTGGTGGTGTGGAATATAATTAGTATTGGGACTCTATTAAAATTTTGACAGGGTCTGTGATTAATCACATTTTAAACAAAAACTATAAACAAAATAAACAACTTTTTCAGTTCAAAGCCGCCTTTTGATGCTAAATCAATGAATAAATAGAGATAAAACAAAGATATTTATGAACGACAAAGATATATATTGTTTATTTAATGTGTTGTTTAGGTTATTAAACCATCAGAATGATGCAAAGGGATGTTGTACATATTCAACTTTCAAGTGTTTCAGGATCTTCATGGATCTTCTCTAAAAATCGTCCCCAATGCTAATGTGGCGCTGATGCTAGACGTCTGTGCTGCTGCTACATGTTCAGTATTGAGATGCTAAACATGTAGCAACATGCTTAACAAGCTGCAAGAGCAACAAGCTCCAATTTATAAACTGATATCATCCTAAAGGAGTTAGCTGGCAGGCTAACTGTCAGCTAACTGATCCGCTTCTCAGCAGGTCAAGAGAAGCCGTTTTGTCCTCCATGTAATTAATCAAAATTAAGGGGCTAAAGTCCTGGCCCTAGTTGTAATTTAATTTAATTTAATAGAAACTTTGCAGAAAGACAAAATGTATGGAGCTAAATGTTTGTTTGTTTTTTTTTTTCTGATGTGTTGGTGGAAATTGCATGTTAATTTGAACATTCTACACAGCCACGTGCAAATGGCCGTGGCAGTTCATTGCTCTATCAGCAACATTCTGAATTACCTTTAACATCTGGTCAGACGCTGCAAATTTCACTTTAGTTGGATGGTTACTTTGCTCACGCCTCACTTTTTAACATAATTTTGTAGCTGCTGTAACCGGATTATCATCCACCAAACCTCTTTAGGCTAAATGTAATTAGCTTGTAGGCACAGCTTGACATTTAATTTCTGCAAAGGAATTTAGCAAAGAACAAAACAGTGTTGTGGAACTTTTCGCATATTTGATCGTCACATTAAGACTCCAGAAGAAACTACACGCGTTTCCACTTTGTGCTGCTGGATTTGAAGCAGCTACCTTTAAAGCAGAGCTTTAAAATGTTTCTTGACTATTCTGTTCTTGAAATGAGTTTTTTTTTTCAAATTTCAATGTGAATTGGGTTAATTGGGAGTTCATGGCTGACAAGTTATGACAATCACACAAAAACATGGCCTTGAAAATTCACACAAGCCACACAACAAAGTGTTTGGGTTGTTCTCTCATGAGCTGCTCTTCCTAACGAGACTGATGCGTGAAGTGTTTTGATCACAGTTTTTAGTGTGTGGAGAGGAGTCAAAGCTCCATTGTAGGTGTTTGAAAGATGAAACCCAAGGCGAAGTCCTGTGTTTGTGTTTCATGTGGAGTTTTCTTTCTCCATTTAAAACGGACACATCCCAGTTCCTGAGTCCAAAAGTAAACGTTGCAATGTTCATATTTAACAGAATATCAGTTAAATTCTTTACAGGTTTTGAGTATTGTACTGTACTCCCATGGCCTCTGGATTGACAGAACGCCTTTGGGCGTCGTCAGAAAGGGATTTGTTTTTCATGGCTAACACATCTGCTGCAGATTAGCAGCTATAATGTCAAAACAAATCAAAATCTCAGAAAGTTTTTGGTAGCACCTTGTTGAATCTATGCTTTGAAGAATTAAGGCAATTCTGATCCAATCAGTACTAGAGAGGTGTACCTAATAAAACGTCCAGTGAGGGTACATTCAAACAGAAAATGCTCCAACACCGAGCACAGCCAAAAAAAAAACAAACCAAAAACAACAACAGATTTTCCAGGATAAAGAAAAACATCATTTTTTTTCCAACCACAGAACAGAATGGGAGTACTAATAAAGAGGTGGTTTAAGGTCTGCAGAGTGAGGGATCGTAATGGAGCAGCTTGACAGTGTGGATGTCTTCATTTCCCCAGTATTGAAGTTTAAAAAATGGAACCCATCCTTGGCACCTGGGTGTACCTTGAGCTGTCTGAATAGAAGTTATTACCTGCTCGGAGACTGCCGAGGAGGCCTTGGGGATTTGGTCATCAATTAATCACAAAATCCCCCAAAGGTGCAATTCATCAAAACGTAATGGTTCTTTTGCAGATGAATAAGTTCACTGGAAAAAAAAAAAAAAAAGCAGATATGTCCAAAAAAAAAAAAATAAAACTTGGTTCAGCATTGTTCGCCTCGCAGATCGATGCCTCAGTAGGAAACGGAGACGGAAGCGGATCTAGGAGGCTAAAAACATCATCCACAAAACCAGGTGAGATACAAACAGGCAAGCAAATTTGTGTGTCCGTGTGGTTTGATTAGTGTGTGAGAGATGCTGCTAATTTGTCGGCTAAAATGTCCGTATTTTTTCTATTTTCTAAAGCATTTCCAACATTATCGGCCTCCTTGTTTTGTGATTTTTTTCGTACCTCTGAAAGCTCTTTTTGCTCCAACCTGGTTTGTTTGGTGTAGCGGTGCCAAGTATATTTTAAAGTTCACCCTGTCAATAGCCTAAAGGAGAAGAAAAGTTTGAGAAAGGTCTATACAGGGATCATGCACAGGTTTCACACATTTATAAACAGACAAAAAAAAAAGAGAAAATTTTCATCAGTCTGCCTGAGGCAAAGTGTGAACTGAGCAAACTTTCAAATGTATCGAGAATGTAATACTTCGCTTTAAGTGTAACTAAGTGAAGTGCTCTTATTTCAATCAGGGCCTCTGAAGGAGGTTACACTGCTACACAAAACCCCACTCCCTTAAAGTGGGCATAGGTAAAAAGGCAGCAATCAGTGCAATAATCAGAGTACACACATTCTTTTTAGAAAGGTAAAGCAGAGGACAGTAAACAAAATCTATTCGGTTATGGAGTTTCTGTAAGGCTCTACCTTAAAAAAGATATTAAGATGCTGGCTGGGCTTCCTTTTGGTTTGGAGGAGTGTGATGATTTTTCTCCCAGTCCTTATGGACAACCAGCTAAAGCAGCAATTAGACTGGACTGGAGGTGAGTTACCCTGGAAATGCGCCATCTTGGTAGGCAACGGCGTTACATAGGAGCAGCATTTGGAAGCTTTAATTAGCTTTTTAAGGTGTTTTCTGCTCTTCAGGAGGGAGAACCAGAACCAGTTCAGAGTTTAGCAACAGTACAACGTATGAAAATAGTCAACAAGTCACTTGTGTTTGACGAGAGCCATAAAATCATCAGCTGCGATGATTAGACTCTTTTTCTTTCACATGTTGTAAACGTAAGCACCAGAAACAGCAAAAAAAAAGAAGCAATAATAAACAATACTTGCCATCATCTGGTCATACATAAGAAGTAATCACATACTGAAGTACAGCATCGACTCTAGTAAGATAGAGTTGTAAGATAGTAAGATAGTTGTAAGATACAACTCTAGTTGTAAGATAGAGTTTTTTTCTGTTGCAGCACCTCTGGATATTAGTCAGCCACACTTGACGCTCCGAAGCAAAGTTTACTCACCTTCACTGGATGTAAAGACAACTTTCTCTATCGGGCCATCGCAGTTCTCTGCTTCCATACTATCAAGATGGCGTCACAGAACCCGCATTCAGGAAGTGTGACGTCATGAGGGAACTACTATGAAAACTCAAACTTTAAAAGGTCGACGCTTCCGCTCAGATGGTTTGGAGAATTTATTTTTCTCGAGAAGAGATTAAAACAAATTAATCCACTTCTGCTATGAAGACCAGGAAGAGCTACCGAAGCCCAGGAGGCACAAACAAGGCAGAGTGCAGAAAGGTGTTTCCCACAGGTAAAATGATTAAAACAGCAAATAAAAATAGTTCTATGAGATAAAATTCACAAATACTCAACATGAATTAGAAATAATAACTAAAGTACATTTTTAAGTCTGTTGCATATTTTCAAGTGATATTGATCATGTGTTTATAGCGATATATATTGTTATTGACTTATTGCTCAGCCCTAAGTCAACAATGTGGTCACAGAAGCTGGGACGGCCATTCTGAGGAAGACTTGTTGCCGATGTCTGCAATTTAGTCAGCACAGTAGCAAAATAAATAAATAAATAAAATGTATTCTACACAGAATATCTTCACTCTGGACCATTTATGGCATGTCCTCCTTTTCTCTCTCTGCTGTTTTTCCTTTTCTTCCTTTTCAGTTTATACTGAATAAAAGCCAACATTTTTTTTTTTCAATAAAAAAAGGAGTTGTGTGAAGAGAATGCTGCTGGTGACGCTCAACAAGGCAACCACCAGGAGCCTCTTTTCTTAAGAAAGCTCTGAATAAAGTCATTTAGTTTACAGGAAAAAAAAAAATCACCAGCTGCCCTTTTCTGGAAATCCTCCACAAAGATTCATGCTTCCTAACCCCACGCATACGAACGTCCAACACGCAACAGCTTTGACCCAGCTGCCATCAATCAGCACAATAAAAACACCAAAATTAGTGTTTTGCAATTATTAATGTTTGTCCGATTAAATGGAGGCTTTTCTAATTTCTTTACATTCTAAAGTGATTGTTGACTGCTACCAGCCAGCTGGGCAGTGTGAACATTCGCTCTAATGAACGCCGCACGGCCTAGATCTGCATTATTTTCGCAACAGTAAAGTTAGAGCAGCCCAGCATAAATCACCAACAACCTTTAACAAACCCCGTATTCCTGATAATATAATTGAAAACCTAAATTTATAGCCACCCATCGCTACCCAGCAATTTCGGTATAGCTGCACCTGTGAGTTAAAGTGTGGAGCAGCAGGAGAGCAGGAAGAGCTGTATGAAGAGGAAACAGTGGGGCCCCCAAGGACCAGCACTTCCCTGTGCGACTGCTGCAGACCTGGAAGGAACCCCACTGCTGAAGATTAGCTAATCAAGCCACTGGCACAAAGATCTGATGTGGGAGGTAAAGTCTCTTTTGATTAGGGGGGCTTCTAACTGAGAGAACTCACCTGTTGGAATCCTGGCAGCAGCGTGTGAAGACCTGGGAAAATAAGCCCTATTAGAAAGTTGTAAAAGGTTGCAATCAAAGGTTGTAATGTCAGTATCTCCCTTTTTTTTCCTTTTATTTTTCACTTGTAACCGAACAAGTGAAACAAAACTATTTCTGCCTTGTCTAGGATCGTCTGTTTGGCACAGGGCTCTTCTGAAATTTCATTTATTCGTAAGGTAAGGTCAGCTTATCTATGCAGCACATTTTCAGCAGCAAAGCATTTCAAAGTGCTTTACATGAATAAGATGAGATACAAACAAAAGAAACAAACAAAAAAAAACTGAAGAAAAGCTAAAGAAAAACAAAATGACAACAAAAGTACTTCACAATTATAACCTAATAGGAGTAATAAAGCTCGTCTTAAAACCCATCTATTTTACTTGGCTTTCAACTCTAGTGGGATCTAGTTTTAAATTGTATGTTTTTGTTTTTAAACTGTAAGTTTTTATTTTATATTTTTTATTGTTATGTTGTGTTTTGATGTGCAGCACTTTGTATCAGCTGTGGTTGTTTTAAAGTGCTTTATAAATAAAGTTGGTATGGTATAATAAGTAGTCCACAATTTATAAGCTAATAGGAGTTTATCTGGATCCTAAGTTTGTTCTAAGCAATTATTTTATTTCTGTTCTGTGTTGAATGAAGAATAAAACTAAATGTTCCTGTTCTGGGTTCCTAAGCAGAATTTTTATGTCTTCTAATCACAGGTAGTAGAAGTAAAACCTATAATGGCTATTTCTAAGTAGACAGCAAGTGAGTTGGTTGTTTTATGCCTCATTATCTTACAATAAAATCCACTGGCACATATAATGGAGGGTGTGGTTGGGATCGTTGTTGCAGTTGTATTGAGTTTGGATTTAATCAAAGTCATTTCCTGTCAGTTGCTCCCATTCTCCTCTCGGACCGTTATAGAACTTAAAGGGGCGGTGTTACGTATAAAACAGACACCCAGTGCCGTTTTCTAGCACAATCAAGTGACGGTGTTAACTTGAGTTGCTATTAAGAAAATGCTGTATATATCAAACGTCACTTAAGAAATCTGCAATTTAGTGATTTGAAATTGGTCTCTGTCTCTTTAAGAAGCTCCTACTCTTTCCAACACTTCCCCTTCACCACGTCATCTCAACAACGTTTTTACAACCGTTCTTAAGAGCGTTGGACTGAAAAGTAGTTTGTATGGCGAGCTCAGCAGATCTGCAGTTCTATCAGGTGTTTGCTAATTGCTGCTGCTGCTAGTCTGAGGGAGCCTATTAGTGAAGGCGGGGGTGATGGCTGCTCTGTGAGGCGGAGGCTCGGATGGGGTCTGCAGCTTCAAGGAGGACCTTTAGGTAAATCGCCACTGCACTGTATGAGCAAACCATAAGGCAACCCCGAATGGTTGGTAACACTCCACTTATGTTTTTAATGAGGGAATAAAATTATAACATGATATAAAGGTCAAAAAAGAAAAAAAATGCAAGGCGTTACATTTTTCTCCCATTTGAAAAAGCATTATACGAGTAGGTTTCTATCAACATGTATAGTTTCTGCTGCTTAATCACTTAGAATGAAATAAATCTGTCCAAGTGCAACATTCTGTAATCTCACGTCTTAAATGAATTCTTTTTGCTATACTGAGATAACAAGTGTCTCGGGGTCTTTTTTTTATTTTTTTTATGCTTTCGGCGTATCTCCACGTTTCATGTACGAGCACAACAATTTGCCGTAAATTAGTCGATAAACGGCGTTGTTCCTGACACTCAGGAATTCTTTACATAACTCACATCTGCTTGCTAATCTGTCGCAACTGAAGACAGATGTTGAGGTAAACCTGCAGGTCACATGTCTGAACCGTCCCTGACAACATTATCCATCATTAGTGGTGCAACGGTTTTGAACTGATGCGACACGGGCCATTTAACTTCCTCGGCGACACGCGCGCTGCCTTAAGGTGCTTCGAAAAGAACACACACAAATCCTTCCGGGTTGGATCTTTTTATAGTGTAAACAGAGCCAGCATATATCAGAGCAAACATGCAGCGACTGATGCGTTCTGGGGTTGTATTAAAAGCTATATTTTAGATCTGGTTATGTTTTATCCCGTGTTACCACACAAGTATTATAGGTTCACTGAGTAATGAAACAGTTTCTGACTTCGGACAAGTCCCTTAATGCTGTGAAAAAGTATTTGCTCCCTTACATATTTCTTCTGTTTGCCATTTGTTTCAAATCATCAACCTGGGCTCTTGCTACTCAATCTGATTCAGGTCTGACCGTTCCTGGGACATGTTCTGCATTTTCTCCGCTTTGCTCTCACTCTCACTGAGGCTCTCCGGTGTCCCACAGTCTGAGAAATGGCTTTTAAAACCTTTCCAGATCGTCTTTCAGGTTATTTATTACGGGATCTTGAATTTGTTTAGAGTGGGCATTGATGTGGTGATGAATGCTACCTGCTTCATGTTCCCAGCTATCTTGTATTCAACTGATGTTTTTAATTTCACACATTTAGCAGTGATCAGGCCTGTTTGCGGTGAATGAAGCTGAATTTTAAAAATGAGGTTTACTACAGTTATTTTATGATGTAACAAGGGAGGATATAACTTGTAAAAACATGTTTGTTTACACCTAATGAATGAAATCATCATCTGAGGACTGGATTTTGTACGGACCCAGGTAATTTTTATCTTGTATTAAAATTTGTTTGATGGTCTGAAACATTTATGTAAGACAAAATAAGCAAGAACAAAAGAAAGTGCTGGAGAAAGCAGTGGAGAAAGCGTTGTGTTCCTTTGACAGCTAAAATGATGTTATTAGAAAGGCCACACATTAAGTGGCTCTCTGAGGCCCGCTAAGGTCAGTGTGATTACTTACTTTGTGCTTTTGTTGTGCGTTGTTTAAAGGTTAAAACAATAACTATCTGATTTTGGGAAGTATTATTAAGATTTTAGACGTGAATCAACATATCAAGTATTTAACAGATGTACAGAGCAAACACCTGAATTGATGTTAAGTACAACACTGTGGATTCGGGGTCGTCGAGCATTCGGATATCCATTTTACAGGTAACTGTGATTCATTTGTTATGTTTGTACTTCAGTTTTTGCTTTCATGTGATTTTATTTCCTTTTTTTCACCCAAATGTATGCAGTTAGCAAAAAAATAAAATAAAATAAAATTGTGAAGGGAAATGTTTTATGATGCATGTTGGACTTAAGGTTTCCAGTATCAACCTTTCATTAAGCCTTTCTAAAAACTCATACATACAAAGATACAAACAAAGCATAGATGTTTTTATGTTTTAGCCTTTAGCCGCATTGTGTTAGCTAGTATGCTACATTAGCCAAACCTATAAACCTTTAACCACGAATTGGAAGGATTGTTTGTTTGGGGCAGTTTTATGTTTTCATGTGGATGGGAAAATGTCCACCCAAGATGTCCACACACTCTTTTTAGACCATAGGAATCCTTCAGTGGGAACTTTTTTCAGTTTTTTTTTTTTTTTGTTACAGATAAGTAGAACAAGGGCAGAAGATTAGAAAGCATTTGGCTGACTGGAAGGAAGATGGAGCTGCCTGCTGAAACACAATGACATCAAAAATCCATTGTGATGGCTCTCTATGTTCCATATGACCTTTGTAAATTGAAATGTGATGAGTGAAGGGAGAGGAATGGGGTGTAAACGCTGGGAGCTTACATGCTCAAACAGGTCTAACGGTTTATGCCAATTCAGTTTAAGCATAAGATCAATGCTAAAAGATTTACAAGGTAATCTAGACGTGCTGTGCTTTGGTTTTCCCTCTTCACATGCTCAGTTTGTCATCAGGTCATTTATGCATACGGCAGAGCTGCTGGCGCCGTTACAGCTGGACATACCTCAAGTCTGGAAAGATCCAACCTCAGAAGACAAACATCCAAATTTGTCAGCACAAAAACTGTTGATGTGTAAAAAGTTGTATTTCATGTTAAGATGTTAATTTGACAGCTGGATTCTTATTTTTAATTCGGTATGAACCAAATACAACATGATGCCTATTTTAACTCACTGACTTTTTTTCCTAACTCAATGAGAATTGATTAGAGAATCGATAAGTGAGATCGATAATGGAATCGGTATTGCTAAATTCTCATCAGTTCACGTCTCTAGGTACTATGTTGAGACATGGCATTTCTTTTAACCCTGTCTTGCATGGCGATCACTGCAGTGGACAGCTGTCTAAAAGCAGTTTTCTTGTGTTTCTTGTGAATTTTCATGTTATAAATGCACACAGACCTCTGACGTGGACACTAGTGCATCATACAATACACTGCCAACTACTGGCCAACTACTACTCCAGAACATTGATTTTCAATCCAGTATGGCAGGTGGACGAACAAGCAACTCAGGAATGTCCAGTCCTTCCTTCTACTGTAAAGAACTCTTGTGAAAAACCTCGATTTTTTTTTTTTTTTACAATTTTTCCCCCATCCTTTTTTTATACTTTAAGAAAATCAAAAGCAACTTTGAAAAAAAAAAATCTGACAAAAAGCATCATAATTTATGCATGAAAGGTTTCCTGGTTTTGATACAGTAGTTTTTTAAAAACCATAATACACTCTCAGACTGTTAGCCGGCACATGGTTAGTTAGCGCCAGTACTTTATTTGCGGCTGTTTGTTGTTTGTGTAATTATTAACTTCTACAAATTTCAGGTTTTCTTTTGCATTTATCTCTTTACATTCATGAGACATTCAGGTGCGGGATGGACACCGAAAGTTTGCTCATTCCGCCGAGGCCTCAGATGTCCTTTTTCCTTCTCCACAGCAAAATCCCTTTTCATGAAGTGTGCATTGGGATTGTGCATTGTGATGCAACAGCAGGCTGGAGAAAACAATGCAGCCAATTGTCTTCCTCCTAGCCTCTCCCGTGCGAGTGTGTTCATTCTTCAGTCCAGACTTACACCGTCCCTCGTCTAAACTTGTGGCCCCTGGGCCCGGAGCCACTGGTGCTTACAGCCCTGAAGCCCCTTCCTCAGCCTACTTCTCTTCATGCCTCTGAAGACCAAAGTCCTCCATTTGTCATTGGTAAAACATGCAAAAGAGTTAGTGTGTGCCTCACATAGCAATGAGGGGTTGGGGAAAAAGAAGACAACACAAACACCAGCGTGTTTTCCAGAAATGTTGCCCCTCTCCTTACAGGAGGTAAGAGAGACCGCTCAACACCTCAAACAATTTATCGACGTGCGTTTAATTCATTGGAGTCCCACAGCTGTAAGGATCCGCCATCATCCAGGAGGAGGGAAGGAGGGAGAGTGATATTTATGACTTTGCTTCGCACACTTATTATCAGTTCATTGACCATTGTCTGATTGCGTGTCCCAGTGGAATCGCAGGCAACTTTAAATACCACGCTCCAGCTGAATGTTGATTAATTGGCTGTCGCACGCTTTTGGGAAGGTGGCAGGGAGGGCGAGTGGAAGGTGAGGAGGCAAAGAACGGAGGAGCGAACAAGAGATCCTGATGAAATTACGCGACAGATTGATTGATCTCCGTGGAGGCATGTTGCAGTGGAGGGACGCCGTTAAAACTGATGCGTCTGGATTAGTGTCAGAGGAGCTGCTGAAGGACAATGAGAGCCACCGCCAGGAGACATGACCTTCTCGGCATATGAAACCCGTCGAGCAGCAGACTGCGCTGTGTGGCAGGAGACCAAGCACCGCGGGGAATTCTGGCTCTGCAAAGAGGCCACGCAGAACTGATATTTACAGGAATTTACGAGTTGAGCGGGAAATCAGAGACTTAAACCAGATACGGTTTTAATACTACAAATATTAAAAAAAAGTTTTTATTTTTTTTACATATTTGCTGAAACTGTAACGATTTCATGAAAATTAAAATTATGATAATTTATTATAATTATAATAATAAATTATTATAATTATAAATTATTATAAAAATTATTATTTTTATAATAATTAAAAATTATTATAATTATAAATTATTATAATATAATTATAATAATAAAATTATCATAATCAAATTATGAGACAGATAATCTGTGAAAAACATTGAGCTTCTCTGCCTTCTCCCAACTAGAAACAACCAATCAGAGCCAGGAGGCGGGTCTTAGCGCTGTCAATCACAATCTTGTGCACACTGCTAATTACCCTTTCCTCTCTTTGGTTGTTAATGCTAAGGCTAGTTAGCATGGTCACCACTGACGGCAGATAAGCGGTTTCTTGTAATGGCAAGTTGTTTCTCAGACATTAGCGTTTTTAGCGGGGAGTAGATGAGTGTGATTGACAGCGCTAAGACCCTCCTCCTGACTCTGATTAGTTGTTTTTGGTCAGCAGGGTGCATTTCTTTAGAAGGGAAGATGTGGAGGGGATTGATCTTTTCTCATGACAATGTGTCATGACATTTTAACAAATACGAAAAAATTTTAATTTTTAACACATTCAATGGCCACTTTATTAGGAATGCCTTCTCCATATCCGCTTTAAGACAACCGTGTGATTTCAGAACTGCCTGAATTTTTTATGGGATACAGTCAACAAGATGTCAGAAGCTGTCCTCAGACTTCCTGGTTCATATGATAGCATCACACTGTCGGTGGAGATCTGACAACCGGACATCCATGATGTGAGTCTCCCAAAGGTGCTGCATTTCCTTGAGATCAGGCGACTTTGGTGGCCATTGGAGTAAAAACTATTCAGCCCCTCAGATGCTTAGCCATTTTCACTGCTATCGCACAGATCAATCCTGATGAACAAAGTTAGGCTTTTTTGACAAGAAATGCCCAAAAAAGGAAAAAAATACCTTGAATGCCAAAGTAAAAACTGAGTGCTACAAAATAATAAAATATAATATTTTAATATCAACCTCAAAGTCCGATCCACACAGTACAGGCGCTGTTATTGCAGCCACAGTTGAATTTACTAAATACTGACTCTAAGGGGGTGAAAAGTTATACAATCACTTAGTTTATGTTAAATGTTTATACATAGCTTTCATTGAGACATTAACAGGGTTTTATGCAATTTGTCAAAAAAGCCAAATCTTTCTGATGATGAACAATTTATAAAAGCTGTAAAAAGGGAGTATGTATAAAGAGTGATGTACTGTTTGTCAGTTCTGCTACCTCCAGTCAAAAGGCCTTAATTAACTGGTAATTGCATAATAATCACAGTCCAATCTGAATAAGGTGTGCTGTAACACTCAGCAGGGCTTCCTAAGAATCAGAGTCTGAAAACAATAAAATGATTGATCCACAATGTCCCACATCCAAAAATAATGATCATTTGGTAAACGATTCAGTTCTGTAATCAGGGTGATGGTGGACCTTCAGAACATAATGTCTGATTTTTGTCCTGGATTTTTTGTGTGTGTGTTTCTCCAATCAGGCCCAGATTGTAACTATTCAGTTTCACCTCTCGGCTAAAAAAATTATTGCAGACAAAAGAACATTTTCTTAAAATAAACCTAGCTGGAACAGAGCTGCAGCTGAACACAAACCTCTGTGTTCCATCAACAGGTTTAGCTTTATACACCTGACCTAACCATTCAGGTAAATCCTGACTCTAGGCTGCCAAGAAAAGTTATAAGTGCTTTGTTAAGGGAGCAGAATGTTTTCTAACTACATGAAAACAATCAGACACACATAATCTTACATTCTGTTGAAGTTTTTAGAGCTGAAAAGCAGTTTCTTCTGAAGCTTTCAGCCTCTGTTGCTGGAAATCCTGAAATAACTGTTTGAGATTATTAACAATAAAACTCAGTGGACTCTTCAAGACCGGACACTGCCTCTAAAACGATTAGAACTGCCTATTTTAATGGTTGAAAGACCAAATATACCTGATATGCATTCATACGCACAGTGGAAACCATCTTAGCTCTAATGCAGAAGCTAATATCTACAGTATATCTTATTTCTGCTCTCGGGAGCATAGCCAATCAGCAGTAAGGAAAATTAATGTGACTGCTGGATTGGCTCCTTTGCTAACACCAACCAATAATGTGTCAAGTACCATCAGGTCTCAGCTTACTAAAATGCATTTTCTTTCAAATATTTAAAATATGAGCAATGAAAAATGATTCCTCCAACACTGAACCACGGACAGGGAGCTGTCCACAGAATCATCTTTACAAGTCAGATTATAATATTTACACTATTGGCCTTTCAATTTCATGATATCGGAGAACATGAAGCCTCCAGAAAGTAACGCTCCAACAACATATTTGTATATAAGTCTATTTGTGGTTTTTTTAGGTGTTGCCTTAAAATATGTCCTCCTGTGTGTCTCCATTTATCTCAGATTTTCTGAATTAACCTGTGAGATAACTGATATAATCCTTTGGGTTTGCTCAAACCGCTTAGTGACCTTTTTAAAATAGTGATGAAAAAATGTCTAAATTAGTATTTTGACATTCAGTTAAAATAATTGTGATAGTCCTAACTAGCCTGACTCAGTATCAGTCAGGATTGTTTTTATTGTTTTTTTGTTTTTTTTTTATTCTACATTAATGATTGTGTTTGCTTTATGTTTGAGCTTTTCATAAGAAACTCAAACGTTTTACATTCAGACTTGCCACATATTTGATTGCTTTTCCTAATAATATATCTAGAATTGAATGCATGCATGTTTATTGTCTGAGTATCAGAAACATCTTCAAACTGCTGTAATTATCTCATGTGCTCTTTGTTCAGAAACAGCCTGTTAATGTTTGGTCAACCTGTACAATTGTGCATACCATGATTCTGGCAAAATCCGTTCATAGAATTAAGTCAAACTGAGCAAAGAAGAAAAAAACAAAACAAAACAAAAAACAGAGCTAAAGCTACACACTAACACGATCCTCCTACTTACTATTCAGGCTGATGGTGACCGTTTTATTCTTTTGGTTCCTCATTTAAATAATTAGGTTTTCGCAAAAGACACGAGAAACCTCAGATTTACAAAGTCTGCTCTGGTTGTTTCTTTGATTACACATGTCCTCTCATCGTAGGCGAGGCAGATAACATGCAAGCTTGTGTACCAGCAAGGGTGACCTCTGGTAGACTTGAAAAAGTTTTTTCTTTTCTTCCTTTGACTGCTGTGAAATGCTTTTAAGCCACAGGGTTGTGAATGTTTAGCAAAGAGAAGTGATTAGTGCGAATGGAAACAATGTCTTGATTCAGCACTTTGTACGTGGGGTTCCTTTCCCTGATAATAACCAGCGAAGCCCCTCCCACTCTCCCCACTGTACTGAGTGGCTTACACAGTTGGAACAGCCAATTAGTTTCAGTGAAAGTGGTTGATAAAAGCCACAAATGCAGCATGACTAATTATGAGCAGTAGTGTTATTATGCTTGTGTATGTATCGCAGTTGAAGTACGGTGTAATCATCCTCCGCCGTTTGTTAAGTATCCCTCTAGGTAAGCATTAGCCGTCCGCCCATATTCAATTCTTCCAAGCAAAGGAACATTATCGAGAATCTCTTAGAAGTACATTGAATTAGAATATCTGCCGTCAGATCCTTTGATCCACTGCCGGTCTTCAGATGAAGTACAGAAAGCGGAAGCTGTTGGCCGGATCCTTTGCCGGGATTCAAAGCCGACCCTCTGAAAAGTTCCAACTGAAGATAAGCAGGGCCTGCAGACAATCGAGCCGTCCTTTGGTTCCTACCTGTGTCCCTTGTTTGAAGCCAGATATTTGACATCCGGCTGATAATCCCCTCACTCAACATTGGCTTTTTTATTTTTTTGTTCAAGAGCTCGCTCTCGCCGCCTCCTCTTATTTGCAGAAGACATTTCTTTCCTAATTTTTTTTTTTTTTTGCTGAGATCTCAGGGCTGATGTCTGCCGCCGATAAAGCCTGATCCCCGGTAATTACAGCAGAGAAGGGAATTGGATGTGTCTCTGGATCTGAACTGTGATTTGTAGTATAATTCGTTCCTCATGCTTTGTTCATGATAAGACTTTTAACAATGCTTTCTGCCCAAAGCACCACTGTGACTTTAAATCAGTATCGATCTATGAATCTCCTGACTGACACACCCATTGTAGGCGTTTGATATGTTCTAGATAATTCTCACAGTGAACAACTGAGTTTGGCGTTTTCTTGTCATTTGCTCGAGGCAAAACCAGCCGTTAAGTTTTTTTTTTTAGCTTATTCTAAGCAATTACTTTTTTGTCTTTTTTGTTCTGCCACAAAACATGTTAAGGAGTTTTATATGTCACACACACACACACACACGCACACACACACACACACACACACACACAAAAAGTGCCTCCTTCATTGTAACAAAAATGAATATATGCACTTACAAATAAAATACTTCAGATAAATACATTTATCCTGAACTGGAAACAATCAAAACTGGTTTTGGCTCAGTCAGAGTGAAACACTGAAGGAAATAAAAATCTTTCTTTTACACCTTTTAGTTTAAACCTAATAGGACAGTGTCGTAAAAGAAGGGCTCAGGCAGTGGAAATCTTAACTACAGTAGATAACTCTCTTGGTGTCTTCATTAAATTCAGATTGGGAGGATGGAGCTAACGGCTGGTCCAAAGACAAACGGTCTTTCTGACATTTTTAAACTTCTCTCATCTCCAATTTGTCAAAGATTACAGTAATGCAAATGCGGCTTTATGAATCATTAAACCAGCGTCACGTTTTCATCGGGTGGTGAATTACAGAGAAGGAAAAAGATAAGAAAAATGTAGGTAGGAGGTTGTGTGTAAAGAATAATATTCTATGATGAAACAGGTTCTGAGAACTCAACATGTAAAGAATCTCTGGTCTAAATAAAAAATATATATATAAAAATAAAAACAATCACATTTTATTGGAGAAAAAATGTTTCGTCAAGAAAATGATCGACAAACATCTGTAAGCAACATCCAGTCCTAGCAGTCATTCTTCACTATCCATCGAACACAAAACAGAACATTTAGAAATCCACCCGCTCAGCAGTGGTGAGTGTTCAATAAGAGGTGATTGTTCAAACAAATACTAGAGACCAAGTAGAAAGACCAAAGATACACTGTAGAATTTTACAGGTTGATAAAATGACTCCTCTTCCTTCTTACTAAACACTAAAGGCTCATGATATTTATGAGAACTTTATTCACACTTAAATGAAAAGATGTTCAACTGAACTTCCTTCACCAGCTTCACGACCCAAACGTCTTAAATAATAATAGTTAAAAAAACAACCACCTTGATGTGAGAAACTTTTCTTCTCTCTTAATGACACGGTCAGCAAAGCTCACTCCTTATTTCAACGCCGGCCTTCAGCAAGCACATGAAAGGGCCTTCCTGTAAGAGCGAAAGACAACAGGAATAAAAGCGGCGCTGAAAGTAAATCCTCCCGGTCGAGCTGCTGTGATTTGGGTGTTGATTAAACCTCTGCCAGATGACCTGTGGGCTTTGTTGCTCTGACCGGCGCACCACTGCAGCTGTTGCTTTCCTGCTAAACCTCTCCGTGGAGACGCTGCTGATTGTGGGATTAGCACACGGGTCTCCTTCACTTATTCATTGGTCTCACCTCGGCTGTGTTTTATGACAAGACCATCAGCTCTGCCTCTCTGATCGCTCCTTTAGACGTTGTAAGTGACTACTCAACACCGCGGCCAATTTTGTGCTCATCATGCAGCACAAAGAGAGTTTGATACAAATAGAGTTTGAAAATTATTCATAAACCATGTTAACTATTAGATTCATGATCCAGAGTTCAGTGTTTACTCTTTGAACCTGTGTTCTTAGTTTTCTGCAGTTAAAACAAAGTCACAGCAGGCATGGGGGGTTGGGCATGGGGTTTGGGGTGTTGGGCATGGGGTTTGGGGTGTTGGGCATAGGGTTTGGGGTGTTGGGCATGGGGTTTGGGGGGTTGGGCATGGGGTTTGGGGTGTTGGGCATAGGGTTTGGGGGGTTGGGCATGGGGTTTGGGGTGTTGGGCATGGGGTTTGGGGTGTTGGGCATAGGGTTTGGGGTGTTGGGCATGGGGTTTGGGGGGTTGGGCATGGGGTTTGGGGTGTTGGGCATGGGGTTTGGGGGGTTGGGCATGGGGGTTGGGGTGTCCAGGGATTGGGGGTGTTGCCTACATGCTGACATCCTTTCAAGCTTTAGACCACTTTATGTGATTGAAAAAAACACATACATCGTGAGATTGCATCAGTCGATGGAGTGAACAAATATTGCATTACTATGACGTAGTCTTTAGCCAGTCTTGACATCTTTATACTTTGATATGAGAGAGCTAAACTTTTAACCTTGTCAAGTAGTCAAAAGCAATTGTCCAGGGATTCAAACCCTGAATGTCTTGTAGGTGTCCTGTCATATGAAGGAGTTTAACAGCTTTGATTTGATTCAGCTTGTTCGGTTCAAAGGTTGTGTTTAAGTGTTGTTTTCTCGAAGGAAAACGTCAAGCCAATCAGAGATCCTTGTCTGTGGACATCGGCCAGAGTTTGGTGTGTTTTATTAGATTGGGACCTGGGGAATCTGGAGGGCAGATCAACATCTCAAAATCTTTATGCTTCTCAAACCATTCTTGAACCTTTTTTTTCCAGATAAAGGAGGACTAAGCTATCAGAGAATATCTTTTTCATGAAAGGTTGTACTTGGTCTGCAGCAAAGGTGTCCAGTGCCTTTCTCCGGCCGTCATTGGACAAGTAAACCCTGGACAGGTCTCCACTCCATCACAGGACAACATGTTACCAGTATCATCTGTAAAAACAAATATTTTGATAACTTTCCTTGACGCAAAAATGCTAAATAAAAAGCAGAAAAAGTCAAACTAACTTGTTTTCAGTGTTCACTAGCCTTAAAACAACAGATTTTCTGCATTCAGTTTGTGGAGAATGAGTGTCCAGAAAACACATGAGTGCTGCGATTACACTTTAAATTTAGTTAGGGGTATTTTCATTTTCAGAGTTTGATTTACTTTTCCAGTACCATCTGTTAAAACAGGAGGAACTGATCGTCTTGTTAGATTGAATTTTATTTGTATGAAGCCAACTGGTTGTCATGTCACTGCTCTGTTTTTAGCTCTGTGAAGCAGTGGGATGCTCTGCATTCAGGTGGCAACTCTGTGGGTAGAGTGAATCAACTGATATCTTGACGGATGTCCGCAATTTGAAACCTGAGGTAATTTTGATGACACGTCAATGTATGAAATTGTTTATTATTGTACACTACTAATCAGAGTTTGGTATAGTTTTAAATAACTTTTTACTTCTTTTTCATTCAGGATATAACACAAAAATGAGAAACTGAAAATAAATAAATAAATAAAAAGGTTTAAACAGTGAATCAAAAACATGTTCAGACTTCTCTGGTAAAGATCTTTATTAGCTTAGCTTTCTTGACTTTTTTTGGCACAAAGATTATAATGAAGTCTCTTCAACCTCCATCATATGTCCACTGGCTTCAAGATATGCTGTATTTCATTAAACTCGAAAAAATGGCTCCATCTACTAAATGTTTTGGAGCCCTTGGATTGTGGAGCCCTCTGTTAAGAACTCTCAGAAAGATCAATTTTCCTAATATCTCAGACTGGAAAGTAAAGGTGTTCCATACGTTGATGGTGATTATTATTCTTATCAATATATATATATTTTTTTATTTCAGTGTTGTTGACAAAACACTGGGATCTTTTACATCATCTTCATCTGTTGATGAAGTATGATCATTTTGACTTGATCCATGTCATGTATGTGTATCTATGTCTCTATATTTGGGCGTGTTCTAGCCTTACGTCAAAGCATAACTACATTTTGGATTCATCTCTCTGGTAAACAGAGGAATCTTGATGTCTGACTTGACTGATTTTTAACAGGGTAGCAACTTGTTAGCATTCCACGGATGGAGATGTCTACAGCAGAGCTGAGCCAAGCATCCATGTAGGGAAGTGATGATGTGGACAGTGAAGGTCGGATATGTGTCTGTAGGTAGGTTTGTTGTTTATTCTCCCTCCTTTGAACTTGTATCATTTGTGCTTTTATAGCTCTGGTTGAATCGGGAGCAAAGAATGTCGATAAGCTGAAGTAGGAACTGCCAAACGCATTTGGTCCCCCATTCAAATATTTAAATTCGGTTGTTTCAGCGGTTTCCAAAGGCGTTCGTGAAAGAACGGCTTGCTCTCAGAAGTTCAGTGAATTTCAGTGTAGTGCTACCATGATGCTATGAACAGGTCCAGTCACAAAATCTTACCACCACATATTCCACAGTCAAATTGTTAGTGGGATCATTATGAAGTGGAAGTGATTACCAGCAGCAGCGGCTCGGCCACAAAGCGGTAGTGTGCCGAGGTCAACAGCTACAGTATCTGCAGTATCTGAATTTCACGTGGCCTTCAGATTGGCTTCAGAACAGTGAGTGGAATGGGTTTTCAAAGGCCAAGCAGCTGCAGCCAGGCCTCACACTGCTGAGCGCCACACAAAGTGTCAGAAGCAGCGTTGTGAGTAACTCCACTGGCCTCGAAAGCAGCAGAGACATGTTCTCTGGAATGATGGTCAAGTCAAGCAAAGACACTTCGCTGACGACTGCTGTTGAGAGTTTTGGTGCAGAGGGGGGTTATGGTGTGTTGAAGTTTCTCTGTAGTCTCAACCTGTTAGCTCAGGTGGAATGAATTCTGAATGATACAACAGCACACAGTTTACCACACAGCACTCAACTTGGGAGATAGTCGATTCCTGTTTTAACTTTCTGGCCTCCAGAGGAAAATGAATGAGTGGGTTTGGTGTGGAAGACGTTTACTGGCCTGAACAGACTCGTGATCTCCACTTGACAGAATATCGTTGCCAAACAGTTTTATTGAGGATATCAGACATGAAAATTGAAATGTCAACATTACAAATTTGTCCTATTTTTTCTTATGTGAACATAAAAAGTAAGAAAGACAGAAAGTGACATAAATAAGCAGGAGCATTCCCATGACCCTCCTCCCTCTGCCTAGGACTTATGTCTTATCACACCGAGGCTCGAATCAAACCCTCTTCAAATAGAGTTATCGATATATTGCAGAAGGAGTTGCCAGGTTTTACTGAATCATTTTAATTTGTTTACCAATGAGAATCGTCATCTTCCCAGATGAGAGAGCCTTACCAATTACTCCAGCCTCAATTTAGATGGAACTTGTGCTTTTTTCCCCAAACATCAAAACCAGCTATTATGCTAAGATAAAAGCATAAGATTATAATTATTGTTGGCATTTATTAAATTGAGGAAACACAGAGATCTAAACTTTCTCACCATCTCACTGTCTGAACTCACAGATCTCCTCAGAAGAGTTGAAGTTGTAGAACCTATAAAACAAACGTACCCCAACACTACGTAAAACTTGTGTCGACAAATTTTTAATCAAGTTAATTGCAGCGTTTTTCAAATAAAATGCTATTAATTACAATGTGTATATACAATATAAGCAACATTGTCAATTTAAAACCCTTTTTGCTGCTACATACATTATTGAGCAAATACTCATATTTTATCCACTACAGTACAAAAGGTAATAGATAAAATTCAGCCAATGTCCAAATCAATTACTCTGTGACAAATTCTGAATGTTAGAAATCCAGTTAATTCATTACCTTGATTGAAGCAGACTGAAAACGTAATAATGCACATTGATGTTGGTGTGCCGTTACCGCCCCGGTGTGAAGGCAGTGATGTGTTCTTTCAAGCACATGAGGAGAAAAAAATAATAATCTGCAACAGATAAAATGTTCTAAAAAGAAAAAGAAGGAAAAAAACAGCGACAACCGGAGAGCTTAATTACTGCCACCAAACAGATCAATGAGGCGACTGGACTGGAGGAGCGCTAATCTGAAAACACCCAGCGGATCGCCGCACACAGAGAACCTGCACCAGGAAAAGGAGGTGAGGACAGAACGCTTCGAAACATTACAGGATCCTGACATTTTTAAACTGTAAGTAATCAATCAACATGTTAAAAAATTGATCTGAACAACAAATGTCTTCTGCCTTGGCCAGAGGTCAAAGTTATTCCCCTCAAAGTGCCCTTAGCATCATAAAAGCCTTTTATTTCCTCTCTGAGGCAAAACCCGTATTTATGGGCTAATTTCAACATCCAGCGTTGTGTGTGTTTGCGTGTGTGTGTGCGTGTGTGCGTGTGTGTATTTGGAGCCGAACAAGTTCCACCAAAGATACGTAAACCTGGCCCTCCAAGTTTCAGAAGATAATAGATGACCTTGCATAATGCAAATTGGTAACTCCGTTATTAAACCTAATCTAATTAAGATCCTCCCTTCACACATTATTAGAGGAACCCAATAAACAAAGGCAGGATATGAGAGATTTGGCATGGGAGCATAATTATAAACATGTCTTTAATTTCGCAGCAAGACTGTGCCGTTGATTGCCGCCATGCTGCTGCCCATATGGCCCTGAAAACAAACTGGAGCTCGACTGAGAAGTTTCAAATTCCACTCATAAAATGAGTGATATATATATATATATATATATATATATATATATATATATATATATATATATATATATATATATATATATATATATACACACACAGATACTTGATAAGTACTAGACTGTAATCTACTAATGAGGCCATGATAGGGCTCATTACTTAGCTGGAAACGAGAGAAATGAGCACAAAAAACAAACAAACAAACAAACAAACAAACAAAGCGTTTTTAAGAGTAGCGTCGTTAAAGTTCAGCTCATCACTTTTCTTTTTTTGTCAGACTTCCTTTATTTCTCTTGCGTTTGTGTCGGTTTTGGACCATGTCTCGTGACTGAACTCGTTACAGTGTGACTGGGCCCCAAAGCCAGCATCCAACATTTTCATATGTGAGGCCAATGATAGATGAGGCAATCTCAAGCGGTTGTGCTGAGAGATACATCAGAAAGCAGACAGCCCCAGATAAAGGAAGGAGGAGGCCAGGCCCCTGTCGTCACCCGTTCACCACTCTGTGGATATTTAGCGGCTCCCCCCAACTCAAGACCAATAACTCACATACATATTCAAAGCTGCAGCAGCAGAGTGCCGCCCTTGGGACACATATTGAAGCCGCCGAAGCCCCAAAAGCTGTTCACATCGCGAGTCGTTTTCCTCCCCTTCCCGCTCTCTGCCCTGTCGAGCGCCGGACTTCCCAAAACTAACGACTGGCTCTCCGAAAGGAATATTACCAACTGAGTTATGGCTCTTCGCTGGTTGAACGGCTATTTATCCGATGATGTTTTGCTAAGCGTCTAGTTTTACGAGGGACCTGACATCGTCATCAACTTACGTCCTGCAGCATGATTTGAAATTCCGATTGCTCGCGATAAATATGAATAATTTATAGGCCGAAAAGGGACTGTCATTTGATGAAGATATCTGTGATTTAACCTGACAAATTAATCAACGTCTTACCTAATTTATTAGAAAGACTGCAGGGTCAAAATCCTCTCACCTATCTGTCTTTGTCAGGAGGCGAAAGTGCTAAGAAAAAAAAGGAAGGACTGATTCTTTAATTCTTAGACTTTGTGATGCTAGGAAAACTTTTTTTTTGGTTGGGTAATCAGGACAGTAAACTTAGAAGTTTTTGTTTCCAAGTTTTAATTAGAATTCACTCTCCTTCATTCAAGGTCCTCACAAGAAGTTAGCTTTAGGGACATTGAAGGGCTTTCAGTTTATAATATTTTAAAGGGTTTCAAAGAAAAAAAAAAGTGCTGTATAGTTACTGAATTATATTATGAGTCACAAGTAAAAAAGAAAATTAGACCAATCTAGTATTCTTCTCTTGTAACTTGACTTTTTTTCCTCCTAAATGATAGAAAATATATTGGTGATTCAACTGGACAGATTTTAGGGACTGACTAACAGATAAATGAATTTAAGTAAAATCATATTTATCTTATTCCTGATGCTTTTCCTCCAGCATATGGTGCAACTTTGAATCATGATAGAAGAATTTACAGTAAGCTGGTTTATTCTGATGTTCAACTGTGTTTAGAAATGCCTCAAGACAATTTGTTTTTTACTTTTTACTGTTTAATGATCAAACTCTTAAGGTGCGTTCACACCAAACATGTTTTAAGTGTCAGTATTATCTGGTTGACATTCAACGTCTGTGAGGAGGCAGAGGGGCATCGCGGCAAGTTTCATGGCTCAATTTGAACCGTTTTGAGTGTTTGACGAGCAAAGAGCGTCCAATGCACGACGACTAGAGCAATTCTGATGCGTCTGACACGCCCTCAACGCTCCTCCACATAGACTTTGGATGTAAACCAGACGCATGAAACCCTAGGTTTAGAACAAAACATCGAGCGTCTGCATTCAAAATGCACACACATTGAACCTGAAGTGTTGGATGCGTTTTTGATGCGCGTAACTCGTTTGGTGTGAACGAACCATTTCACCCTTGTACCTGCTCCACCTACACAAGACTAAGATGAACTTGTGTCTTCATCAAGTGCGTGTCGAATGTCCAGCCAAAAGTGAAGCTGGTTCACTGTTTGTCTGTTTTTAGCACATAAAGAATGGAAACCAGTGTGGATAAAGACTTGAATGTTTCCACTAGTTTTACTTTAATTAAAAAAAAAGAAAAAACCACGGAAGAACATCTTTAGCCCAGGTTGTGTTTGGGTTACCACAACTGTCACAGCAGTGCTGAGAGCAGGTCAGGTACTTCAAGCCAGAAATATTACAATATTGTGGACAGTATCTTCATCCTGTTATGGTGGAAAACAACAACTCATCTGCAGCTCATCAGTGGCATCCCATCTTTTCCAACATTCTGAACCTATTGCAGAAAACTGCAACCTTAAAAATAATAAAATACTCTAATAATGTTGTCTTAGCAAGGAAAATGACTGATCAATATCAAAATAAATTTGCCAATGTCATGTTTGTACCTTGAAAGGATGCAAACACAGACCATGAAATGTAATTAATTAGAGAACGTAAGGCAAAATACGGAGTCAGAGGGACAGAGTCATGGAAGAGTCCAGCAACAAACAGTGGAAAAATACGAGATTAAAGACTGAGGAGAGTTGGAAATGACTAAACAATCCAGAAGAACTACTCAGAGACAAATGGGAAACAGGCAGAGGGAAATCAGGAGAGTAAGAAACAGCTGTGGAAGGGAGAATAATGCATCTAACTGAGCGACATGATCAACAACAAGAGAAAAGAGCAAAGAAACGCAATTTTATGAGGCACTTGAACGAGGTGGAGAGTAGACAAAATATAAAGTTTGGTAGCAACAGTAAAGGTGTGACAAAAAGAAAAAGACAACAAAATGAACAGGGGAAAGAAGGCCGATGGTGCCCTCTGTACTTGTTCCTCCATGTTTTAACAGAAGAATATGTCGGTACATCAGACCCAAAGTTTGAATTTCTAAAACAAGTCAACCTGCAGTCTGATCCCGAATCATACTGACAATTTTTTTGGTGCGATGAACATTCATCTACATGTGTACGTTCTTTCATCATGACAAAGCAAATCCAGTTCAGTTTCAGACTGTGGGAACAATCATATCATTTCCAATCAACATGAGAGCATCAGCAGGCTCTGGTTAGTGTCCACCATGTTCTGCAGATTTTATAGTTCTGCAAGGATTTAAAAAATCTACAAGAAATTAAAAAGAATCAAAAAAAAAAGGGAAAACTGAGAAAAAGTATAAATGATAAGCTAAGACAAAACAGCAGTAAGGCCCAGTAGAGATTAACAATGAAACAATACAATGATATAAAATGAGAGTATTTATCTATGAGGTTTTATTGCAATATATTTAACAATAACCATACATAATAATGACATCCTACGGCAAGAAGAAAAGGACACATTAATGATGAACTGCAAGATGTGTCTGTTATCTCACGTTAAGCTGCACTGACTCATGTTTTGGTTTGAGTCAGTTTCATTTTGCTGTATCCATGTTACTGTGGAACATTTCTTAAAGCACAAACAGACCTTAAAGGTCCTGCTGCCATTACACTCCACAGGACAGGAATCTTACGGCTTACGGATGTTACTGAATTTCAAATGAAATTAAGTTTTTAACTGCACATAAAAATGAGCTGCAAAAAGGAAGATAAAAGTTTCGAAAAATGCTTACACACTGGCAGGGTCTTTTGAGTTTCTGAGGAATGTGGAAAAGAGTTTTTTTGTTCCCCCAGTGTTTTCTCTTCCATGCTGTGATTCATAGTTTTAAATATCCTTGGTGTCGGCTGCCGCGTTGCTTCAAGGAGCCTTTCTTTTGTGAGATCTCCGTTTTTATGTGGGGCATATTCTGCAAGTGCGGCAGATAAAAACGCTCGTTCTGACCCGACATTGCTCAGTCTAAAATGTTAACTTGCACCTTTGGGTGCAATCGCCTCCCTTTAAGCGCAGCGCGCCTCACCAGCAGAAAAAAAAGGGCCGTTTAAATTCTGTCAAACGTGATTTCTTGCTCTCTCGACAGATGAGGTTCGACAGCAAACACCAAAGCCTCACGTGTAAAATAAGGGCAGGACGTCCACACTGCCTTTCTTCACCGCCGCCTTTTACAGTAATTACAAAATACAGAATTGAGTTGTAGCTATTAAATGATTTCTCTGTCAGTACTATTATAGCATGATATTCTAATTTTATGCTCCAGTACTCTAAAAGACAGCAACAAAGAAGAAAGGGAACTTTTCATGTCCTGCGTGTGGCTATATTTTTTTATTTTTTTATTTATTTTTTTGACTGGTTGCTCTGAGAGCAAATAGCAGGAATAATTACATAATATTTAAAAAGGTTCACTCCGCGCTCATAGAATGATGACATCATTATTGTGGGAAAGATATATTTCCAATTATACATGGCAAAGCAGAACACATTCCACATATTCACATGATGCACGGACTGTAAAAGTGTCCATTTGTGGTTGTTATGCTGGTTTTAATGTAAAACTCCACGAAGCGCTACGCTGAACTACAACTCATAGATTACTGCTGGAGGAATTAAAGTTGCTCCTTTGTTTTTTTAGGTTTTTTTTTGCAATATACAACTAGATTTTATCACTGCAAGGCAAATCCTCAGCTCATTTAAGCCGACGGTAATATTTAGATATTTGTGTTTAGGTGACATTCCACTTCCGTAGAGCTATAGCTTATAGATCAGACCTTATAGAACAAAGCCTGTCACCTTTGACTCAGCCTTAGTTTTAAATAAGCCTACAATACGTGGAGTAGAGAGAGAACAAAACAGAAATGCACGACATAAAGTTGTGTTGATCCATTTCTTATAGTCTAAATAGAGGCAAAATAAATTTACCACCTAAAAGAAAAAAAAAGTAAGCTGCAGAAATTGCAAGTATTTGAAAATGGTTTCATGGAGTGCAGCCAAAATGGCGCCATTCTGTCCTCTTATAGAATTTGGTCAACCAAACAACCTGGTCAACTAGGAGAGGCTCAGATTAGAGCTGCTGCTATTCCACATGGAGAGGAGCATGCTGAGGTGGCTGGGGCATCTGGTTAGGACGCCTCCTGGTGGACAGACCCAGAGGAAGACCTGCAACACCAGAGGGACTGCTTTTCTTGGCTGGCCAGAGAACGCTGTGGAAGAAGCTGGCCCAAATGACCAGACAGAGGGAAGTCTGGGTTTTTCTGCTCAAGCTTTTTGATCATAGATGGACTTTTTTTTTTTTTTCCATTTTCTATTGTGTGTCATATGTATTTGCTGTCGCTTAATAACATGTCAATTTCTAGACCTCTTAAGTATTTGCCATAATTTTACTTTTATTTTCATATCAGAATAATTCAATAAACCTTGTAGTTCCTGAGGTGTAACTGTATTAAATTCACTTTGGGCACGTCGCTTTCTAGCAAATCTCTCAAAAAAGAGCCATATTGTTCGATTCATGTCAATGAAATTCATAGAACTTATCCAAGGCTTGAATAAGGGGAGCAGTTGAGTCTGGTATTTTGTGTTGGTGGAAATGATTCTGAGAAAGGCTTCAATATTTTACAGAACAAAAAAAAAAAAACGGATTGTTTTTATTTAGTTTAAAAACTTAAAGAAAAATCCAGTCTATTTCAAAGAGCTGTTATAATTTTTGTTGTTTCAATCCAAAGAAGAGACTTTTTTTTTTTTATTCTTTGAGCGATGCCTCTGGGAGGTCAGCAGGCGACCGGTGTGACTCCATCTGAACAGGAAGTCATGGAGCAGCACATGATCTCCTGTGACGCCACAAACTGTCCTTTTCACACCCGGGTTCTTGCATGAATGAATTCTGGTTGCCCTGTCCTGGTCAGAGCCAGCGATTGCCACGTTAGTAGTTTGATCCGCCGTTTTAATTGTCCTGATTTTGGAAATTACTGCAGGTTATCCAGAGAGTCTTACTGATGGAACGAGGAACGTTCTGATAAAACAGAGTCCGAAATTAGGTCGGATTTTCTCCTTAATGCCAAAGTAAAAAGCAAAGTCATGTTCCGAACACTGTCCTCTGGAGTGAAACGGAAATAAAGGAAATCAACCGAAGTATAATCTTCAACTTATTCAGTTTATTTCAGTGAGAGGGGAAGATATGCAAAATACAAGCAGCAGACAGTCACAGGATTTCTACGCTGAGACAAATCAGATGTAAAGTATGCAAAAGGCCTGTCAACTGAGGAAACGCTGCTGCAGCTTTTTGTTTTAGTTAGATTTGTTAAAATTATCTTTGCTATGGTACAATTCTTTTTATTATTGAAACACAGCATGCCAAGTGTTTTTGAAATAATATATATTGCAGAAGTCAGTCTTATGTAAAAAAAGAGTATAATATTTGCATTTGACAAAATTATAATATGTGATAATATATAAGTATAATATAATAAATGATGGTGATGGTTTTTGATGATTTCAAGCTATTCAGAGAAAAACTTAAATGGACTCAGAATTGATCCAATCTGAAATTATTTTATTTCAATGTATGACAATGATTTACTCCAAAAAAACAAACAAACAAACAAAAAACTAGCTTCAGTTTGCTATCTCAGTGGTGTGGTGGTATTTGTGGAAAACTTAATCTACAGAGTCAAATGTGTGCTAAAGTTAAAAAGGCTCAACAGCCTGATAAAGAAGGTTGGTTCTGTTCTGGTTCTGTTCTGGTTCTGTTCTGGGGACGACTGCAGAACCTCTGGAGAGGATCTTACATAAGGTTTATAACCCTGAGCATCCTCTTCATGATGCTTCTTTACACCAGCGTCTTCTTCAGACTTGCTCCCAGTGATCCTTCCTTCTGCAACAACTCTCTTTGAGAGAAATTGTATAAATTAAATGTCAACAACATTTAGTTTCTCTCTTGTATTTTTCAAGTGAATTGAATAATATGTGTGAAGAGAGGCATGAAACAGTACAGATTCTGGTGAGGAAGATTTCTGGTATAGGCCTTTCGGTTCGGCACACATGATCCACATTTTCAACTTGACCACATGCTCAACGGTTAAAAGTGTTTTCTTCTAAGTTGCTTTTCACAACTTTAAACAGCATCTTAGAGCACAAAAGCTGCCTGGTATCAGTAAAACCTGCCGTTTGGGATCATTCCTCAAGCAGCTGCAGTGATGAGATGATGAAGAAGGAAACATGGAGAAAACAAAAGAAGAAGCTGCTTAGTAAAATAGCCTCTAGATATGGCGAGGGCCTCGTAACCAAAGGAGACCAGCGTGTGGGTTTGGGACACACCCCTGGTCTGATCTACCCACTGCTTTATTAAATCCGGCAGCTCCTCTTAGTTTTAATCTTTGCGAGGCGTCAGTCATGCACCGGAGGACCAACTAACAACAAGACAGACTAGTAATTATTGGAAACACACCCACGTCTGCTCGGCCTGCTGTGGGCCTGCCTCGCCACGGGGAATACTGTGTAAATGTTGTGTCCCAAACAATGTTTCTGTGGTTGGCAAGTCAAGCCTCCACCTAAACACTGAAAGGCTAAAATTAGGCACTATCAATGTTAAACGTGCGGCTCTGTTTAATTCATTTTTTGTAGTTTTGACTATTCTTTTTTAAAAACACAAAGCACACAAAATAGTATTTACAACAGTTGTGTGACTGCAAATTTGTGTCTTGGTTTTGTTTGGACTTGGCCGGTAGATGGAAGTTTTCATTAGGTTCTTTTATTATCTGGGTTTGTACCTCGTCCCACCTGAACCACATTAGTGACTCAGTGCAAGTTTCCTGTCATGATTAAACAATTTATGGTGGCTTTTTTATATTTTGCTGCCCTCTGTAGCCATAAACAGCTGTGGAAAAAATCAAGAGACCACTGCAAAATGATCAGTTTCTCTGATTTGACTCTTTATAGGTTTATGTTTGAGTAAAATGAACATTGTTCTTTTATTCTATGAACTACTGACAACATGTCTCTGAAATTCCAAGCAAAAATGTTTTTATTTGCAGAAAATGAGAAATGGTCAAAATAAAGAAAAAGATGCAGTGCTTTCTTACCTCAAATAATGCAAAGAAAACAAATTCATATTCATTTAGAAACAACAAAACTAATGTTTGAACTCAGCTAGAGCTCAGAAATCAATATTTGGTAAAATAACCAGGAGGTTTTCACTGGGGTTCAGTACAGTGGTATCTTCGTTTTTCCATGTGTCTATTCATAGGGAAGTGACAGTTTTCTATCACTCTTCCCTATCATTTTTTTTGTCTGTCATAATTTCTTCTCTGGTCTTAAGATATTGATGAGGCATGTATATGAACACACAAAAATCCATATACATTTTTGCATCAGTAGGAACAAAACGCTCACTCCTCCTGCAGACTTTCTGGAGAACTGCTCAGGTTCAAATGAGGGAGAAAAAAGGTGCAGAGAGGAAACATTACCGTGCAGACTCGTGAACTTTCAGCTCCGAGACTGAGAGGCTGCCAAAGCGAATAGGCCCGGCTGTGAATTCCCCGCTGAGATGGGCTTGGTCCAGAGGGAATGCAAGCCAATCTCCAGCCCGCTCTCCTACCTAAGAACAGCTGCAGGCTCCATCTGCCAGCTCCTGATGGTGGCTACCTATGGGAAGCCTGCTTCACCCTTTCCATTTCAGAACAAAAGCTCAATACTTTTGACAGAGAGGGATTTCAGGCTTTGAAGAAATCAGTGGGACGACTCAGCGGTTGTCTGTAAATATGTGCGCTTGTCTCTTCTTGTGAAACACATATTGACAAAGGAAAACCTACACGCCACCAGTCACTCCGCAGAGGTCTTCATCAGACCATAATTAGATGTAGTACACCCTTCTAAATCTCTCTAGTTAATGGGGCATGGGAACACCTAAGAGAAATTTCTTCAGGCTTCACAAACAACTTCTGTTCATGAACAGATGCAGAAAGTGGATGGTCATATAGACGGAGGAAGCCATGGTGGAAGAAGCAACTGGCTGAAAAGTCCTTCATACTAAGTAGAGAAGTATACCAAGTTAAAAAGTTTGCTAAAAAGTTTCTTTGAAACATACTACATCTGTTTGTTTATATTCTTTATGAGGCCAACACAAATACACACAACATCTATAGGCAACGCACAGAGCAGAATCGCTCTTACAATCATTCAGGGTGTTTTCACACCTGATAGTGCAGCAGACGAGATTTGATCGGGAACCAAAATTGCAACATTTGTTGCATTTTCAGCTGCTTTGTTGTCGGTTTCACACTGAAAGCGAATCATGAAAAGCACATAAAGATGACATGAGTACGACTTCTTTACAAAATATAAAACAAAAACGGAGTGGCTTCAGATTTTAGCGGTTGTGGGATTTTGCTTTTGTCTTTAGCAAAGAACCAAAAATCGTTTCCCCCTCCATTTTCTCTAACGGGACGATTGGGGAACTCTAAAGCTTAGGGATGCATGATATTGAATTTTTGGTCCATATCCAATGTGCCGATATACTAAAACTTATTTGGCCAACAACCAACAATGATATTCTTTTGCTATACCTACTCTTCTGTGGAATTAAAATACTGCATTATCTTTGTGAATTTAGCCTGCTACCAAATGCAAATGCTAAAAATGATGCAACACTTTCAACTTGCATTACGTTTATTGTCAAATTTATTCATGACATTTGCTCTCTAGGACAATGACATCACTCAAACAGTGCAAATCTGACATTGTGCTGTGCTGCAGACATCATTATCAGTGGTTTGTCATATAAAATTTATATTGGTGAATTATTTTGACGGAATGGCTAATGTCCGATTTTAAATGTTACAGCTAATATCGACCGATACCGATACCATGCCAATAATATTGTGCTACTAATACTTTACTTCCCCGCAAAGAAGAGCTAAAGATGGCATTGCTTCTGATTTCCCCCATCTGGGCTGCCAAAGAACAGTCACACACTCCCAGTGAGACGCAAAGACAAATGTGTCAAATAATGTTAAATACTCGGGTTGTTGGAAATGCTTGTCTCAAATTGCTTTGAAGCAACCTGTCTTTGTTAATATAAATTATCCCCTCAGATTCAGAAAACCCGCCTGATGTCTTTGACTAGATAGCTGTTCTTCAGGGGTTGCGCCGGCATTGCTTACCTAAATGAGTTGCCTCTAATTGCAATGAATTACCTCTGTGTTTGATGCGTTAGTGCAGCCTCAGAGCACACAGCCGGCTCTCTATTATGTTACGTTGACCACCCCAGAGGGATTGCAAAACTAAGTTAAGTGTGCTTTCATTGCACCGGTGTTCCAGCGTGCTACGTCAATTAGTGTGTCAAGAACACACACTCAAAGGAAGGGTTTCTGTTTACTTCAAAAATGGAAGAAAATTGGTAACTTATGTTTTCCTGATTGAATAATGCTGTTCATAGAATTATTTATCAAAGTGTGTTAAGGGGTTTTCTGTCCTGGCATTTATGGCAAGAGGCTTCTTAATGTGGAACCTCCAGCTGTCACTCCTAACGCCTGTCAGTCCGTCCTGGACACTGTTCTTACACATGCTCATGCCTCAGGGAAATTAAGAATCTCCAGTTTAATTTATATAGGTCGGTGAGGAAAAACCAGACAAAACTCACCTGGGATGTAACTCAGAGAGGTCTGGTTGGTCCATAAATTTAATCAAAGCAAAGAATGATGTTGATTTTCTGTGGTGTTTTGGAAATGTTTTACAACTGCCTATACAGAGCTGTAGTTGCACTGGGCAATGCCAGAGGAGGAAGTGGACAGAAACACTAAGTCCACATTGACCACTTTTACAAATATTGAGCAATTAATGCTGGAGCAAGAGGAATGTATGAGACACTTTATTGCTGGCATAGATCACCGTTGCTTCATCCTGGTCGGCCATATTTGTTTACTCTGAATTCCAGTTTCGTCTCAAGATGATTTGCGAGCGTTCCCGTCTGACATCTGAACGCCAGTGAATGAAATCAGTTTGTGCGTGGTGTGTTGCTCCTGCCGTGTGACTGGACACCACAAACTGTCCAACCAAACTTTTTGTAGCTAAGATTGTTTAGCATTGTGTGTGGTCTCTCAGGTTATGACAATCAGCCGACAATTTTTAAATGTTGCCATGTCAACCAGGCATACTGTGTTCAACAGTCAAGTTATGTTATAGGCTAGGCAACTCAAGCTTTACTGTACTACTACAGTGACACACATCTACTAAGACTAACCTGCTGTTTGGTCATCGTCATCATCATCATCATCATCATCATCATCATCCTCCTCCTCCTCCCCATATGCTACCGATGCCTCTAAATCTCCTCGGATACCAATTATATCATCGGACCTTTGGAAGGATCTTCCCAAATAATTATTTTGCAACATTTGCAAACTCGATATTTTAATAGTTTCAATTATTAAGCCATAAAGTTGCCACTCAACACCAGCCCACCCATGACAGGTTTAAAGAAATGCTCTCTATTGGTGGTGATGCACATTGGGCACAGACACAAAGACTGGTTCTATTCAGTCAGAGTGAAGAGGAGAAAACAATGAATACATTTCATTGAGGACAGTCCATCTGTCACACGACTAAAGAACAAAGGGACACTCATGTAGCTATGGCAACTGTACACAAGGATTATGACAGCGATTGTGTCAAGCTGCTCGAGCCTGATGTGTTTGAGAATGAGGAGAAACTAAAAAATTAAGACTTCAGACTAAAATTGGTTGGACTTATTCCAATGGAGCTACCTGGAGGAAGCAAAAGCTACAGCACCTGCTCCGAGCTTTTCAACTTTTCAACAGAATGCAAAAAAAAAAATCTGTTAACATGAACAGCATACAACCCTTTGTTTTGCACAACTCCCAAAAATAAGAAGTTGGCCTAACTTCATTGAAAGCTGACACTTTCAACGCATTTTTAATGGAACTTTTAGTACAACTTTACATTAAAAGTGTCATTATTTACTGAATGACACTTCACAACAACAGTCATAACCATTCATAAAGACTCCTTCATGTTCACAACACTGTCATGTCAGTCTTATGCTCACCCCTTCAAATAAACTGTTACAAAAAAGCTGTAAAAGTTGGTACGACACAGAATTTGATCTAATTTAAAAAAAGTAAAGAAAAGTTCAACTTGTAGCCTGTGACATGTGCGTATGCAGACCCAGTGAGCCCGCCCACCCAGACTGAAAGACCAAGGAGCTGTTTAATGTCTGACTGACTTGCATGAAGCAGACGGCATCATGGGATGTCGTACCCTTATATAAAACTTCATTAAAATGGTCTCCGTTTTCACCTTCATCACTTTATTTCCCTACACATCCCCTCCCGCAACAACAACTTAATAAATATGGCATATAGCTGCTCTCGCTAAAATAAAGCCATCTGCATTTATTTAAAGTATTCTCTCTCTTCAGAGTTGGAAAGGGTTTACTTCTTGTCAGATTAAACTACAAAAAAATGCATATGGATGGAGCGCAGAAATATTACATGCTTTTAATTTTAAATGTTTTCAGAAGACATTCCATGCTTTTCCCCCCTCTAACATGTATGATGGATGTCTTGCAGTCAACTTCCTGTTGACAGCAGGATCTCATTGATTGCTAATTGTTTCATACCACTGACAGCAGGGGGTGGTGGCAAATAGCAACATAATGGATGAAGAAACTATGACCAATCCACCAGGGGAGAGGAAGGCAGCCTCCTGCCAGAGCAGCAGTCCAAGCCGAGGCGCAGCAAGACCGCTCTGAGCTGAGAAAAATTGGTCCCCGAGGGCGAATGACATGAGGGGCCACGCTGTCAGACAGCCTGTAAACTAATCCCCAGTTTAATTCCATTATCAAAAGCTAATGAAACACCGAAGCTGTTTGAAATGCCGGTAGACTGTTGGCCCATTCACTGCTCAGCTGAGGAGTGGAAGTTTAAACCAACAGCGGCTGGAAGAGGAAGACTGAGAAGCTAAAGCTTTACTGCACAGCGTCGACTGCGGCGGTGGCAAACAGTTATTTTAGTCAGTGAGTAGTCAGTTATTCCTCTGATTAATTGAGTAATCAAACAAAAAAATGTCTATTTAAGGTAGGAAAACAATATAAAAGAGAAAATGCTAGTACAAACAATTCAGTTCATTTGTTTAAGGAAGATATTTTATTTCTTAAAAGAAAACTACTTTAGTCTCAAGATTGAACTGAAAACTTGAGACCTGTACTTTGTCCTGTATATTTGTTCTGATATTTCATAGATTTTTTTATTGTTTAGTTAATCTGTGATTGGTGTTTAAATATTCTTCTCCCACCTTGGTACAAGGAAAAAGTTTCTGAGGGGACAAATAAAGTAACAACAAATATGGAACTTTTTTTTAAAGTGCAAAACCAAATGAGGAATAAAACATTTCAAATGAACCTTCAAACGTAAAAAGCAATGCCTTGAACATTACACTTCTTTTTCAGTTTCAGGTTTGATGTAGGGAAAAGCATTTTTAAATATTTCTAAGGTGGGTTTTTTTTTTCTCCATGTCATTACTTTCGTCGATCAGCAAGTACACGTAATGTTAGCCAAAATGAATTTCCTCTTCTATTTATAACAAGGCAGATTTTAGTAATAATCATAGGTAAAAAGGGCGGAGCATCGAGGATGTGGTATTGGGGAAAGCCAGTTCTGTTTTCCAGTCTGCCACTGGGCTGTTTTGTTTTCTGTGTAGCTAAAACTGGTTCCAGCAATTCTTCCTGTCCGTCTCCCTCTACTTCCATAGCTGCTAACAGCACTTAGCATTCGTCAACCACAGCTCATCAGTGGAAGTCAGAGTGTTGCGCAACACAAATAATCATCCGGCTGAAACACAGAGCACTGCACAGTAAATCATAATGTAACAAAGCCTTGAGGCTCCTCTAAGTTCTCAAATCATTTAGATGAATCTTTAATGTCTACCCAGAAAATAGTTACTATAAATAATCTGTAACATTTATTATAGGAATCCTAACATTTATGTATTTATTTTTGTTCAATGCTATAAGCTACAGATTCACAGCAGCTAACACTGATGGAATTATATCTAATCACCTAAACACTGCTGCATTTTCTCACCTGATATAATCTGAAGGACAAAGACTAAGATCTTGTTGAAAAGGCAGCAATTCTGCCAACTGCATTGCTGTGCTTTCGAGGCCGGAACCAATTACTTTGTCACTATTTTCACTATTTTAATTTGTCCTGTTTTAACAAATTAAATTTGTATTTTGCAGCTCCACTGTACTGAATTGGACATGCTTGTTTAGCAGAATTAGAGACCTCCAGCAGGTTGGGTAAGTGTGTGAACTGGGACAATTGCATCTATTAAGGTAATGGTGAGCCAATGACAGGAATGAAGTGACTGTTGGTTTCAAAAACAGCAACAACATGAAACACCATAACATCAGACACAACAGCACAAACAGATCCTCCTCCACCCCAAAAAACAATCCTCTTTTCAAAATCAGTTTTTTGTCATTGCTAATAGTAATAATAGTAACAGTATTTTGTTACTGCACCCTTTCTTGTACCAGCTTAATTTAAAAAAAATCTCTAATGTTTTAAAAGATTTAAATTTGAGATAAATTGTTTCTTAAGAGTTACATTCTTGCTTAATTCTTGGTGCTTATGTACATTTTTATGTTTTTAGTCAATAATCATCAGTGCTTTTCTTTAAGATATTTAGCTCCCGGGTTTTTTTTTTATGACATGCATATTTATTTTAATATAGCTGGATCATGGTGTGTGTTGCTCTGCTTTGTGTTTTCTGGTGAATGGATGAAGCTTTTCCAATGACAAGGTTCCACACCTCTGGCGCTGCGGCGGGGCAGACTAAATGATGAGGGGTCATCCGTCAGTAACTACATCAGGCCTCCCCACCTTTTATCTTAGCCTTCACAATGGAGGCCAGGGAGCAGTGCACTCCGCTGAAACATTCTTCTAATTTTGCTCTGCCAGCTCCAGGAAATTGAAGTCAAAGGTTCACTGCATCTTGTGCCACAAAAAAAAAAAAAAAAAAAAAAAAGATCATCTCGGTTCCAATGTGTAAAGGAGAAAGGATGAATTAACCCGGATTCTTATAAATGGGGTACACTGGGGGTATGAGTGGCGGTGAAAAATTCATGAACCACAGTGAAGTCGGCGCTGAAGTGGCTGCAATTGTCGTGTTTATCAGCTCATTTTTATATTCCTACACACCTGTTTGTTTCTCACATGTCACTCTGTTCATTCCCATGTTAATATTGAGAATTTTAAATGCTGGATAGCTTTTCATTACTTTGAAATTAAATTAATTGGGCTAAGTAGTTTCTCAGTAGCTGAATGTCTTAGTGTTGTTGTGTTGTCCCAGTTCCTGTAGCTGCCAGACGACAGCAAAGTGCTTCCAATATGATCCTTGGTATGTGTTCAGTTTGCATCGACAGGCATTAGTTGTAAACAAAAGGCCCCTCCATCTAAGGGATGAAACAGAACTTCATATTGCATATCTTTCTATCACCTATTGTTTCCTTCTCTCTGTTCCTCCCATAAAGGGCCAGACAGCTGAGAATTACCTCCTGCCATGTTGACAGATTCTCTTTGATGAAGGATGATTGTTTGGCTGAATTCAGGGTTTTACTTCTAAACAAATTTTAAAACCAAGTAAAAGTTTATTTTGTAAGTATGCTGTAGTTTTGCTCATCTGTCACATTAGACCCCAGGAAAAAAAAATAACAGTTGATTATAACAAAGAGCACAAATTGTGGCCGGCTTGAGTAGCTGTTATTATTTTTTTAAATGACTGACTTTCTGTGTCGATTTTTTATCTTTACGTGCCTATCAGTGTGTCGGAGTGTAAACACAGAACTAAAGGTCGACAGGAAGGTTGGGGAATTAGCGTGGTGCTGCGGTGGGAGCTGGGAGACAATAACCAGAACAAATGGCAAATAAAGTGTTTAGTTCTTTTTTTGCTTGCTCCTGTTGTCCTTCTCTTTCCTCAATTTATTCTGTTTTTCATGGTAAAAGGAGGATGATGGTTCTGTACATGAAGATATATCCCCCTGCTATCAGGGCGTCACCTGCTGGAATGACAATAAATTAACTTTATTAAGACCGTTCTCTTCTGGTCTGACACGGCGGTGATCCAGTGCACTGAACCAGTGCAGTATGTCTGATGAAGCGTAAGCACCTTCCAGAAGATTCTGTGTAAAAAAAATCTTAATTTTGGGACTAGAACTTAGGAGTCTATAACAATCAAATGCACCCAGTGCTCATTTGCCTAGCAAGTCCGGTTGGTTCGGGGAGGTGTGACTGCGTAATCAAACTCTGACAAAAACGAAAATTGGTATGCTAAGAAACCTAGGTCGATGTGAACTCTGGCGCTAACAAGCACACGGGAACACCAAGCGGACCGGAGAACGCGCCAAAATCAGGATGTTAAGAACAGCAGGGTATTCTGGGTAACTACAACAATAACAAACATGCGAGTCTATTGCTAGTGGGAGAAATGGCTCATGGTCGTTTGACAAAAACAAAAGAAAAAGTCTGCAACTGTTACCATGTCACGCTACACCATATGTGAAGGAAGTTGTGTTCAGTATCTTCTTCAGGGGTTTTCATGTTGTTTCCTTCAGTGGTTCATGGTGCAGCGCCACCACTGGACAGGGGGAGGAACAGATTTTTTTTTTATTTTTTTTTTATGTTCAGTTTAAATCGAAAAGCGGCAACTGAAAATGTAACCAGTGTTGAAACATTGATCCCCAGTCAAACCTAGTCTACCAGACTACCAGGTATAGAAACACAGTAACAATGACAACTGACTAGATGAACAAGGTGATCAGGTCTTACCTGGTTATGCCACCATCAGAGTGTAACCAATCTGTACACCACCAGCAGACATGAAAATTACAATCCACACGATCAAACAAGCCTAAATAAGGCTTTTCTTTAAATGTTGAAAGCAAGAACTCATCGATGGTGTTTCTACACTTTCGACACAAATCAGAGTAATCGTGAGCCATTAAGTTTATTGGTGTGAAAAAATGGCTTAAAGTCATGATTAACAGACTGGAGAGTCTGTTAAAAGAGAAAAAAATCTAAATACCTGCCTAAGCATCGCTCTCTGATGTTTTGATCAAAGCCCAACCTGAGGCTTGTTGCACCCAGTGCTGTCTCTTCACATTATGTGCAAAATGCAGTAAGCAAGGATTCCAAAAGCACATTATTTGAATCTAAAAAGCAAAATATATATGACTAACTTCAATGGTTAACTTTAGTTGTTTTTTAGCGCTGGGTTTTATCTGCCTTTTTGGTTGAGCTGACATCGTCCCTGTGAAGGAATTCTCGTCCAGCCCCCCAAAACAGGTTGTAGTCCTGAACCTCTACAGGAGTAAATTACCAGAGGCCCAAGTGAGTTGGGAAAAGAGCAGAACTTTGACGACGATGCTAGCAAGTCGGTCACAGTTTGCGGTTTGAGGCCAATCAAGAAAGGCATAGATCCCCTCACAGCTTGAACACCTAACATGACCACAAATGTCATACAGCAGCGAAGCCGGGGACGGCGATAATAATGATCTGGAGGGGCGGCGGTAAGACAGCACACAGCACCAAAGGCAAAAACTGTTCCGAAGCGAAACGACGCTCGACTCAAAACAGCAGAGTCGTCTGATCTCCCTTTTGATCTTCTATTCGACCGAGAGATGATTGACAGCCTGACAGCCTGTCTCTCTTTGAACCAGAAGTCTGACCCTTGCCGCACTCGAGTGGGTGAGAATGTTGCTGCGCTGTGACAGTTTGCGCTGCAGGATTTTTTTTTTTCAAAACTTCAAACCCAAAATGTGTTGCCTTGTAAATTTGGCCAGTTAAGAAATAAAGAACTTTAGCTTTGGCCGTTGCACCGCCTGGCATTGAGAGTCGTTTCGGGGCTTCTGGTTGGAAGGTTGTTGGCGATTCGTTCTGAACAATTTCCAGTCCGACATCGGGGCTGAAAAAAGCTGTGCTTGCATGAGATGGGATGGAAAGCAGTGAAGCAGAAAAAAAAAGTCTCCTACTAAAGCCAGCTTCACTGAGGTTAAGACAGCCACTGGGCATGGACTAATCATTTTCACTGTCCAACACTGATGCAGAGCTCTTTGATCTACACAGCAGTTTCCAATGGATGGTCACATCTTTTACTAGCTGTATAGAAAGATATTCCAGTCATGTAGAAACCAGTCTGAAGAAACAGAAAGAAAAAAAAACACTCAGTGTACTCAGTCAGTGGTCTAACTCTTTTAAATGTCGTATTGCATGAGAGGAAAAGTGATAGTTGAAAGGTTGAGAGTTGTTTGCTGAGAAAACTGAATAAAACTGCACAGATTTACATTGCCTAGTAATAACTTTTTCCATATTTCATCACACTAAAACCACAATCGGATTCGTATCTGATGTAGCTCCACATGTGAACGTGGCACCAATCTGACTTTTTTGGGATGAAAAGATTAGAACAGGGACATTCAGGCTGCACTGAATAAGCTGGATATGGGTCGCATGCAGCCGAAGAAATTTGGATTTGGGTCACAATTGACTTCTGCATGAACGTGACCTTTGACCAGCCTGTCCCACACCTGGTCCTCACGGCCTCACTGTACGTCAAGCTTTAGATGTGTCTCAGCTTCCCTACACCTGATTCAAATAACAAGGTGCTCCAGAAGTCTATTAAAGCTACAGTGCGTAACTTATTTTAAAAAATATATATGTTTCTCACATATTTGTTAAACTTATTGTTATGTCGTGACAGTACAAGATAAGCCAGAGAACCTGTGAAAAAAATGGAGCTCCTCTACCTTCTCCCACTGGTCCAAGTGCTAACTACAGAAACACACCGGTCGGTCAGAAACAACCAATCAGAGCCAGGAGGAGGGTCTTAGCGCTGTCAATCATGCTTGTGAACACGCTCATCTCAACTGCCCCATTTTTCTCTCTGCTGTTCTACAACGTCTTCCCGACTGTTGGAACCATCAGGAATGCTAATGCTAGTTAGCAGGGCTACGGATGATGAAGGATGTAAAGTTTTCCTGGAACGGTAACACAATGAGCAGCGCATACACAAGCTTGACTTACAACACCGATCAGCTGTCTCTGACTTTTTATTTTTGATTGGAAGTGGTGCAGTTTCTGCAGATCACTGCAGGGGCACTGGGAGGACGTGGAGAATTTTCCTGTAGATTATTTGTCTCATAAATTGTTACAGTTTTATCAAATATGTAAAAAAACACTTTTTTCCCCCTAAGGGTTATTATATGCCGTGACTTAACTCATCCTCATCAATAAAATATTGAAATGGTAAAAACTACTTTTCCAAGACTTTCTATTCAGCTTAAGCCAACATCATTTGGTTAGTATTGTTTCGTTCCAATGTTTTAGATTTTTTATTTTCCTAGTTGCAGAGAAAAGTTTATTAATGATTCCTGTAATTGTTTGTTTTAACAAACTCTGTCGTCCCATGATGTTCTGTTATCTGGTCTCCTCCTCAAAGTCTCTGTGATTTACAGCAGTTCCTAAGGGAACTCTGAAATCCTGCAACTTTTTGAGCATTCAGCGCGCACAGATATCATTAGATATGAAATTAATCGATCCAGTGAACAGCATAACGCTGCTCACAGGAGAAAATACAGCTTGTAAAGCAATAATTCTGCTGCAAAACCATTTAACGGGGGATTGTCAGTCAATGCATCTGCGCTGATACTCCAAATAGCACCACCACCAACCCCCCCCCCCCCCTCCACTCAGTCTTACTCTTAATGTTTGTGTGTTCATTCTTCAAACAGCAGCTTGACAGCAGCGTCTCTCCTTATTTCCCTCAGTGGGTCCAAGTTCTGCACGCTTGAAGAACTGCCTTGCGCTGTGAAAACAGTAACCTGGCTGAACTTGTCTGTCAGTCAGAAAAATAGACTCTTAGGAGATATTACACCTCTATACCTGGGTGTTCATTGACTTGGAGCTGTCAATCTGGATCCAGCTGCTGTGCATTTCTATCCAATTTATCACAAAATCACTCAGTCATCCTCTTCCCGTGAACTGGCTGTTCTCCTAGCTGGCGAAGCTCACACACGTTGGAGTGTGTCGCATTCGTATTCACTGCAAGTTGAAAAACCGCTTGTCAAATCAAATGACTGAAAATTCGTTCAGTTTTGATGAAGTTATGAAGAACTTCAGGGAACGCTTTTGACTACCAAACAGCTGTTGGCAGAGTCGGTACGATGATGTGGTATTTCCTTCACCTGAAGGTGAATTGTTGTTGGAATGTTAAAATTATAACCGTAATAATAATAGACTTTATTTATAATGCCATTTAAATATTTAAATCTCAAAGGGCAGGAAACAGGAACAAAACTTGCACTTGTAATGGATAAACATGAATTAAAATTAAATAAATGAATAGATGGACAGATAAAAGAGATTAAAACCAGTATGTAAGAAAATGAACCAAACATTTTGCTAAAAATAAATGTCTTAAGGCCTTTTTCAAACAGTCAGTGGACTGCGGTGCCCTCAGAGCAGGGGTCCCCAAACTTTTTCCTGCGAGGGCCACATAGCTGTTCCTTCCTCTGGTCGGGGGCCGGTCTTAGTTTTTGGAGAAAGAAACCTTAGAAAATTCTGGTCGACGGGGGGGGGGGAGACGACACATTCGCGCTTTTAGATAGATTTTTACCCCAGGATGCAAATGGAAAAAACCGTGAGTGAAACGGTGACTGGGACTGACTAGTATATATTCCATTGAGGGAAAGTTAGTTTCACATCTGCTGAAGCCCCCTGGTGGTTGAAGAAAAATCTACATATAAACCAGAAAATACAATATGAAAAAAAACACTGAATGCTCTCTGGTATGAGGAGGCAGGCTGGATTCGGCCGGACCAAATGACGTAGCGGGCCGGATCCAGCCCGTGGGCCGTAGCTTGGGGACCCCTGCCTCAGTGTCATGTAGATGCTACAACCCCACCTCCAGTTCTCTGAGATGCCGCTACTCCTTTCTTGACATTTTTATTTCTCTTTCATGGTTTTTTGGGGGGTATTTTTCTGAGTTATAGTCTCAAATTTTGATCAGCTGATTGTTCACAATAAATTGCTTAGTAGATTTTTTTTATGTTTATGAAGGCTATTGACCTCAATCTTTTTCTATTGACTTATTCTTATTCTGTTTTATGGAGGTTGGCAAAACACTGAGAACTCGCTTACTGCGCCCTCTGCTGCACAAGTGGGACAAACGCAGGTAACACTCCATTACTCACTCACTCTTTGGTTACTTAGCAACACCTTGTTGAGTAACTTGCACAGCAGCAGTTTAAAGTTTCACCATTGTTTCTTAAAGTTAAACAACAGCATGGACTGAAAACTGCAGAAAGAGGTAAAACTGACCACCGGGTTACTGGACAGAGTGTCCTCTAAGCCTATAGGCATAGATAAAATAAAGAGTATCACATATCTGATTTGTTATCACTGAAATCTGTAGGAAAAAGACCCAGCAGTAATTACATAACAAAACAATAAACCACACATTCTCAGAACCATACTTGCTCTGGATTTGCTACGTGAGCGCGTCTGTCGTTTGATTCCTTGTAAAAAGAAAATCGACAAATCACTGCAACTTTACTTTGCTCTCCCAATTAATTTTATTTAAGCTGTTAAGTTCAAATGTACATTTCACATTGTGTGGTCGATGTATGTTGATGACAAGGTTCTGATAAACTTCCCTCCAGTTCAGGTCTGAGGTAAACTCTCTCTGGTGTGGATGCGCTGATGGACCGTAAGATTCCCCTTCTGAATAAAACTCTTCCCGCACTGGACACAGCTGTACGGCCTCTCAACGCCGTGACTCCGCAGATGGACCGTCAGGCGCCTTTTCCTCCGGAACGTCTTCCCACACTGGTCGCAGATGTACGTCCTCCTCCCGCGTTTGGAGGCGAGCTTATTAGGCAAAGCGGGAAGGCTCTCAAAAAGCTGTCGGTTCTCTTCAGGATGGGGGAGCTGATCACCTTTAGTGTCACCGGCTCTGCTCAGACTCTCATCATGAGCTACGTTCAGGTGGGCGCCAGTAGAGTTCTGTGGAATGGAGTCAGGGCGAACAGTGAGAGAAATGTTGTAGAATGTTGAATTCACAAAACAGAATGAAGACATCTCAAAAGATTAAAGTTCTTTTACATTGTTTTGCAATAATTCAGTCCAGATTCAATAGTTTTAAATGTATTTTAGGTTTTGAGGTGATCCATGACATTAATTTCTTTATTTTTATTGGAGCCTTACAACAAAATTCCATACATGTAATCGTGAGGATCTGTTAAAAGTTGAAATTCCTTTTTACTGCAGTATCCTTACCATTGTCCAACAAATGACAGACTATGTTTCTTTAAGGGAAAAATAAATTAGAAAAGAAAATGCATCAATCAAACTCATTTTGAATCAAACTTCCTGAGTTCTGATGTTCATCAGTAGAAAACAGAAACTTAACATTTTAAATCATTGTCTTAGTTAAAAAAATATTTGAGTTATTTTAATTAATTAAGGTAAATGTTATTTGTTTTAGACATGAGCTACCATTTATCCTGGCCTTATCTACATATTTAACCACTGATTTTAAAACACAACAATCCAGTTTTCCACTTGGCCTTGAGTTGTTTTTGTTTTGTTTCGTTTTTTTGGAGGTTTTTTTTTTTTTTTTTTTTTTGATTTTAACCAAAGTGGCAATTTGGAGTTTTATCAGTTGACGGACCGGTCTCCTCAACCAAATAAACAGAATAACAGACATTATCTGCCACTGTCTGTACCAAAAGGCGTGATTTGTAAAACATGTGGATTGGGGTTTTTATCACCTCTCAACTCAATGTTCTTGTTTGAGGATCCTTGTTAAAAAAAATGGATTTTAGATTTGCTCTCAAATGATATTTTGTTGCCCTTTATTAGGAAAAATGCAAATTTTAGTTTATATTATTTGTAGACACCTATACATTTTTTAAACGTTATACAAAATACTTTAAAGAAAAAATAAAACACAACAACACCTAACGGTGAGAAATTTGATCATATATAAAACTCAAATAATAAAAACTTCCTGTATTGGTATTTGATCCTGTATATACTTTGCATTGGATCGATACTGGACACCTGTAATCATTGCACTTGCTAGCTTGTCACAAGTCAAAAACAGAGATAAAGGAAGAAGTTGAGAACAACTCACGCCTGGTAAATACATCATTGGGCTGGTCGTCTTCTTGTTGTCTTTTACCAGAAAGTCCTCCATGTTTGATCTAGCACTGGTTGGAACAGATAAGCACAAGTCAGAGACAGCAATCACAATATGCTTCCAGAAGATTTATACATAAACATTTTTTTATTTCAAAAGTCAACATGTCTTGCTTTACAATGAATTTGACAGAAAAAAAAGAAAAGACTAAAAGTGCGAAAAGAGGCACCAAAGTGAAATCGAATACTCTCTTCTATGAAATAAATCGTCTTTAACGAACTTCAGTTTGAACTTTACTCAGGGATGAAAACAAACAATAACAGGTAACAGTAACATGATTCTTTTTTACATTAAAGACAAACTACACCTAGGTTTACATCACTTCTACTGTAAACTACAGATTGTCAACGATAGAAAAGAAACTTACCATTCACCTGTGAGAGAAGTCCAAAGTGTCCTTGGAGGTTAATTGTTTGTTTTGATCTGGTGGTGTTGGTTTCCAAGGGAACCAACAGTAAGTGCAGTTTAAAACACTCAAGTTCTCGATGTGTTTTGAAAATGTTAAAAACGGACTCAGAATCAGCTTCGTTCAAATTCAATTGAAAAATACTTTATTGATCCCAAACGGAAGATAAATAATTATTCTGCAGGTTTTTGAACACAAACAAGAAATTTGATTTCCACTTTGATTTCTACTTTGCTCGTAGTTAGGGAACTACGAGCATACTTTATACACTGCATAAAGTAAATGAATCAAAATCAACGTTGGAATAAATTACAAATCAGGCATCTTAAAACATTTTACCTTTCAGCTGCTTCTACAATGTAAATTAATTAATTTATAGTGTTGGTTTATAAAAATTATAAAATTAAATTATTAATTAAAAATTAAGCAAAAATTATAATATATTATTTAAACCAAAATCAGCTTATAGTAGCTTTAACATGAGTTGTATCTTTGGACTACATGCATTTTCAATTAAATAAAATTTAAAACCAACATCTCTGAATGTAGCGCTAACTTTGGCCTTTTAAAAAGATGCACAGGCCTTTAGCATTAGCAACCATGCCTAGCACTAGCATTAGGGCGGTTAGCATGTCTATAGCAAATTATATCACTACAATGATGTAAAATACACCAAAGCATTTAAAGCATTGGGACAAGATACAACAAACTCCCAATTTGGATTATTTATCAAGATATCGCAGTATCTGACAGTTAAGCTGGCACATGACATACGTCACAGTCAAACGTTAGCGACTGTTTCTCAATAGCTGAGGGTCTGGTTTTCACCAGGATAGTTCATATGAGCTGGGAAAGTAGTCAAGACGGAAGATATGGATTGGAAAAGAGACACCAAGTCTCCTGAGAGTGGAGATGAGAGTGATTATGAGTGAAGATATCTGAAAGAAGTGGATGTATAGAAGGATTATGCCTGGAAGAGGTTGGGGAAAACTCTGAACACTGTAAGAAGGCAAAGAAGGCTAGCAGAAACAGATTCCAAAATCACAGGGTGAGGATGCAATGACTGAGGAGAGCTGAAGGTTTTTCTTTTAGGCATGAGTATATGGCAATGACATATAGATGGACAGACGTTGCCCATGACCAGCGTGAAGAAAAAAAAATTTGATGCCTGACAAGGCATCAATGGCATCAAGTCTGGATGGTAGTGAAAGGTATTTTGAGGACCGAGTACCAGCCTGACTAACAAGATACTGTATAAATCAGGGTTTATGTCTGTGTTTCTCTGAGCTTCTAATAAAAGGTTCTGCAGCATAAGTAATGAAGAGACAGATGGACGTGGTGTCAAGAGAATGGAAATGCAGCTGATAAGCCGCGTGGAGAGATTTGAAGTTCTTCCAGTGCGCTGACAGAGTGCGAGGAGCGAGGGTGTTAAGGATGGCTTCCTGAGAGGCACTGAAGTGGTTGAATGACTGGGGAGTTTGTTGAAAATCATAGAGTTGGAAAGGAGCAAGAACCATGTGAGCTTGTATGGTGGAAGAAAGGGTCAAAGAGTTGGAGGGGTGATCGTGTACAGGGAAGCCTGCTAAGAGACTTGGAGTGTGTGGTTGGGACCTGGAAGGTTACAGCATTTACATTATGCCACTGATACAGACACATTCCATTATAGTTTTTGTTAACTTTATCTTTAAAAAATGTTCCTATTATGTACCTTTACCTGTGGCACAGTTTCCTGTTTCTGTTACGGCACTCAGCCAGTCATAACAGCAAAAAAGACACTTTAGTACTCATCAAAGTTCTAATGCCAAAAGGGACATTACAACTTAGATCAACAACAGCCCCCTCCCTCTCCCCCCAGCAAAGTTAGTACAAGCAGGGACAATGCTAGTACATCAGCAGTCTTAGCAAGTCTGTTTCACTAACATACTACACTGCATGTACTGATAAAGGCCGTATCATCACTGTGCTTGTTCTGCACTTCAGGTCACAGTGAGACTCTCTTGCTCTGCTGTGTATTTCATGTATTTGTGTGTATGCTTCTGAGTGTTCCTGAACCACAGGCTCAGTGTTGGCTCTGTCACCTCTGGCTGTGGTTGACCGGAGGTGACAGAGCATAAGCTCCCTCTCTGTGACACACAGAGCACCGCTGTGTGCTGTGAAACACCTTCTGCTTGTGTCGTGAAGACTCTGGAACAGTTTATGCTTGCCCAGGGACACAAGCACTTTTATGACAGGTAGAATGTATTCGATTGTGCAGTCTCTGCAAAAAATGGACTGACCAAAGGCATCGCATTGCAACAGGGCTCTTTTCACATTCAGTTAAATCTGCGTGATGAAGTTAAGAAAGGTAAACAAAGACAACGAACTTCGAGGAGGAACTTCGTCTTCCTTTGAGCGCAACGGAGCATGAGATGCTCAACGTTCTGCTGTCACATTGAGGTGGTTCATTATTGTGTTGGCAGCACAATGCTATCTCATCCAGGACCTTTGACCCCTCCCCTCAGCCCCTCAAACCTGTGCGCCATGATCATTTGAGAATCCGTTGAAAGATTGGCTGCAGTGGCCAAAGCCCTGGCAGCAACCTCAACTCGTCCACACCTGGCCGTCAGGGCTCCAATTAGTCTGCTTTACTGAAACGTTCGGCACAGTGGCTGCTACGCGTATTAGCACCTGCCACTCATATGTGTGGAACAACAAAGCATTTCATCAAGAAGCAAAAATAATAATCCATGAAAATGAAAGAAAAGAGGGAAAAAATGTAACCTGCATGTCCCTTACACATGGAGACGAGCATGACTGAACTCACCTGGAATAAAGCTTTGAAGAGCCTACACACACACACACACACACACACACACACACACACACACACACACACACACACACACACACGCACACACACACACACCCACACGCACGCACGCACGCGCACACGCACCACTCATTTTTCATAAGACTGGGCAAACATCTGAGAATAAATACGTTTTTAATCACAACTCACTTTCATATTTAGACAATCCAGTGTGTGAGAGGCACTTGAAGGTGTAGCTATTTGGGCATATTCCATCGGGTCAGAATTTACAGTATTTATGAGGTTTAGTTTCTCATTTTCCTTTTTATTTATTATTTACCACTTTTAGGATTTCTTGTTTTCATTTCAGCACAATAAAAGTTTTGGAACAACCAGACATTTAGTCTGTTTCACTTGTTTGCTTAGTGTTCAGTCTTCAGTCAGGCAAATGAAGCATCATATTGCTTTGCATTAAGCCTACATAACTGTCTCAAATATATGAGAGGAAGTATTATTTATGGCTATTCATGTGACTTTATCATGAGATCTCTCAGCTGAACAGCTGCAAAAGACAAAAGGGTTAAGGTGACGGAGTCTAAACTTTCTGTTTTGTTATCATACTATAGTTTCCAAGGCATTTTCAGTAGCGATTCCAAAAATACTAATTTCAACCAAAGTATTAATTGCAGTTGATCATTTGAAATGACTTAAATCACTTTACTTAAGTCAACTATAGATGGCTGCCTTCCTTTAATTAAAACCTGTTTTTTGGGGAGGGCGGGGAGGTAATCTCGCCTAATTACTCTTGGCAAACTACAGTGTTCTTAAATAAAAAAAAAAAATACTTTGGCTCTGACAGCAAAGTCTGACTAAGCTGCTGTGCTAAAATTACAGTACGTATGCAAGAGAGCGAGAGAGAGTGAGAGAGAGTGAGAGAGAGCGAGACAGAGCGCTGCTCGTACCAACGGGTCAGATCAATAGATTGGCTCTAGTGAGACTAATATTACCAAACTGTGAAAATTGAGTAATATCACCAGCGCCGCTGTAGAAACGCTTTATTGATTACATGGTCAATATCAAAAAGCAGATATCAAAGGTTGCATAAAAACGGCTTAAAGATGAACAATACGTTAGGTTTTTTATTTTTTATTTTTTTTATATCAGCCATTTAAAAAAGGGGAGAAAATTCAATAACAATCTCAGACTCCTATCAATTTCCAGCAGTCCAGGTATTTAGTTGGTCACAGATGTGTCTTTGCTTAAATGTAAGGTTCCCTTATGGAGTTTGATCAATTCATGTCAGAAGAAAATGACTCAGCTCTAGAGCTTCTTAGCTAAGACAGGCTGACATTTTGAAAAAACAGCTGCAGCACCGAAATGGTTCATCGTCCAACATACAATCAAATACTGTAACTACAGTGACTGAAAACATGCTAATTTATGCAAACATTCAGATTAGATCAAACTGAAGCTCCAGACTCATCTTTCTGAATATCCAGTCATGACTACTCCTCATCAGCCCACTGGGAATCTGTTTTTCTGTCATTAGTCGTGTTAGTGTGACTTTTCTGTTTGCAAGTTCTCTTTTTTTCCGTCAGACTCACTCCTGTCAGCGTTCTTTTTTTTTTTTTCTTTTTTTTTAGCGAATATCAAGGAACATTACTTACTTAGTTCTGGTGTCACTTTGTCACTTTACTCTGATTCTGTCTCATGTTTCAATGGCGTAAGAAGAGACCATACCTAGGAAATGAGGCGCCAGGGTCACCTTACTATGCATTTGACACTGGAGCAAACAATTTGATCCCCAGATGATCATGTTTCAGTAAAAGACCAGGAAGTGATACAGGACGGAAAATCTAAAAGTTTTACAAATGAGTGACAATGAACCATGTGGGTTCAGAGACCACCTGAAAAGGTAACAGATGTTGGAGTTTTGGTCCCAAATCAAACTGAATCTATATCACACCAAGACATCAGTCTGAGAAAAATACTGAAGTTCCTTTTAGTACCCAGCAAACCGGGTCATGACGATTAGTTCAATCATTCCAACCTGTGTCTCCACAGCACAGAGGAAACGCAGCATTCGGGAAAGAAATACTCCAGATGTTTTGTGTTGTGTGTGTGAATTCATGAACATACTTTATATATCTCCATTAGGACAGGAGCTATGGATAGCTATAGTTACATAACTAAAACTTTAGTTTTGCTGCCAAGTTCTTCTTCTGTAATGCTACACACAGCATGTCTCACCAGAGACATTTAGTAGTTTTGCACCAACACATTGTCATGCCAAAGCTTCTTTTGGTTTCATACAGGATTCATCTCTGTGGAGTCTAATATTTGTTGCTGGGGGGAAAAAAAAAAAAAATTCTCCCTGCTGAGTCGTGTTTCTACAAGAATAAATGCTGTTCAGAATGTCACCAGGCAGTCGTGTTGTGCAGAAGCCACAGGTCACGTAGCTTAAAGACAGCCTACCTTTGTCTTTTGGCAGTGAAAATGTTTGATAAATAGAAAAACTGGAAGCCATCCAAGGCTGCCCTAAAGCCAAATGTGAACACCACTTTTCTTCTCCTAACAAATGTAAACTTGGACTCGTGTGATAATCTTGTCACAGTTCTTAATAGGAGAGACAAAAAAAAAAAAACATTTGTTCGTCAGTGAAAAAATTATATATGAATATTAGTCATTTCAGGAAGCAGGTTCAGTAAGATCACTGTTGCATTCTGTAAGGTGACAAACAGAATTTTGCTCCAAGTGCCTTTCTTTGGTTTTCTTAAATACTCTTTCCACCTCATAACGGACAGCAACACACACCTAACCACTGCTCCACCTGAACAAGGAAGTATGCTTTCCTTACACAGCAGTGGTGCAAAACAGGGATATTGTTTTTATAACATAACTCAGCTTTAGAAATGTGCCACATGGGGTGAAGGAACAAACCAAGCAGTAGAGAAAGAGGGGGAGTTATTACTTTTAAATGAAGCTATATTGATGTAGATTATTATTATTATTATTATTATTATTATTATTATTATTATTATTATTATTATTATTATTATTATTATTATTATTATTATTGATTGTTTTTATTAGGAGGTTATTTTATTACATTTAAAAAAATCTAAAAAAAAATGTAATTTTTTTACACTTTTAGTTAAAAAAAAGAATCTGTAATTTTTTTTAATTCACAAATTTAAAATAAAAAGTGAATTTCATGGGAGCCCCCTTTTTTATGGGGGCACCATAAAAAAGAGAGTCTAGGGGGCAGCTTTTCATGGTGCCCCCTAGAGTCCTGGTGCCTCGTGCTACCTCCTGTGCTGCAGTGAATGCAGTTTGCATTAAGCAGAATTACTCTTCATTTAAGGTGGATTTAATGTTCCTGTTGGATTTGGCCTTTTGTGACTTGCACCGAATATAAATTTTATGCAGATGTCAGACATGATTCAATGAAAGTCATAAAAAAATACATCAAAGGACAGTCATTAATGTGTCACAATTAAAAATTCTCTTTTGTTTTGAAATAATTATAATATATATTAAAAAAAAAAAAAAAAAAACCTGACTACCTTAGTGCATCCGATGTGAAGAACAGCGGCTGCAGCAGGTAAACATGTCCCTGCTTTTCACAGCAGACGAGCAGCAAATGATTTGACTCTGAGGACTTACGGCCGCACACAGAAACAATGCTGCTCCGCTAGCAGCCTGTCAGCTGTGTGTGAATGCTGTATTTTTCTCTGACAATGACAGCAGTGTCCAGTCACCTGTGAATCTGGCACTCTATTTACACGTACTGTAGAATAGTTGCTTTCATGCTGACTTGGCCTGCACGGGCGTATTTAGATGCTTTCAAAAGGTTAGGTGATGTGTTGTTTGCCTGACTCATGTGGGCTTGGAAATGACATCACACTGTTGTTTTTTTAAAAAAAAAAGAGAGACACAAAGATAACCTTTGGCATATGCCCCTGTTTTTTTTTGTTTGTTTGTTTTTTTGTTGTTTTTTGACATTCTAGCTTTTTGCTGTAGCTGCTCAGAGACATGTTTTGGCAGAAATAAGCCTGTTTTTGTGGAGGAGTGCGGCTGAGGTCTGAGTTTTTTTAGACCGGATGTATGGTAAGCAGTGAAGGCACAGATATTCAGCGACGAGGGATCCAGAGAAATGGAAAAGAGCAGTAACAGAACATTAGCTAGCAAGATGCAAATGAGAGTATGAGACAGTTCAGAGAGTCTGTACTTCAGGAATAAAATATTTTCCATTATGTTTCTGTGAAACATTCCTAAAAAATTAAGGATGATTTTTTTTGTCCTGCTTCACCTTCCTTAAGTTCTTAAACAATTATTTTAGCAGACTTAGATCCTGTTCACCTGGAAAAGAACGCTGTATAGTTTTGTAAATAATTACAGATAAAGTCTGCCTCCCCACCACATGATGTAAAACCGCCAGTGAAAAACACAAAACCAACAAAGCTGCAGTGTTAAAGTTTTAGGTTCTTTTAGCAACATTAGGCAGGCCTTTACAAAGTGCTGAAATGATAATTGTTTTTGAAATAGTTGTAATTGTGTGGCAGCAAAGCACAAAACTTGTACATTTCAATAAAATGTTCTTGTACTCATTATTTTCATTTATTTTGAAATGCCTAGAATCGGCCGAACGCGATACTGATTCATGAGTCATTAATAGAAGTTGGTTACATTGATGTTAGGATATTAAAAAGCACTGTGAATATTTTAAATCTACACACACATGTTAATCTCAATTAACATGAGATTTATTAGAAGTTGAGATTTGGTCTGGGGTTTTTTTTTGGAGTTGGACGGATTTTACATTATGTTTGGGATGGAAATCATATCTGGCAACCCTGCTGAATGGCGCCATTTTTGAGAGGGAGGAACATAGAGAGAGATGGAGCTTCAAGGTCATCGTTAAAAAGAAAAAAAAAAAGAAGTGGCTTGCATAGCCGTATGAAAACATTAAACCGGTGTTCCAAAATGTATCCGCTCTATAACCCGATTTCAAAAATGATCGTTTCTGGTTTCTCAAAACACTTCATTTGTACGGACGCAAATCCTATATCCTCAGTTACAGATAGAATAAAATGTTTCCTCTAAATGATCTATTAATGCTGGTAAAAATGTAAAAATCATCTTCTGACTTATTCTAAACAGCAAAATTCATGATCCATCCAAATACCAATATGTACGTTCCTTCCTTCCTTCCTTCCTTCCTTCCTTCCTTCCTTCCTTCCTTCCTTCCTTCCTTCCTTCCTTCCTTCCTTCCTTCCTTCCTTCCTTCCTTCCTTCCTTCCTTCCTTCCTTCCTTCCTTCCTTCCTTCCTTCCTTCTTTCCTTCCGCCCGCTCATCCATCCATCCATCGCGTTTTGTTTAGTCAGGTCCCCGAGGCATAAGGTCCAAGAACAGTGAAAAGGGAAACCCAGCAATCCCCTCCAGAGAAACGTCCTCCCTCTCCTCCTGGGGGATCTCAAGGCATTCTAAGACCAGAAGGGATATCTCATCCCTCCAGCAAGTTCTCCATCTGCCCTGGGGGTCTCCTCCCAGCAGAATGGGCCTGATAAACCTCCATAGAATTTGAGCGGAAAATGCCCTAATCAGTTCCCCAGCCTCCTCTGCCGACTCCCTTTGATGTGAAAGAGCAGCAGCGAATATTCTGGCTCTTACCGTCTATCTCACAGGCTGAGTCCAGATACTTACTCTGTAAAGGAAACTGTTTTTAGCGTGCTAACATCTGCAGACACCTTTCTTTTGGTCACGAATCAAAAAGTGATAGCCAAAGGTAAAGCTCTGTGCCAATCTGGGGCACTAAATCCAAACACTCTGCTTTTTCAGCAGAGCTCCTTTTTTCTCCACTACAGATGAGAGCAGGACCTTTTATCTACGCAAACAAAGCAGTGATCTGTCTGCCCGTCTCTCTGTCCATCCCACAAACAATAACAAATGAAATACTAAGATACTGGAGCTCCACAGATAATTAACTTTGTTAAAATGCAGAGCAGAACATGAACAAGCAACAGTGTCACATTGGAAGAACTTTTCCACATTATTTGATTTTTCTCTATTTCCAGTGGAGAGGAACAGAAATATTTTATGCTCCTGAAAATTTGTTATGTTATAGTCAGAAGTACTCTGTCAGCTTTGTGGCTTGACATAATATGCATGGAGTGGTACGCATCCACTGACTGGTTACGCTAATATTACAGCACTAACCATGAACATTAGTTCCACTAACGCTAAAGCCCTACTCCAACTTGGTATTTAGCAAAGCTAATGCTAAAGCACTACGCTGACATGGTATTTAATGGAAATTAATGCTAAAGCAATACACCAACATGGTACTGAGTGGAAGCTAATGCTAAAGCACATTTATACCCACCATGTGATAATAACAACATGCTGCAACACAAGATATGGCTCTCAACAGGGTCAAATATTTTGTCATTAGATTTTAAATTGTCAATGTAGAACTAGAGGCTGTAATTTTACAGCAATGCATTCTGGGTACAGAATAAAGGGCATTTGCTGATCAGAGTCAAGGGTGGAACATATGAGGAGGCTCTCAACACAATGTGAATAATGTGAGTATTTGCTTAGTTAAAACCCCTAGTTGTTTACATGTGTTGTATTCCTCTGTATATGTCTTTTGTTTGTTTGTTTTTTGTATGTTTTCCATTTGCTCAATAAAGTTTCTTGAAAAAAATGGGAATTATTTTACAATAAATTAATTTAGTGAGAGCTAAGTGTGCACATTTTTTTCAAAGTTAGCTAAAGCACAAAACAAAAACATCTCTGTTGTTAGTGCTTTAGCGGAGGAGAGCTCACCACTGAGTAGCCTGTATCTGACAACCAGATATGAGTGAGAACGTTTATAATGCCACGTCAAAAAATGTTTTGAAAGAAGCAATATTTACATAAAGTTTATTATTATCATCGAAAATCTATGCAGTGATTCCAACATTTTGGTCACCTGGAAAAAGATCATTTTTGTGTTGGATGCAAGTGAAAAGCAGGGGCAATTTTCCAATGATACTTTTGTTTAACCTGAAACTTGCTGTTATAAAAATGAAATGTAGTCACCCAGACTGGTGCAAATCTGTATTCAGAATATCATATCTCTCAGACATCCCATATGAACTTTAGGTGACTTCCATTTCCAATTTTAAGAACTGACTGTGGTGTTTTAGCCAAATCATTATCAAACTGGTCGATTTTAAAACATTAGATTTAACAGAGTTAAACCGGAGACACAAACCAATCTAGCAGAAGAATGAGAACCATCGTTTCTATTGTGAATAACACCTTGAAAACCAAAAAAATGGCCTCAAGAATAAGTCCTCCTGCAAAGATAAAATGACGAAGTTCAAAAGTGACTGTTTGTGCCAAAACGAGATAAAGAAGACCACAAAGAAACGACTGGGTTTGTGAAATAATCCCGCCGGTCAGGACTTAAAGTCACTGCATTTGATTTGTTGTATCGATCATCGCCACAAAGCTCTATGCGCTTCTGATGGCAATCTCTGTGAAAGAGAGTTTGGCCGTCTTGTTGCCTATTTCCTGCCAAGGTAAAACTGACCCAATTTCACCATGTAATAATACCTCAATTACCTTACAATGGAGAGCCAAGACGCCAGAGCTACAAACCCATTACTGGTAGAAATGACATCTCAGAATGCCATCTTTGACTTTGCTATTTATTGCACTCTGAGGGCGGTGAGCATTTTAGGGTCTTATTTCCTGGAGGTGCAATATGATTAAACGAGTTTCAGAGATTCTGAAGTCTGCAGATGTACCTTACCTTCATCACCGTGGTTAGAAAAAAAAGAAGAAGAAGAAGTGGGCCGTTAATTAGAAAGTCAAGGCTTCAGCATAAAAAGATAAGATGTAAATTGCTTGGGTCTGGAACTGTGGAGTTGTCCATATGCTGTCAGCTGCACCACCTTCAGCCTTAATCAAGCCACAATTAGGCATCGTCTTTCCACCAAAGCCATCATAAAGAATAATGGCTGCCTAATTTATAGAAGTGTGTCGCCGCATCCAGATTTCAGCCTTGCCAAATTACACAACATTCATAATGTGTAATTAGAGAGAAAATAGTGAAGTGTCACTGAGCTGAGAGGATAAATTAAGCATGTTCCTTTAAGAGGAATTTGATCCAGGAACATGCGTTTGATGAATGATGCCCCTCCTCTTCCCCTCCTTGATTTTACTTCTATGTAGATTGCAGCGTGTTGTTAAGGCACTTCTGAGATGCTTGTGTGATTTGGCTTTGATGCTGAATGTCTTGGCCTGACTGACTCTGTAGCACATTAAATAAGATGCAGGGTGTCAACAATGCTTGCTGTTACCGAGCTCAACAAGGTTCACTCTACCCGGCAAGAAGAAATGTTAATGATTCAGCTTTATTTTCTGTCTTTTTTTTTTCTTTTTTTAAAGAAAAATAGCTCACAGTAAAATGACAGAACTCCAACTTGTTTTCGTGTTCGGTGAGATTTCCCAAACATGAACTGATTATAAAATCTGGGCTGTAATATAACTCAAACAGAACTGAAAAATGTGCCCAAGTAACAACAATAAACTGAGTCCTAATGCAAAGTATGCATAAACATAATTAGTACACTATTGTCATATGTGTGAAAGTTTATTTGGGGTCATGTGGTGTCTTCCCACCAAGCGCATTTCGCCCTTCTCCTTTACATTCAAAGTCTATGTGGAGGCGGGTCCGTTGGGGGTCCGTTGGGGGTTGTTGGGGGCCCATCAGGGGCCCTTCTAGTGTGGCACGATTTGAAGTGTTTGGAGCGTTTTGAGTGTTTGACGCTTCCAGTGTGTCCAATGCGTCCGACTAATACGCTGGCAATGTCAAACAATTGCCAGCGTATGTCTGCAATTGTTTTACGTTGATACGTCAGACGTGCCCTCGACGCGCCTCAGATAGACTTTGGATGTAAACCAGATACGCAAAACGGTAGGCGTGGAGCTTCTGCAGTCAACGTGCACATGCATGATAAACAATAGAAAAACTGAACAAATTTGTTTTATTTCAAATGATGAACAATGCAAAGTGCAAAAATGTATCATTTGAGAGTACATCAATTCAAAATCATTCTTCCAGTAGAGTTGAGAAACGAAAATACAAGAACAAAGAACCATTTCAAGAGGGAATCTGAAAGTAAAGTAACAATCTCATCGTGTTAACATTGATCCGATACTGATACCAACTTGGCATCAATATTATCAATATTTCGGATAAATCCGCCCACATCTAGTCACGCTCGGTTCTCTTCAGTTCGCAGCAGTATTCCATCTGCAGGTCAGAGCACACCAAGCCTCTATATCCATTATTAATTCACCTAACAGACCCATCCAACAGCCTCCAAAGACCATCCACTGCTTGGATTTTGCAGAGGGGAATAATGTGCTTAAGATGTCTGGAGAGCTGCTTAAAGTGTGAAGGTTTTGATTTGGAAGCATCGACCCCATAGAGAAGTAGAGCCAGGCTGGTGTTGAGGTCGTGACACATGATACGTATGTTAAAAAAAACTTTCAGCTCTATGAAGGCAGGAGATGCAAAGGAAATGAGAAATTCCCAACACACATCCACCTGGAGTGAGTCTAGCCGAGTACAGAAGGCCTTGTGCTCCAGCCTGGTTACCAGGACTTTTGTGTTCAAATGCAAAAGCTGCACTGCTCAGACTAAAGGTCCCTATCTAATTTACAAGGAGCCTAATTACTTTCAGTGGGCGAAAGGCAGTGGCTTCATTGTTATTAAGGAGCAGTAATTGGTGCGCAGTTCGGTTTAGTCCATGCAAAAGGTTAGCATCACAAACAAAAGATTCACAAAAGGTCAAGAAAGAAGGAAAGAAAGGAAGAAAGCAAAAACATATATCAACAATAATAGAAAGAGAGTAAATGAACTCCCTAAGCAGTCCGGGAAACACGGATGGGGCGAGTGCAACACTAATTAATCTTTTGTAGTTTGGTTGAACAGAGGATGCAGCCTTGCGCCTACAGTGCTGTGAAAACAGCTTTGCCCTGCTACAGATTTGTTTGTTTTGTGTGTTTTATCCCCCCCCCCTTCCACTGTCATACTTAGAGGTTTTAGATCAATAAACATTCATACCAGACAGAGAAAAAACAGCTTTCAAGTTCTGACTTTGTTTATTGGGGGGGGGGGGGGATAATTGCTCCCTAGCTAGATGAAGTAATAACTGCAATTATCCAGGTTTTTGACTTCACTTTAACTTTCACACCAAGGCATGATTACCGCAAGAATCTGCAGAGTCAAGAAATCACTTGAATAGAATATGTCTGACAGCTAAAGATGAAGTAATAAATCATGGATTCATACACTGCAAAAAACACAAAAACTTAATTCACTCAAAATTAGACAAAACTAACTTCAAAGTAACTTTTCGACAAGACACAGGAGCTTGTTTTAAGTCAATAATTCCTTCATATTGATGAAAATGTACAAGCTCCACTGCTACATTATTTCACTTAAAACATGGAGGAAAATGTCTTGTTATAAGTGAAGCAATCTGCCAGTCAGAAATGTACTTTTTAATTCATTTCTTCATTTTTCTACTTTAGCAGTAATCAAATTTGAGTGAGGTTAGTGCAACAAACATAGATTGTACTTCTTTTACTACTTTTTATACTTTCTGTACTAGTTGATGAGATTCAGGTATGACAAAAAGGCAAAAAGAGAAAGAAATAGTTTCCCCCTGTATATTCTTTCCCCTCCTGCTCGTTATCAGTTATCCTTCTACTCCTTTGTGTTTCTGACATTACTATCAGAAACAGAAATTCTAAGGTCGCATCATATCGTGTCTGGTTTCCACCTGCCACCTGAGGAAGAGCAGCACAACAAGCCTCCTCAGAGAGCCGCCCCGCCACCGCAGAAAACAGCTCCTCAGCGGCCCGGCACTGATAAATCTCACACATTTCCTCTGCGATATGAAGGAGACCTAAAGAGGAGGCCACTTTATCACCAGGAAAGGCTCTCACCGCGCCGCCTTCAGCGCTTCTCACCTTACTAAGGAAGAGGAAATGGCACTAATAATGTTTTTAGGCATGTTTGGTTTTGGGGGAAATGGTTTCATCCATCAGTTTCAGAGCAGATGGGAGGATAGAGGGGATGTGGGGGGTTGTGGATGCGAATGTCTTTTTAAAAACAGGAAATGTTACATTGAAGGATTCCAGCTTTAGTTTCTATTTTAAAAAAAGTTCCTCGACTCATGCTTATGTTTATCTGCAGGCATAAACTGGAATTTCTCTTTTATTTTCACATGATGGAATATTTGCTTCTTCAAGAAGGAGTTGGCCATGTTAGGGATGACATATGCCATCGTTTTCCAACGTTCTGCACAGATTTTGAGAACATTATGGTTGGTGTTGATTCTTAACCAGTCAAACCAATCATCTTCTGATAAGCTTCTCTTCTTAGAATAATTTGTCAACTTGTTGTGTGATTCTGCTCATTATGTGACTTTACTGCGGCGTACAAAAAAAAAGCAGAAATCTTTGTCAGGAATTTTGTTTCTCATTACCCAGAGGCCTTTGGCAGTTCAGGTTTTTTTTTTCTGCAGCAAGTCCCCAGGTTATGCCAGTGTTATCTCTTTATTGCCTTCCCATCTCTCCCCAACTAAAAGACACCTCTGGCATTGATTAAGGTGGAATAAGAACCTGCTTATGTGTTTAAATTACGTGGGCCCCGACGCTCGGGGCGAGCCTCTGCGGCGGTGCCCTGGGACCGCATTATTCCTGTGATGGAAATTCTTTGAGGATGGCAGCTTTGCATCCTATTTGGGCTGCGTAGCCGTGAGACACGCCACGGGGCTGGAAGGCCATTATGAATCCATTGATTAATTCCTAAGCTCTGATAGATGGGGGGAAACGTTAAGGCAGATGAAGGGCTGGTGGAAACATGGCTGGCATTGTGAAGCCCTACAAGCTCTAATTATGGTACAGTTTGCTGCTGCCTTTGATAAGAGTCCTGAAACAATAACGGGCCACGAGTTTAATTTTAAACATTCCTTGTCAGAGAAGGAACATAACCTCCCCTGGTGGCGTTTTGCTGAGGAATTTGCTGCAGTGGGACAGATCTGTTTGTGTCTGGGTTCTCTACGCGTCGCTCCTGAGAGTGTGTGAGAGAAAGAGAGTACATGTGTGTGTGTGTGTGTTTTATGGAGTTTAGCAGAGCTCTTGGTTATGGCTTCTTTCATTTCTCTGTGCACTCTGAACTTTGGCTGCTTATTGATTGTGTGGAAGGAATAATTCTGAACTTTTGCAGAGCCAAAACCTAACTGTGGAAATTCTTGAAGTTTTTTCCCTCGGCAGGCATATGTCTGGACCGAGTTGAAGGATCCAGGCATATAAAACAGTTTTCTCAGTTCTCTTTCTGAGAATGTCTTTGTGGAAATGTAATGCTTTAATTCATATCATCCAAGTGTCTTGAAGGAGTCGTTGTGGATGGTGATGTGGTAGCAGTGAGTCTCTGACTGAAGGCTGTTGCTAACAGCTCACTATCCAAGCAGGAGTTTCTGAATGACACAATCAGTTGTTGGCAAGCACTGCTAATCCACCACATTTGCTTTTGCCACTCCTCTTTAAATTTCTGTCTGGCTGTTTGGTCAGAAACCACGAAAGAAAGATGATGGCGTCTGGGATCTGATCCATCATGATCAATGGGAGAGATGACTTGAACTTTCTGCTGCCACATTCGGTTGCATGTGACGTTTAGCCAATCAGAAAGTGGGGGGACGGAAACTCAAAGGGGATTCCAAAACACACAGAAAACAAAATAACTGCGACCACTGCTAACGGTGTATTCACACCAAATGTGTTTCACGCGTCAGGTTTACATTTAAAGTCCATGTGGAGGCATGTCGAGGGCCCGTCGCGGTACGTTTCCAGGGTCTAGTGCGGCGTGATTTGAAGCATTTGGAATGTTTTGAGTGTTTGGCACATCTGACATGTCCGACAAATAGGCCGGAGACGGAAAACAACAGCTAGAGTGATTCTGACGCCTCCACAGACTTAAAAATACATACTGAGATGCGCCCGACGCTCAAAATGCGTTTGCTGTGAACACACCATCAAGCCTCTGCATTCAAAGTGAACACGTGTCAAACTTTCAAAGGCTTTGGTTCGTTTGACACAGTGCAGTGTGAAAATGCAACAAAAGTTGCAATTTTGGTCGTCAATGGAACAAAGTCTACCAGACTATCAGGTGTGAAAACTCCCTTAGCCTGTTCTGTGAAGGACTCAGACCAAGGAACATAACAGACAATTTGAGGAGTAAGTTGTAGAGAAAGATACTAAAGAACATTGCAACCTATTCATAATTTTTAAAGACTTGTTTTGTAACGTGTGCAGCACCTGAACCCAAACATCAGTAAAGGTGAACCAATATAGGTGAAAATACCAGCACCTAAGCATCACTTGGCAACTCCTGAGAAAGATACGAACGCTAACTTTTCTGTCTTACTAGAAAATAAGAGACCACATTTCCTTTCCATCTCATTATTTAGCACACTCTAATGATTAGATTAAAAGGAACCCCAGGGAAAGGAAGTAAATCAACTACCTGGCCTTGATTTATTTTCTCACATCACATCTTACGACAAGTGAGATGCAGTAATGTTCTCAGAGGACACATCCAGACACATGTCAGAAAGGAGTCCATGCATAAAAGGAAAACAGTAAAGGCAAAAAACATTTTTTGAACAACGCGGATCCCAAATGCTCCTGCCATAAGCCAAACACTGAGATCTCGCAGGGATGCAGAAGAGATAATTCTGCCCACAGGGTGTTCTTGATCTCTCCCATCAAGCGAGTGTTTGTTCTCTGCAGAAAGGGAAAGTCAAATACTTTCACATCTTTTTAGCTCTGAGGACCGCATAAAGGTGAGCTCCAAAGGCGGTTTTCACTTAAAGTCACACGGAGAATTTCTCTTGCTGTAGCTGATGTTATCCTTGATTTATTTATTCTGGAAGCACTACCAAACACAACACAGTGTGTTTAATTTGGTACTTTGCGGGTGAAAACAGCATTTTCGGATATTATGTGTTCGAGTTCCAGGTGAACTAAAAAAAAACAAAAAGTTTCCAGGAAATGTTTCGATTTCCAGTTCTTGAATATCTACCATTTCTGATTGATTGGTCCACTCTACTTTTGCAAATGCACCTTAAGAACAATATTTAGTCATAATATGCCAAGTAGACTGTTGCTCACCTTTTCTTGCCGCCAAAGCATGGACTTCACAACATCTGATGGTGTGTTGTGATATGTGGAACCAAGAAGTTGAACGTTTCCCAGCAGAACATTCCTCAAAGCATCCCACTGCCTCTTCCTTTCCTCTAGAACTAGTCCAGCTTTCCACATGATGTAGAAGAAAGACTGGCTGCTGAGACCAGGCCACCATCTTCCACTGGTCTCTCCTGCAGTTCTGTTTCTCATGTACTGTTTGTTCTTTCAGTGGTCAGCAGCGGTCAGCCGTGATGCCCTGATTGATCTGTGGCTGTCCATGTGTTCTGACTCCTTCCTATCAGAACCAGCAATCTGAGCAACAGCAACTCGTATGTTGGACTGGATCAGGCTGTTGAGGTTTAACACAAACATCAGAGCAACCCTGGTTGCTGTTGTCCCCATCACTGCCCATCACTGTTCTTTCTTTAGAACGATCTTCACACATCAACTGTGAAAGCAAAATTGCTCTTTCAAAATATGAAAGAATTGTTCAAAATATAATTTTACAAAAAAATTAAGCTGACTAAAATACATTTTTTGAGCATTTTGAATCATTTCAGCGCTCCCAGGAAAAGGGATTGTAATTCTTTTACTTCTTACTTTCGACTCACGCCATTTAATCTCTTTATTTATGTAAAAATATACAAGATTAAAGTAAAACCAAGCATTCCACTAGAGCAGGGGAGTCGAACCCACTTTCATTTTGGACCATATGAAGATCATAAATGTTCTTAAAGGCCAGTTGTGCCAGAGTGCATTGATCACACCCATTAACAAACTGTTAAAATATTAACAGCCGTCTCTGTATTTGATAAGCTCTTATTAAAATTCTTATGATTCTATTATGTTGGCTTGTGAGATGTTCAAAGCTTGGCATATGACCGACACGTTGACCTTCTCCAGAGCTTGTTTGTGCTCTAATGTTCTCTGTCAGGTGGTGTTAGTGTATTAGGGTAAAGGGGATTGAATGCAAATGCTTGTCAGACTTTTAATCCATTTTTGTTTAATGTTGTAGTTTTTTTCCTTCCACTTTGAATTGGCCTGTTACATTAAATCCCTAAAAAGTATGTGAGTTTTTGGGTGCAACGTGAAACACGTGAAAATGCTCCAGGGTTATGGATTCATTTCAGAGGTACTGTATTTTGGTCCAATGGTACAGCAGCTTTACAGTTGGTTAAAAAGTCACAGTAGGAAGAAAGTGATTTTAGGGAAAAGCTACCATGTGCTGATGCAGCCTTTAAAAGTATTAATTATGTTCCCCATTCTCGAGAGCTGGAAGAAAATCCTTCCCATATTCCAAGAACACTCCACCGAGCTGCGGCTCATGTGAGTTCATGGTGCCCAGGGAAAAGTAAGTGCTCGAGGCCAGTGACAGGAAGTGTGCCAAGTAGTAGGTGCCTGTGGAAGAATGCAAAGTGTAATTGCTAATGGACATCGCTTGGGAGGAAAAAGAAAGGCCATCAGATCTCCTGTTGCAACTGCAGAGACGCTGCACATAATTAATGAGCAGGAATATGAGTGATTCTAAAGTCGTCTGTTCGGATTGCCCTACAGAGAAAACAAGCTGAATCTTTTCATACAATAAATCCTCCGTTGGTGCAGATATTCAGCTTTGAAGCATTGCCTCTGTGGCTCTTTTTTTTCTTTTTGAACAAGGCACATGATCCATCAAAGCTTTTCTGATGGTCTTAAAAAAAAATACACACACACACACACACACACACACGCACACACACGCACACACACACACACACACACACACACACATATATATATATATATATATATATATATATATATATATATATATATATATATTGACTGTCAGCTTGTTTTTATACCTGATCTTCATCTGCTATTTCAATGTTGCCTGTCATTGGCTGCAGGCTGCCACTAGCTTTACTGGAATTAGAACCTGTTTCCATCACACCGTGCACCTGTATTGCCAGTAGAGCTAGCTAATAAACTGATGGCAGTATTGACGTCATGCTCTTTAGAAAGCAGACGTCAAAACAAACGATGCACTCCTGTAGGACTTGTCAAAAAACAGACAGTTGGTAGCCTAATATCACTTTTATTTAGTGGATTTTGCTGAAAAATGATTGGCTGCACAAACAGGCAAGGAAATTTGTCATTTTATTGTAAACTTTTTGATGATGAGAGAATATGGTGATGGACAGCAGCTGTCAGTCATAAGGACCGGTTCGCAGATTTCCAGTGAAAATGTTTTACAAGATTAATGGTAATATACTTCATAAGTAAGTATGTTTAGTAGGATGCAATCAATATTGCATAAGGTCTAATCATCAGTAGTCATGAAAAAAAATACCCCATCATTATGTAGCCCAGTCTAGGATGACGTTGCTAGGCTAACAATCATCTAGGCTTCCGTACATTTTTTTGCCTGGTCTGGTGTAAGGGGAATCGACGTTTATGACATAAGGGTATAAATCATGCGGTGTGAATTCAGACTAAAATTTGTCTGAATTCACACAAACATGTCAGGAGGGAGAGAGTCTGGGTCAGTTCCAAAGCTAACTATGTCCAATTTTTCTAAATATAGTCCTATGAGCCCCAAATAGCTACGCTACCTCCACAGACAAATTATCTCAACTTGAACAAGGAGAAGCCACGGCTGTCCTGCCAAAAACAACTTGGGAAAAGAATCTCAGTCAATACTGCCGTCCCTCAGCGCCTCGACGTCATTACACGACATATTTGTATGTCTCTGGTCAAAACAATCTTTCCTTGATGAGACATGTGAGAAAGGTTTGATGGATGTTTAATATACAGAAAACATGAAGAGGAGTTGCTAAGTGATGGATCGATCAATCATGTGGCTAGAATAAAGTTAGCTTGACGCAGACATTACTGTAGCAGCCAGACATGCTAATGCTAATGTTTGTGCTCTTACTTCAGGTAATAGGAAGGACAAGAGTACAAAAAAAGAGAGAGAGAAAAAAAAAGAGTGCCCAGCATAAAGAGAAGATAAAAGACAAGGCTAATTATACTGTTGAACAGTTTGGTTGTCGGTATTGGTGTTGGAGCTTTGTTGGATATTTAAAGTTGGACAAAAAAGAACTGCACATTCACAGCTATCCAAAACAAACAAACAAAAAAAAAGGAGCATGCACTGCAAATTACTGCATATCGAGCGAATGTCCCAACAAAGTTGGGGAATAAAACCGCCATGTTTTACCACCTCGACCAGCAGATGCCATTTATTTATATCCAGGAATGGTTTTTTCCTCACAGCAGTTTCATTGACTGTACAGCTCCTAATTCATGATTTGTGAAACCTTAATTTTATATATATTTTTTAAAATAACAGGGATAATGATCTGAGCAGAGACCTTTATGCTTTCATTAAATAATCACCTTTATTCTCATCACAGTTAAAAATACAAGATTTCTTTAATCCTCATTGCTACAATTAATAATTAAAGTCGATGTCAACTAAAGATTATTGCCACTGATACAATCAAAGTAGAAGTTGCTATTTTTCAGTCCAAAACACACGCTGATGAATTATAAATGTAAGTTTTAAAAAAACTCTTCTACAAAGTTAAATCAAAGGGTGATAAAGTAATAAATACAGCTGTAAAGGTTATTTGGAAGTCAATAGACTCAGAAACTTTGTGTGAAAGATCTTCAACTTAGCCTGACTTAGGAGAGAAGTAAAAGGGCTTTAAGTTCATTCTTCCACAGACATTGGTTTTATCCAATTGCAGAATAATAAAGTTAGACCAATTTGTTTTGCTAACAGTGTAATACTGAAGATGACATTCTGCATGTGGCCCTAGGAGAGAATAATAAAAGTGAAATTCTATTTCTGAACAATATGGATGGAACAGAGAAAAACTTTATTTTTTTCCCCCAAAACTTGTATTTTTTTTCCTGAATTTGGAGAGAACTAAACATACAAACTTACTTTTCAGCTGCATTCGTGAAATTCTTTTTGTGATAAACTTGCGCCATTTTTTTCGTAAGTCTTTTTTTGTGGCTTTTCACATTTTTGTGTGTGTCTGATTATTTACAATATAAAGAAGTAGTTTTATTAAGTCAAAAGGTTAGAAATTCTAAGAGTCTGGCATCTGAAATATTCCACTGACAGATATTTTGAATTCTTGTCCTTTTTTATTCCCCAAAATGTGCAAATGAAAAGCGACGTGCTATAAGGATGTAGACAACATTTATGAAGGCCAATGTCACTGATTAAAAATTATTCAGACAAAAAATGATTTTGTCAGTCCCATTAGACACGGTGTGGTAGGACAGCTCTCGGTATCGCCAAGGTTACGCTTTTATGAAAATGCACAAGAAGCCAAAGTTGGCAAGTCCTTGAAGCCGGTTCTTAATAAGTTATAAAATAAATGAATACATATACGGCCGATACCCTTGCCTTTTATCCCAGCTCCACAGCCACTAATAATATGATTCTCCACCTTTCACTCCCCGAGACGTCCTGGAAAAATGTGAGTGCAATGTTAAGAGTCATGTGACGGGTAATATGTAAGCAAAGGCAGAAAGGATAAGGTGACACAAAGACATGAGGGGAGAGAGAGGGACAAACCCAGGGACACAGACTTCGCCCAGAACATGATTTGTATGCGGCGCTGCTGAGGCGGTCATCAGTTGGCCTCAGCAACAATTTCTCACATGTGTCAACAATAACGGGCAAACAGGCTGAATCCAAACCCACGTCGAGAGTACAGGAGCAGGAGGCGTGGTCACATAAGGTGTGAAGTGTAATGAACTTTAGCTCAAAAAACGAAGAAGAGACAAAAAGGTGTTGAGGTGATTTACAGGGTTGAAAATATGACCTAAAACTAAATTTGTAGGGGGGGCTACACCAAGAGCCACTGATGGAAGCAACATGAAAACCTATGACCAAGACGCTGAAGGCAACGTCCTTCTTCACAGAATGTAAACAAAAATGGAGTGGCATCAGATTCCTACAAGCTCCCTTGTAGGATTTCACTTTCATCTTTTGTGGGAAACCACAAGCCATTTCACCCGCTAGCGTTAGACTTAAACATTGTTTTTTTTTTATTATTATTTACCCAGAATGCCCTGCACCGTAGTCCACTTCCTGCTTTTGAAGTGACTTACGGTCCGCTCGGCGTTCACACATTCGAACTGGACCAGGGTTCACTTCAACCGAACCCAGGCGAACCAGAGTTTGTTTCTTTTTGGTTCATATCAGAGTTCAATTGCATTCACATCTACTCAAACGAACTGGACTTTCTGGGCAAACAAAGGGTTAGTGTGAATGCTCCTTCAAACAACAACAAAAAGGATGATGTAGGAAAAGAAAACTGCTGACAAGGTGCATCTACAAGGGCATTGCCTTTAGTTTCCCCAGTCATCGGTCGGACTTTGGAAAAGGTTTTTTACTCCCCCAACCTGAAACACTCAGGCAGCTCCCTGAGTGTTTCAGGTTAAGGTTAGGCTAACCTTAACCCTGCTAGGCTGACATGTTCTTAAAACACCACTACAGTTCTTACCCAGAACAAGGAAGGAGCATGCATGTTCTGACTCATTTTTCAATTTATTCACCAAGTATGAAGGTAAATTTAAAAGTAATTTCTAAAGATTATACCTGGGCCAGATATCTTTGATAAGAAAACACATTTGGATGTGGCAAAGGGCCAACTATTACCTCTGTTCTGTCATGACAGCTCTGTTCAACCATGTGGGACTGAACAATGTCAGTGCGCCCCGGCCATTTGGTAACAGCGTGTTCCTTTTGTTCTCTGAGGAAGCATGAGAGTGAACATGTTAAAGAAAAATTCCCAGGAAGGAAATTCTGACTATTCACACCATCCAAACAACCTGACTTACAAAAATGAAAACTTATAACAAGAGGAGCTGCAAAAAAAAAAGAAAAAAAAAAAGAAATGTTGACTATGATTTCTCCTAGTTAAAAAGAATGATGTTGCTTAGAAACGACTGCAATAAAATCTGACATTCCCAACATAACTACATAATTAGATGAATTCATATACTTGGTCTTTCTGTTCATTTAAGCTGCTTAATTCCTGCACTTCTAAAAGGAAACTCTTAAGAATGCACAGTCCTGTGAAAAAGGATTTACTCTCTTTTAGAATTCAACTGCTTTCTTTCACATTTATATGTTCAGGTGATCATAAAAAATTTACATGAGAGAACAGAACTTCAGAAAATACAAAATGGATTTTTCCAATTATGATTTATTACACCGTAGAAAAGGTTATGTATGAACATTACACACACTGATGGGAAAAGCTGAGTTCATTTTCACTCGCCGTGGTCAGGCCCCATTAATGTCCGACAGCGGAACAACCAGAAAGCTTTTACACACCAGGCCAAGAAAAACTCAAATAGGACAATGGCAATTCAAATTTTTGGATAGTACACCTAAATATATACAGTACATACATATTCTGAAAATCACATCACAATACAAGCGTTTCAGATTGGTCAATAGAGCCCCGGGCTGTTCCTTGGGGTACCACTGCTGACTGACCAGTATGAAGAAATACATCACTTTGGGTCATCCAGCCTGAGAAAAACTATTTAAAGTAAGCTCAAAAAGAAACAGAATGCGCCAATCTTTAGAATTTCAAGAAAAAAAATGTGAAAATAAGTACTAATGGTGCATTCACACCAAACGTGTCCAGCGCTTCAAGTTCGATGCACATGCACTTTGAATGCAGACTCTTGACCTTTTGCTCTACATCTAGAGCAGTGGTTCTTAACCTTTTTTCAGGTACCAAACCCACCAGTTTCATATGCGTATTCACTGAACCCTTCTGTAGTGATAAATAAAATACGATATTTTTCCCCCCCAAATTCAAGACATAGGAGTCTAGTTGGGTCACCCCAAGATCACTAAGTCTTCTTAAAAGGTAGAGTCTCTGAGAACAGTTCTTCAAAATATAGTCAGTGTTTTCAGCAAAGTTGAGCTGACTGTCCAGGAACGACCCAAGGTATTTAAAATTTGCCACAGTTTCAACAGGTTGGCCATCGAGAGAAACTGGAACCACTTTAAAGTTTTGTTTAGATCATTTAATTAGCTCTACATTCTTAAGAGAATGAAAAATTAATAATAAATAATAAAGACTTTGCGGTATTCTGATTTAGAAATGTAATTATATTAGTTGTGTTATCACCCCCACGCCACTAGAGGCAGTAGCAACCCCGAAAAGATGCGACTAAGGAGCAGATTTAGAAGTACGCCGAAAGCTACAGGATTTGGTAAAGATGATGAGCTTTGCAGAAGTAATTAAAGACACAAGTTCAAATCCATGCTGAGAGTGGAGCTCCTTCAATCAGTTCCCCACCGCAGCTCTGATTGGCTCAGCAATGTAACGTGATCCTCTGCAGCAAATGATGGCAAAGCGGCGCGTCATCACGACTTTACACAGTGTGTCTTTACCTCCGCGGCAGAGGCTCCGCCTGAGACCGACTCATCGAACCCCTGGGGTTCGATCGAACCCAGGTTAAGAACCACTGATCTAGTGTTTCACGCGTCAGGCGCATCTGGATTCCTTTCAAAGTCTATGTGGAGGCGCATCGAGGGCGTGTCAGCTGCATCGAAATTGCTCTGGCCTTTGTTTTCCATTGCCAGTCTATTTGTCGGATGTGTTGGACGCTGTTGATGCGTCAAACGCTCCAAACGTTCAAAATGCGCTGCTCTAGATGCGTGAAACGCACCGTAAGGTCTGTGAGTTTAGAATGAAATCAGTTTTCAAAGAGACATAATGATGAGCAGTCGAGACTTTTGGGAATATATGTTGTGGGCTGACGAGTCAAAAGTGGATTTAAACCTACATGGCATGGAATACAACCTAGTCTGGTTCTACTTTGCTGCTTCAGGAACTGGACAACCGTTGACCATGCCCACGTCTGAGGAACTACATCAGGGTTTAGGTGTGGCTATACCCTGATGTAGGGTCTAGCCACACCTAGACCCTACAGGTGCAGCAAATAAGATGCTGCATTGTGATCTTCCAAATGCTCAAAAACACTCCAGTGATGTTGGATTCAAAACAATGAGGCCAAACGCCTCCCACAGCAACAAAAAGGAATCGTCAGCAGTTACAGAAAACATGAGACGGCAAATGTTCAGGCATTAAATCATGATCAGTCCAACTGACAGCAGAGCTGACAGAAGAAAAACTGCTAAGGCTGATACTCTACATAAAAATCGAACATTTTTGAACTAATCTGAAATCCAGCTGATGATAAATTACTGAGTAGTCTGAAAAGTCGACTTCCACAAGACCTTTAGAAGTGTTTCTTTGGATTATTTAGATCCAGTCAGAGCTGGATCTCTCAGAACAAAGCTGTCCATCTTTTGTGTTCCAATCCAATATTTTGTGCTTTTGTTGTTTGCAGTTAGTTCCCTACTGAAAAAACCCAACACATCAGACCTTTGCTTTAAACACAGTTAACCACACGGCAACACATTTTGCTCTCAAATTCCTTCAGAAGCTTCGCCACTTCTTTGATACTTCCAAAGCCTCCTATGGCAGAGGAAGCAAAGCAGCCCCACAGCAACCTCCACTACATTTTATTCAAGGTAAGATTTTGTTTGGGTTTTGTTTCCCTTCTCATTTTATTTTGTTGCCTATAAACAAACTGATGCTCTGAATCACCCCAAAGCTTGTCTACCTGCCCTTACATCTGTTCTCATAATCAGATTTTACACACAAGTCATGTTGTTGTTTTTTTATCTCTAACAGTAGCGTTCATGTTTAAACTGTAGTTTACTTCCTGTTTACTCTTTTGGGGAAGGACTCTCCAGAACACCCATGGACCTCAAGGAGTTGTCAGTATCTGATACCTGAGCTGTGGATCTTTGCAGCTCCTCCAGAGTTTGCTGAGCCATTTAAAAAGAGGGCTGAAAGCTAAAGAGTGACAAGAACTGGTGAAATAAATGAGAAATATTTTGTTTTGAAATTTTTAAAAATAATTGTAAGATTTTGTCACGCTTAAAGATGAAAAACTTTAACTTTAAAGATTAACACTACTGAAGTATTTTACGAATAACACCTTTGCATCTGGAGAAAATTACATCTGATCACGTAGAAAAACAATAATCCTACAAATTATTATTATTATTTTTTGCAATTTCCACCCCCCATCTTCTTTTTGCATGCCTTAAAAACACTTTGGAAAAAAAATCCTGACATAAAGGATCATGACTCACGCATGAAAGGGTTAAGACAGTTTTCCATTGTTACTTTTAAACTCAATCCTTTAGTAAGCTAGCGGTAGCGTCACTTCACGGCAAATAAATGCTCATTTGCATGCAGTACCTTGCAGACCACTAAGGGGGCGCCAGGGGGCCACCAGTTTGAGAACGACTGCTCTAAGGTGAAGGTGTCTGTTGCCAAATGGAATATACTAATTCTTCATATTAGGAGGCATTTCTCCTGCCTGCTCCTGGGTGACCTTCTGGTCCCAACAGATTCCATCACTGCCTGACCTGCATTAAACCAACAGCTAAACATATTCATGTAGGAGCCCGTCCAGGTATTTTGCCTCCGGGCCTACCATAAGCAGAAATTGGCCGTGAACGCAGCTTTTCCTTTCCGCCCTCTGGACTCCACACTTCCTGCAATAAAGCAGTTTGGACAGTCTTACATCTTCCTCCTCTGTCTGTGGAAATGCCACTAATTTTAGGCTTCAGAGCTGTAGCATAATTTCCTGTCAACGCTTTCTTTTTTCCCCCTTCTTCCCCTCTTCTTGCTTCCTTTTTTAATATGAATGAGCTGGCGGAGCAGAACGTGCCGTTTCCAGTCTCGCTTGAGAAATTTGTTTACACCGCAAATCAATGGCCACATATCCAAACAGGCAGGATCACTAAGTAAATATTTGAGGGCAGAGAAAGACTGTAGGTAGATCCGCAGCTCTGAGCACACAATACCTCCCCTTCCCCTCAAAAAGGAAAAAACCAGAGGAATAATTAGCTTAGCATGCTGTTTGTCTTTGGATTTATTGCAAGCTCAACAATACCACCTGTCAGATCAGCGGAGGAGAGAGACGCTTTAAGTCTGTGGCAAAGATTTCAATAAGTGAATCTCAATGTGCCTGTTTCAGACAAGGCTAGATATATTAATTCTTATTATGTGAATGAAAACTGAATAAAATATCAACACACACACACGGCGATGCTGTTTTCTTGAATCGGACAGTTCAACAACTTTCATTAAAATCTTCATATAAGAGCTGAGAGCTCGAGCGTTGAGGGTTTGAGTGAGCTTTTTTTTTTCTTTTTTTTTTTTTTTTCTGCTGATTGTTACTTTTCGGCATCCGAGGCCCTCCATGTGATTGGTGCTAAGTGTAGCGGGTTTGAGATAGCGACGCAGCGTGTGGTGAATGGGCTCAAAAATATTCACAGGCTCCTAGATTGGCTCCTACTGTGAGTAAGCTCACAGGGGCAAACGCCTCGGATTGATTACAATTGTTAATCAAAAATCAGTTCCATACACTCAAAGGAACAAAGAAAAAAAATAAAAAAGGAGCGCCTTGTCTCAGACCCAATGCTCCATCGACTAGTGGACCTTATCCACAGCAAAAGAAACAAAAAAAAAAGAAAAACACCTTTCTCCTTTTTGTTAACTATTTGTAATCTGCCCTGGAGCTACTGTATTATTATATACTATATATACTATTCTGAAAGCAGAACTTTAGAAATCCTTGATTTTACAACTTGCAATTTTTTTTTAAGATTTCAAACTCGGGTCATTCTGTCTTCAGCCTACAGTCTGCAAATGTTCACATCAAAAGTTTTGATCATGTGGTCTGATGAAGTTAAAGCTCAATTTTGGCTGCAATCATAATTGTATACATTTTTATCGATGATAAAAAAAGTAAAAGTATATGCTTTCATATCCTTCTATAAGTATTATAGAAGGATTATACACTACAAACACTTTCCTAGTGTTTGTAGTGTTCCTGGCTATTTGTTTGTGACAAATAGCCAATCAACTAATCAGATGGCAGCAAGTGAATACATTAAGGTGCCTGGAGGTGTCAGAGTGTCTGTGCCACGGAACGGCTGGTCTGAATATTTCAGATTGTTCAGCAAGATTTCCAGACATGGCCATCTGTCGAGCTGGACGATTCAAAAAAAACAAAATAAATATCCAGTGAGTGGCAGTTGTGTTGACAGAACGTGTCGCTAAGGTCGGAGGTCAAAACACACCGTCTCTGGGATGCATCAAAACGTAACGTGGATGGGCTGCAGCAGCAGGAGAGAATGTGGGATTTTCACTCCCATCACATAAAACTGGGAACTGAAGCAAA